>NC_085139.1:143681844-144009271 GCF_024139115.2 Armigeres subalbatus | reverse complement strand
TCAAATTGATAGCGTATGGCTACCCGAGCAGAAGCCATGAGCAGAATAACAAAACGTGATATGGACTTGATTGATATAAGAGATAAAAGAACAGG
Organism: Armigeres subalbatus; assembly: GCF_024139115.2. Lineage (NCBI taxonomy): Eukaryota > Metazoa > Arthropoda > Insecta > Diptera > Culicidae > Armigeres > Armigeres subalbatus. The sequence goes on along the minus strand of NC_085139.1, from coordinate 144,009,176 downwards.
CAACAATATCAAAACTTTGCACCAAAATCTCCTCAGATACTTGACAGTAAGTTTTTGGGGCATTGAATTGGTAAGAAGGCTTTGAAATTAAAACCACAAAAATCAAAAACAAATCTTCACCCATCAAACGCGGAGTGTGTGCCGCCATTTTGTTTTTGGGTAGAGTAACTGTGTTTTAATTAAACCGTCTAAGACACTAAAAGAGCTTAATATATTTTTCTGAAAAAGGTGTGTTTTAATTGCTAATTGCAAATCATTACATAAGATAAGCGGAATACAAATCGAAGGAATCGCTTATCAAGGTGCATATCGAACTATTTACAGTGGTAGTCAATCAGGCTGTTTCAATTCAAATATTTAGTTAAGAAATAGCTGTACGGATTTTAATCCTTTGATTCGAAATCCGTCCACGGTGGACGGATTTCGAGTCAGGGGTAGTTGATTTAATTCATTATTTTATCATGTTTTTCGTAGTTTTTAATGACTAAATGTGAAACACTTCAAAAGTAGAAGGCATCATGCGCCTGTGTCAATCACAGACGTTTTATTTACATTCGATTCCTATTTTCTAATGACTTTTTCATATACTAAGGTGCTTAGGTGTACGGATTTCGATGCCCCACGGTATTGTCTTCAAACTTTGTCGGTATTTCATTATGCTTTATTTAGACCAGCATTTGAAAAGGGCGTAACAGCCAAACTTTATTCCTCTGATGATTTGTCTACATTCTAGACCAACATTTGAAAAGGGCGTAACAGCCAAAATTTAATCCTTCTGATTCTTCCTCTACATATATAGCTATATATGTGGACGAAGAATCAGAAGGAATAAATTTTGGCTGTTACGCCCTTTTCAAATGTTGGTCTAGATATATAGCTATATATGTGGACGAGGAATCGGATGGAATTAATTTTGGATGTTACGCCCTTTTCAAATGTTGGTCTAGATATATTGAAAAATTATATCCCTGTTAACTAACTTTTCAAATTCTAGAGGGAAGGGCTATTTTTTTCTAGGGAGGGGTTAGGCCCCACCTAGCCGCCTCTTATTTGCGCCAATGGTGACAGCAACGTGCTGAAGATGTCAATTTAAAGAAGTTATTTTGGTGGCCAGAAAAGGCCCACATGTTTTCTTGGTGGTAGTGTGCTATGCATCTTTTCACATCATTAAAGTCAATTACACTTTTACTCAACAACGATCAGAACGCAAAGTCAAATATGCAATCCCATACTATACAGTCCATACCCTTCCGCAATACGTGCAATCAGAACGCATAGATGCAATTCAATACTTTACAGTCCATACCCTTCCGCAATGCATATGAGCAGAACTGTGTCAAGCCCATGCTGACTTAAGTTGCGCACCGCGGGTCCCAAACGCAATAACATAAACAACCAAAAATAGCATCGGCAGAGCCGCGTAAAGAAATAATAATTTTTGTCAACAGGCTGGCCCAGATGTCTATATCTTTCTCTGTTTAACTTATAGAAAACACTTTTGTTAATTTGTCAGCAAAATAGATAAAAAGACTATAGAACGATGATCAGTCTTGAGACGACTACTCCGTGTACTTCACTGCAATTCACGGTCTCTGACCGATGGATACTGCATTCTGAAGGAAATCCTTGTTGAGTGCACTAACGGTCTTCGCTGCCGTTGGTTACCACTCTAGGCGTTAAATCTCTAGTTCAGAATCTCACCGGTGATAATAATACGAAAATAGAAGCATGTGAAGAGCATGTTTCAGTAGGTCATTTGGCATAATAGTCCTTTGGCGTTTTGGTCAATTGGCATAGCAGAAATATTGCGATTTTTAGGGGAATTGTGGCCAAATAATCACTTTTTAAGGGGCTGACCAGCACGAAACCCCGCGCAATCGATTTATCGCACGTTTTCCCTTCTGTTAACAAATATTTAATAAAGAAATTCAGCTTCAGCTCGAGGCATAGCAGAAATATTCTGATTTAAAAGAAATTGGAGCCGAATGGGCCCTCTAAAGTAGTCTGACCAGCACAAAACCCCGCACAATCGATTCATCGCACTTTTTTCTTTATGAAACATGTATTATTTTGCACTATGGGTCATGATGGAGAAATGATGGACAAAATAGTTATATTTTTTTTAAATATGTGAGTTTTTAAAAAATGGTTAAAATATTATTTTTACGTTACTGTCAATTCTATTTTATACGTTAATTTTTCAATGGAAAAGGTATACATCATTTTTTTCTAAGTGCAGCCGTTATTGAGATACAACGGTTTGAAGATAAAATACACCGATTTTTTAAATTTCCGGTCTTTTTTTAATGTTTTTCGAATCTATTTAACATAGAATCAAATTTTACTGAAATCATCGATATTTATTGTCCAAGATGCTAGTAATAGGGCAGTGGTTGGTCATTTTCATGGTATAGGGTTGTGGGAAAGAATCTTTCAATCTTACTAATATTTGAAATATGTTACAGCGGAAGGCTTTTATTCAATATTGCACATCAGGATGGACAAATATTGTATTGAAAATAAATTCAAAAATCCTTGTACCAATAGTAGAGGACACGTTTGCATTTTTCAACCTTTTGGTATTGGTTGCAGTGTGTGAACTTGTATTTACTATGTTTTGGGCTTACATGAATTAAGAAATATAGTCAGGAGTTGAAATTGTTAAGTCCTAACAGTGAATTTTGTTGAGAACTTCAAACATATCTTTTGATTTCAACACTAGGGGTCATTCAACAAAGACGTCTAAAGTTTAAGGAACAGGGGGTCTAACATTATGTGACAGTGTTCATTAGGTATACCAAAAATAGTGACAGAGGGGAAATGGGGGTTTGAAAAGAAGTAGACGTTATACTTGATTCACCCTTTAGCTAACAATATTTTTAGTAGTACTGAAGTTTTTTGGAATAGTTTAATTTATAATTGATGCTGATCTAAATTTTATTGTCTCTAGGCTATGAATAATGATTCCCTTCCTCTTCTATCCTACTAGCTAACTGTAACATGCGATCGTTGCACGAATATTTAGGTTTGGTTAGAATATTACACATAATTATCTGAAATCAATTTATTTACGTTCCGGGAATTACCTGCCTTTTCACATTTTTTTATTTCTGCTCATCTTGACTCACTGTGCAGAGATTAAGTATGGTTGACTCATTCTTTCATAAAAAGTATGACTCTAAGTGTGTGTTTCAAAAAACAAAATATTTAGTTTTTACAAAGTTTGTTTTTCACATATAATGACACCATGCAAATGACCAACCACTGCTCCAATATTTACATTTTAATCAAAAATTTCGATGATAGCAGTAAACTTTTATTCTATGTTAATAAGGTTCAAAAAACATTCGAAAAAGATCAGAAATTAAAAAAATCGGTGTATTTTATCTTCAAATTATTGTATCTCAGAAACGAATGCACTTAGAAAAAAATTGACGTGCGCCTTTTCCATTGGAAATTCATCGTACTTTCATAGAATCAAATTGATAAAAACGTAAAAATAATATTTCATTCATTTTTGAAAAACTAACTTATTTTAAAAAAAACTATAACTTTTTTGTCCATAATTTATCTATCATGACCCATAGTGCAAAATAATACATATATTATCTGCTACAACATATCAAAAAATAAAATAATATTCAGTTCAATCAAAGTTAATTGCCTATTTCCGGGGATTAAACCACCCGACTTGGACGTTAATTCACAATGTTATGGAAACTCATATGTGAATATGTACGTTGTGTGGCAGATATTGATTTGAAAAATGTATTGGAGGTAACCACTTTCCCTTCGATGGGACTCGAACCCATGACCCTACAGTACGCTAGACTGGTGCTTTAACCAACTAAGCTACGAAGGACCTCCGTCGGACTTCGCAACCTAGAGGCTACTGAACGAGCTCGAGATTCCCAAATTGGACGCATAGTCAAATCACTCGCAATTCATTTCTCAAGCCAATACTTCCACATGTGTATTGTACACGTCCACATTAGAGGAGCGTGAGTATTTAGAATGTATGGCGGCTATACACATTCTTCATCAGCAACTGTACTGATCAAGTGAGGTTGTGTAAGCATTTGCCAGTCGGTCGTCAAGCTCAGACCCGACCGCATTGCGTAGGCAAGAGCACGCAACTCAGGTTCAGTTCAATCAAAGTTAATTGCCTATTTCCGGGGATTAAACCACCCGACTTGGACGTTAATTTACAATGTTATGGAAACTCATATGTGAATATGTACGTTGTGTGGCAGATATTGATTTGAAAAATGTATTGGAGGTAACCAACCAAAATATTGAAAAATTCGTTTTTGAGAAAGATTTATTTTCAATGTTTGACCATTTTTTTTCACAGTGTATATTTTGCTTAGGCCCTTGTGAAAAATTACACCAGAGTTAAAATGGCAAACCAATGATGCAGATAATGTTTTTTGGCCATAAAGGATGCATATTCAAAATTTTAGGGTAATCAAAAAATACAAGTATAAATCGACTATCGATTTCACAGAGAATTGCTCATATTCTTCTTCTTCTTATTGGCATAACATCCCCACACTGGGACAGAGCCGCCTCGCAGCTTAGTGTTCATTAAGCAATTTCACAGTTATTCATTATTTGCGAGGTTTTTAAGCCAGGTTACCATTTTTGCATTCGTATATCATGAGGCTAACACGATGATACTTTTATGCCCAGGGAAGTCGAGACAATTTCCAATCCGAAAATTGCTTAGACCGGCACCGGGAATCGAACCCAGTCACCCTCAGCATGGTCTTGCTTTGTAGCCGCGCGTCTTACCGCACGACTAAGGAGGGCCCTGCTCATATACTTCCTGGAAATTCGGATACATAACGAAACTTTGAGCAACGAAATTGTAGGCAGATGTATTCTTGAAAACTTTAGATGGCGCAGAATATATCAAAACTATTTTACGATATATATTGACTTTCCAGAAGCTGCAATACACATTAGGGTGGCTCAAAATAGTAAGGGAAAAACTTTTTTCTATTTTTTTTTAATGGGTCCTCTTATTCAGCTCTATTTGATGCTCTGATGCTCTGGACAAAATTTCAACCAAATCGGTCAACGTTTGAGCAGTGCTAAACTCGTTGGAGGTTTATATGCGAAAATGTATGCAGAAACATCCAAAAACAGTGAATTGCAGTTGGACGTCACAACTTACGATGAAGAACTATGATACTTATTCAGATCTTGAAGAATTTAATACAGAATGTTATGCAGAAAACCGCGAGAAGATTAGAATTTGCCCGGCTAAGTTATTAGCATTTCTCTGAAGTGGGATTTGAGCAAATTTCGTTTCTTTTACCTTTGAAAAGAAATAAATTCACCCCTACAACACTCTAGTAAAATACTAATATCTTTGCCTAACAAACTTTAATCTTCTCGCGGTTTTCAGCATAACATTCTGTATTCAATTCTACCAGACCTGAATGAGTTTCATGGTTCTTGATCGTAAATTGTGCCGTCCAACCGAAAATCACAGTTTTGGGATGTTTCTGCATGCATTTTTGCATATAAACTTCCAATGAGTTTAGCACCGCCCAAACGTTGACCGATTTGGCTGAAATTTTGTCCAGAGCATCAGGGCATCAAATAGAACCGAATAAAAGGGCGGCTCATCAAAAAATTTGAAAAAGTGTTTTTTGAGCCACCCTAATACACATGGTTGAATATATTTAGAAACTTTTAGTGATGAAAGAGCTTATTTCGTAGTTTTCAAGTTTTTTCGTAGTTTTTTTGCAAATAGTAGAAATCAAGGATAGTTTGGATGGGCCAGAATAACTATCTTACTATATTTTATTTATTTTATTTATTTATTTATTTATCTACATAATCTTTATAATCGCATAAATAACCACTTAACAGTTTTCAAAGCTTACGCAACTATGTACTATTTTCTAACACAATAAAATAAGTAATTTCATACCAAAGTACTATTGGGAATTGAAGTGAATGCTCATATTTCGTTTGAAAGAGACAAATGTCGTTTCGCTTCTATGATTACTAGGTAATTCGTTCCAAATTTTGACAGCACGGGCACGAAAAGAATCTCTCAAATTATTAGAAAGGGCTCTTGGAACAATAAGTAGTAATGCTCGAGAAGAGCGGGGAAACCAAGAAGAAGTTTCGGAGGTAAATTGGGGGTCATTTATAATTTTATATGTTTGGATGCATGTTCTTAGCTTAAGATGATTCACAAAATCACAACCAAGTAAAGACTTCTTATAGGCAGATATATGGTCATATTTTTTTAGATTGTATGCGTATCTTACAACTGCATTGAAAGCCTGGTTTAGTTTTTTGAGATTTGCCTTTGATACAAGACCAAACAATATGTCTCCATAATCGAATAGAGGTACTGAAAGTGACCTGGCAAGTTGAATCCTGATGTGTTGAGGAGTACAATGCCGCAGCAAAAGTAGGGAGTGCAAGGCGTTGTAGACTTCACTGGAAACAGCGTTTGTCTGGTTTGTCCAATTTAAATTTGAATCCATAAGAATGCCAAGATTTTTAACCACATTAGAATACGTGATGAAATCGTTTCCAACTTGAATTGTAGGAACAAAAGGTAAGGTTGCACATTTAGTGTGAAAAATTATAGTCTGTGTTTTTTTCACGTTAAGAATCAGTCCATTCTGTTCATACCACTCTAAAATATTTTGAACATCTGAGTTCATCCGACAAACGATTTCAGGTGCGGTGCTAGGTTTCCCGGAGATGTACAGCTGACAATCATCCGCATATAGGTGAAATTTACAGAAAGATAAACTCAATGGTAAGTCGTTTATAAACATGGAGAAGAGTAATGGACCGAGTATTGAGCCTTGTGGTACCCCAGTTTGGACTGCAATAATTTCGGATTGATGATTATTGTAGTCGACATACTGCAACCGATTGGAAAGATAGGATAGAATTAAACTTGAGGAGAAATGGTCTAAGTGGAAATTATGTTTAACTTCTCACATAATCGTCGGGGGTTAATAGAATCAAATACCTTACTAAAATCTAAGAGAGTAAGGATAGTGATCATGTTTTTTATCTAGTGCTTTCCTTATGTAATTTTCTCTATTAATAAGTGCAGTCATTTTCCTCCATGCCTTTCGTTACCAAGATTGGCAAGCGCATAGCAGGTTATTTCGGATTAAATATTCATTCAGTTGTTTTGAAAGTACTGACTCAAAACTTTAGAAAGAGCGCAAAGGATGCTTATTGGACGATAATCTTTTTCGATACATGGATTATCAATCTTACTAATTGAATAACTTTAGCAATTTTCCAATTGACAGGAAATTCGGATGATGTAATGCAGCAATTGAAAATATCAGTAATGTACGTAAGAGTGACACCTAAAGAAATTTTTAAAACATTCAATGGAATAAAGTCGTTTCCTACAGCATCGCATGAGGCAGTGGCGAACTCAGCTAAAACTTCATCACTAGTTACACATCTGAATGAAAACTTTGGTCGTGTTTCAACATCTTCACTTTGATTGAAACTAAGGGGCGGGAAGTGTGCTGCAAAAAACATATTCAGGGAGTCAGCAGTTACGTCACCTCCACCTACATGAGTGTACGTTTGTTTCAAGCCCAATCGTTTAATGTTTTTCCACAACTGCTTTGCAGGAAGATCAGCACTAAGTTGAGAGTTAAAATATTCTCGTTTTGTGCGTTTGATTTCGCGGTTGGCCAAGTTACGAAGGCAGGTGAAATTTATACATTTACTAGCTTTATGTACCCGGCCTTGCTCGGAGTTGCCAGTTTAATTCGCAGTTTTTTTCACCATCGGAATTGGAATAGGTCAAAAGGATAATTGTGTTTTCTTATTGATATTTCATCATTTGATTAAAAGAAGGTAGATTACATTTGAAAACATTGACTGATTTTGAAAATGGGATCAAACCCAAAATCGCTTTATTCCGGGCAAACGTCTATTTCTAAAGAAGGAAAAACATACACCGATGCCTTATTCCGGAAAAACGTCTATTTTTAAAGAAATGATCACATTTACCGTCCAGAAGGAAACACTTTAATCATTGCTTTTCTCTGGGCAAACCATGATTTCGATGAAGTGTTGAGTTGATCGATCCCTGTCATCTTCGCCTTCTTAAGAAAAGAATGTTTGTTCCAAATTTGGTTGAAATCGGGCAAGGGGTACAGAAGTTATGCTGGAACATTGGATCATTGCATACCTTGCTTTTATTTATTAATCTTGAATCATTATCATATAATTATCATACCTTTTAAAATTTGGAATAAAGGTTACTCGATTATGGATCACTATGCAATTTGATCATTCATAATCATCAATCATTAATCATATCGATCGTTAATCATTAACCATACACATAGTGTGTCAACATTTAATCACGATCGGTAATCGTTAATCATAATCCAACGGTTTTTTCATCTATTATTCATAATCGTTAATTATTGTCAAAATGAATTTAATCATTAATCATTATCAGTCATCATTTTCAAAAATTATAATTCATTAATCATAATCTTTAATCATAGAGTTGAATGATTTAATCATTTAATCTGCTTAGAATTGGTCCTGGGGGTCGGGAGTTACACTGGATTGCTCGTTTTCTAAAGACAACTTCTTCCCCTTTACCCTTCCTCTTTTCCCATTCCACCACCTTTGTTATCTTCTCCTTACGATAGAGAAGTGTGTACCAAATTGGTTGAAATCGGTACAGGGGCTCAGAATTTACTCTGAATTGCTCGTTTTCTGAACAATTCCCCTCTCTTCAGACCCCTTCCCCCTTATCCAAATTTCCTCCCGTACGATCGGCTCCTCATAGTGAATATGTGTACAAAATTTGATTGAAATCGGTCCTGGGGGTTGGGAGTTACACTGAGTTGCTCGTTTTCCAAAGACAACACCTCCCCTATACCCTCCCTTTTTCCAATGACCATCCCATCCCTTTGTTATCTTTTTCCTTATGATGTAGAATGTGTACCAAATTTGGTTGAAATCGGTACAGGGGTTCATGATTTACTTTGAATTGCCCGTTTTCTAAACAAAACCCTCCCTCCAGACCCTCCCCCTTTCCCAAATCCCTCCCATATGATTACCTCCTCGTAGTGAATATGTGTACAAAATTTGGTTGAAATCGGTCCTGGGAGTTGAAAGTTACACAGAATTGTTCGTTTTCTGAACAAAACCCCTCCCACCACCCTCCCCTTTTCTACATGACCATCCCACCCCTTTGTTAACTTCCTCTGAGGATAGAGAATGTCTGTACCAAATTTGGTTGAAATCGGTCCTGGGAGTTGAAAGTTACACAGAATTGTTCGTTTTCTGAACAAAACCCCTCCCACCACCCCTCCCCTTTTCTACATGACCATCCCACCCTTTGTTAACTTCCTCTGAGGATAGAGAATGTCTGTACCAAATTTGGTTGAAATCGGTCCTGGGAGTTGAAAGTTACACAGAATTGTTCGTTTTCTGAACAAAACCCCTCCCACCACCCTCCCCTTTTCTACATGACCATCCCACCCTTTGTTAACTTCCTCTGAGGATAGAGAATGTCTGTACCAAATTTGGTTGAAATCGGTCCTGGGAGTTGAAAGTTACACAGAATTGTTCGTTTTCTGAACAAACCCCTCCCACCACCCCTCCCCCTTTTCTACATGACCATCCCTCCCCTTTGTTAACTTCCTCTGAGGATAGAGAATGTCTGTACCAAATTTGGTTGAAATCGGCCAAGTGGTTCAGAAGTAGTTAGCGAACATACATACATAGATTGGTTTTTATATATATAGATTCTGGTTACCATGGTCCCGTTTCCAGCACTCATAGGCTTCGGAGCGGAGCGATTTTTAATCAATCGATTAGCATACTTGTTGATCCAAGGATTTCTTGGATCTTTGGTCGTCTTTTTCTTGAGTGTCGCATGTATGTTAAGAATGGAGTGAAGTAAATCATTGTAACACCGAAGTTTTTCGTTGACTCCCACACAGTTGTACACATTATCGAAATTAACACAACGAAGATCAGCAATAAACGAGTTTTTATCAACTTTATGATATTCACGAGTCCAATAAGAATCAGTAGAAGTTTTAGATAGCCTAAACTTATAATCAACACAAATAAAATCGTGATCGCAGATTCCCCCCACTGACGACTGGTACACATTGTTCAAACTGTCCGTGCAATTACCTGTAAACAGATCAATGGTCGATGAAGAACCGGGCCTATGGCAAGTTGGATGAGTAGATACAAGTTTGAAATCAAATGATGTTAAATAATCAATTAGTTTTACAGTCTTGTTTGAATCGCGTTTCATCAGATCAATGTTGAAATTACCCATCAACAGAACATTGGGATTTGAAGATGAAATTTCTGAAACTACACTGAAAGTTGTGTCTAGTTTTGACACATTAACGTCCGGGGGTTTATAGACGACACCGCAGACTAAATTGGCATGCTTAAGTTTAATAAACAAATAATCAATGTCACTTTCAGTTTCAGGTTTTGCGATAACGGTGCATTTAACATTTTTCTTAAGGTAGAAAGCAACTCCTCCTCCTCTTGATTTATTTTTATTTTGACGATCAGATCTGATGATTTTGTATCCATCGAGCTCAATAGACTTATTAGTAATTGATGGTTTAAGCCAGGTTTCAGTAATAGACAGAACATCTAATTTAGAATTCTTTAAGAAAGAACGATAGTTATCTATGTAACTTCCCAAACTCCTCGCATTATGAAGTCCAATTTTGATGAAGTTCTTAGACTGTCTCTCAAGTGAGTTTCTCATGTGCATGTAATCAAAATAATGGAACTTAATTTTTGACTCGTAAGTTGACATGTCCAAACATGGAGGGAGTAAATGAGTAGTTACTAATAAATTAGAATCAGATAGTACGTTGGTATGATTATTACTTACGCTGATTATGTCGAGACTATTCGTCTGGGTACATTGTCGTTTTTTGGCTGAAACTCGCGAATTTCGACACCCTCTGGCCAATAAAATGTATCATTGATAACTGTGGCAAGGTCTTCCGAAACAGATAACTTGAACGACACGAAGGATAGTTCGTTAATGTCCTTATTTCGCGGGACGAGTTTAACACATTTAAGCGAAGATTTGTCGATATTAATGGTCTCGCGGAGATACTCGATGATGTCTTCCTCAGATTGTTCAATGTGGAACGGTGTGACGTAGAATGATTTCATAGTTTCTTCGGTAGGTATTTGGCGCACTGGGGGACGATTCCTGTTAACTACCTTTAATCGACAATCATGTGGCACTTCACATGTTGATGGTGCAGCAGAGCGAATTTCGGTATTTGCAACAGCAGCAGGACGAGTAGCAGTGTTTGCAGCAGCAGTAGCCCTGGAAATCACACTGGCGTAGGTAGTGGTAGTGGAGGCAGGATTTGAGGTAGCCGCAGCGGAGAAAGTGACGGTGGCTGATTCGGCGGTGGACGTGGTGGCAATTACTCGACTAGTGGTTGAGGTAGTGGTGGTGGCGAGTGCGGTGGTGGCTGGAGCGGCGGCAGGGGCAGTGGCATTGTTGAAAGTCTCGGTTTCGGTGATAGTTCTAGCATTCATTCCGGTAAAAGAATCAGTAGGCAAACAGACTTCTGGATGATTCGGTGCGTTTTGGCCATAATTGTTGTAAAGGTCATCATTATCCAAGGAAACATCAAGATCTCCTGCGTCAGCGATAGTATCGTTGGCAGCACTTGAGCGGAGCGAATGATCGAGATTGAAACGATCGATGGTATTGTGGAACTCGGTAGGATCATGAATTGCCGTTCCGGACATCGCAAACTGCTGCAGTCTTGAAGAAAAATTCGAATCACGCCTGACAGTTGTAGAGATAGACACTAAGCCATTAAGCGTCTTCAAATTTTCACCAAATTGACCGACTCTAGGTCCATTGAATCGACGCGTAATAAAAGATCCCTCATAGTTTTCAAAATCACAGCTTCTCGATCCATAACGTTCGCCGCCCATGCTTTAAAGTTTGTCGCATTCAAACCAACGCAGCCAGGATGAAAAACCCTTCCGCAAGACCCACTGCACAAAACATTTATGTCAGACCGCGCAAAGCTCCTAGCGCAGGCTTTACATGCAGTAGTAGTAGTAAAATTCTTCTTTATTGTTTCATTTTCTGTTCTACAATTATTTTTTACATGTACAGTGCTCGGCCTGCTTGGCCCTCCAACTTCAATTTTAAATTTTTATGTTTACATTGTTATTTAAGTGTTAATATGATATATCATGACGGCCTTTAGGAGGCGCTGGTGTGTTTTTTAAATTTGATAACCTAACTACTATGTACACTAATATTTACAATAAGAAATTTGATAACCTAGATTGGAACTAGCGCCCTAATTGGAGCCTGATCCGAATGCAAGCAACGGACCCTAAACTTTTCTTTACACTCACCAAAGCGTTCATGTAAGGTTTTATTCCGGCCAGACGGTGGACCTCGGATGTTCTTGTCCTGGGAGGGTGTTGAGGATCATCCTCAGGAATTTGTTTTGGACCCGTTGAAGTTTGAGGTGGTGGGTTTTAGCGCAGCTCTCCCAGACCGGCATGCCATATTCGATCACAGGGAGGATGATTTGCTTGTAGACAGCAAGCTTATTTTCAGGGACAATGACGACCGGCGGTTGATCAAAGGGTACAGTAGTTTCAACAAGACGTTACACTTTGTCACCGCTTTGTCAACCTGTTGCCTGAAAATAAGCTTGCTGTCGAGGGTCAAGCCAAGGTAGCCGGCCTCATTGGCCCATTCCACGGTCGTGCCATTGAGGATGATTTTACAGTCCCCAGGCGGAACAAGTTTAGGGATTTGGAGTGGGGAAAATGATGACCTGGTTCTTCGCCGCGTTGATACAGATCTTCCAGCTGGTGAGGTACTCTGTCAGGGCATCCAGGCCTCGTTGGAGTTTTGCCACTAGCGCTCTGATCACTCTACCGTTGTAGACGATGGATGTGTCATCTGCGAACAGAGACAGAATGCCGCCTTCTGGAGGTTCTGGCATGTCGGAGGTGAACAGATTGAAAAGCAGGGGCCGAGGATACTGCCCTGGGGAACGCCTGCGACGATGTTGTGCGCATTGGAACTCGCTCCGCTGATTGAGACCCGGAATGACCTTGCCGACAGGTAATTGTTGATGATTTTCACCAGGTAGCTGGGAAGATTGTAGCGTTGTAGTTTGTACACCAGGCCATCATGCCATACATTGTCAAATGCCTTCTCGACATCGAGTAAGGCCATGGCGGATGTTTTCGAAACAAACTTGTTCCGTCTGAGGACGTTGGTAACTCAGGTCAGTTGGTGTACAGTTGACCGACCGCGTCGGAAACCAAACTGTTCCTCGAGCAAGATGTTGAGATTTTCGGCAGACTCAAGTAACCGATGATGAATAGCCTCTTCGAATAGCTTGGATAACCCTGAGAGAAGGCTGATGGGTCGATAACTTTTGGGGGAGGAAGGATCCTTCCCAGGCTTCCGGATGGGGATGACTTTCGCTGACTTCCAGGACGATGGGAAGTAGCTAAGCCGGAGACACTGATTAAAGATCAGCGAGAGGTGCTCAAAGAACGGCGCACTCATGTGTTTGAGCTCGAGATTCAGGATGCTGTCGAAGCCTGGGGCCTTCATGTTCTTCGACGATTTGATATAGGCCGTCAATTCGTCAGCTGAGATCTCCAACTCCTCCGAGAAGTCGTTGGGAATCAAATGGATGTTGTTAGCATGCTCGTTGACGGCTGCTTCGTGTGGACTGACGATGTTCTGCCCAAGATTGTGTGAGCTGACGAAGTGACGACCTATTTCAGCGACCTTCTCTGCAGGAGTTATCAAGCGATCCTTAGAGCCATTATTGTCTAGTGGGATCAAAGGTGGAATGGGCCGAGGCTTGGATTTTAGAATTTTGGTCATTTTCCAGAACGGCTTAGCATAATCTGGGAGAGTGCGGATCTTATTCGAGAAGTCGTTATTTTTGAGGTCCACCATTCTGGCCTTGATAATTTTTGTGATTCGATTGCAGCGTGCCTTAAGCTCAGGCAGTCCAGTACGCTGAAACTGCCTGCGAGTGACATTCCGCAATCGAATCAAATCTTTGGTGAGTGTATCGATGTTTAAGGAGTTGCTTACCTGCCGAGCCGTCGGTACGTGTTGCTCTCAGGCCGCCGTGATCGCCTCCTCGATAGCGCACAGCTGGTGGTCGATACTTTCCGGCGTCTCCGGACGCACCTCGTAGTCGACGGTGTTATCGACGCACTGCTGGAAACGCTGCCAGTTCACTCGGTGGTAGTTCCGCCGTAACTGCTGGTGCCGATTGACCGAGGAGCCCAGTTCCGCCACCACCGGATAGTGATCCGAACTGAGCTCCTGGTATACAACCGGCTGCGAGACGTGGTCACTCAGGTTTGTTACGTAGAGGTCGAGCGTTGCGTGGGCACCGGACCGACTCAGCCGAGTGGGGAATCCGGGCTCAGGATCGTGTAGTGGCCTTCCTCCATGTCGTTGCTCCAGATGGTGCCGTTTCGATTGCCGCGACTGTTGCCCCAGGCTTGATGTTTGGCATTCAAGTCGCCGGCAATGATATACTGGCCTTGCCTCCGCGTCAGCTTTACGATGTCCCTCCGAAGGGCAGCCGATGATCCATCGCCGGCTTTGGCTTGCGTTGGACAGTACGCCGCGATGAGCGCGATTGTGCCGACCGAAGTGGTGATTTCGACACCGATGGCCTCGATGACACTGAGCTGGAAGCTTGGAAGCAGACGACAGTTGATGTTGTAGCGAAGAGCGATGGCCACACCACCTCCCCTGGTCGGCCGGTCGAGTCGCACGATGCTTTACATGCATCCATAATTTTCAATTATCTCCTACCCCACAGAATAAGCCAACCCAGAATAGATTTCCCTACGACAACGAAAAATTAATGTGATAGCTAGAAGGCAGTATAAAATCACACAATCTTGTGTCTAAGCGAATACAGTGTGTTCATACAAATCCCCTTTATCGTTCCACCTATACTTTCACACAGGCCGTTGTCGAACCAGAGACATGCGCGTCGATCGATGTTTCAGCTTTTGATATAACCAAACGCAACGAGACACACTACTCTATCCTTCTTCAGCGCCGCCGCAGATGAAGCGTGTGGATGCGCACTGAATGGACCTCCACCAAAGCCGTTGTCGAAGCAGAGTCTCGCACGTCAACTGCAGTGTTTCGGCTTTTGAGACTACCGAGCGCACCAGGACTTGCTGATCTATTCGAATCAACAGCACCGATTCGGACGTGTGAATGCACTGAGCAAAACGAACCGGTGGATAAATAATATTACTAACGACTGAGTGACTCGATCACGGGCGTGAGTGTGAAAGTATAACACCTTCTAGTACCACTAATAACTTTGTTGTTTTCAGTACTTTCTTCGTTTCTGGGCTGGATTTCGTAGTGAAGAAAACAATTTAGAATCACTTTTGCACTTCAGCACGCTTGAAAAAAAGCTAAGCCAACAGTTGTGTTCCGTTTAGCAGGAAATGTTCTAGGGTTCACCAGGCACAAACTGACCGATTGAACGGGAAAACTCGCAAAAAAAAACCAAAATAAGATCACCACAAGATTTGCTGCGAATGAGTTAGACCGTATCTGTTGACCCCCGAGAAGATATATAATTTTAGATGACTTCAAATGTCCGGAATAGATATAATTAAATGTATATCGAAGCTTTGAGTACCAAAAATAGGTTCTATCTTAACACATTAATAAAGAGCAAAAAAAGGTTCTATCTAGCTGTAGATCTCAAGTCCCGGACTCAAGGACAGTTTGGATGACCCAGAATATCTCATAACTATCTTACGATTTCTGTAGACCTCCCAGGAGGTGTAACAGATATAATTGAATGCAGCTTTAAGCACCAAACGATTTTCTTGCAGCTGTAGATCTTATGTCCAGAGCTCAAGGTCAGTTTGGATCTCATCACTTTCGATGGCTGTTATAAATTTGATTTAACACACGTCAACAAGGTATTGTTAGAGAAGCACTGTTAAGAGTTGATAAAAGTGATGCTTTCAGAATTGAATTCATTGGCCCGGGAATATTGAATAAATTGTTCATCTTTTTTCAGACGAGAATTAGAACTCATTTTCCATAAGAATGTCCTTTGGCTGTAGCTGTTGCTATGTTATATTTAAACCATACAAGTGTTTCCGTAAAACATTCCTAAAACGATGCTATTCGTATTCACGGATATATGCATATATTTTTTTCAAGAGGGAAGACCATTCATACAAATAACCCGAAACGGTTGTGTTTACATGATACGAATTTCATACATAAAAAAAATGAAATGTGTTTCGGTATACTTACAATTTGTTTGCTAGGCTTAAATGAATAATGATGTACTTCATTGTTCGATCCGGTCAGCGAAGCCAGACTGGATCCATCACAATGGCGCTCCTCCTCGTGGAGCAGGTGTTCACCGCCATTCCGGTGAATAAGACGCGCGGATGGACTCCGGAACAGCGGTGTTGGAAGAGTGGTTTTTGGAGGCCTTCGCTCTGCAACGATACAAATGGCGAAGAAGATGTTGGGGTGAAAAATTATTTGTTACGGCGTACAGAAAAAGCGTTTTGTGAGTAGTTTTATAATACTATGTCCTATGTGAATGTTTAATAAAAAAATTGCATGCCAAGAAAATGTATTTGATAGTTTTTTTAATCAGTTTCATTAGTTTTTTTTTTCAACGATATTCGATGTGATGAATTAAGTTTTTAGATACTAAGCTGCCACTAATCGCAAATCGAGCACATATACTAATACTAATGTGCTCGAGTTGCGGCTAGCGGCAGTAAGGAACTATTACACAATAATGGAACAAGTTTCTTCTTGAAGCATAAATCTATGAATAAAACTATTGGAGGCGTCAAGTTCTATTAGTTTTTGCTAATTGAAGCTCGTCGAGTGCATAATAATAGCCTTTATGTTGGTGCGGTAGCACGCTATGCCCTTTATTGCCATCCTGATTGTGACTCGAATTGCTTCTGTGATTATCCTATAAAACGCATTTCAAGGCGCTTCCACGTGTAAAGCAATAATGAAAACGTGATCCCATCATAATAATCAACGGAATGTCATTCATCAAAATATCAACTATTCGCCGGGATCGTTATGCCAGGCATTTTATTAAGGATTGCTGCGTCATTATGAACGGTGCCATTATTAACACGATTGTGCCAAATAGGGTGAAACGCTTACCGTATTGATTGGGTATAACATCGGGATCGGTTTCATCCCCATCCGGTGGTTCACCCGACATTTGTGGGCTCCGTCGCCCGAGAGTCCCGCATCCGTCCACTAGTGGCGTTTGGATGCCATTCGGATCATGTGTCTGGTGGTGATGGTGATGATGGTGTGCAGATGAATCAATTTGGCAGTCTATCGGGGTCGAGGTGAGATGTGCGTTTTTGGCAGACTTAAGTTTCTTAGTCGAATTCCTGGAACGATAACGTGAATGAAATAGTGCCGTAGGCACATCGGAAGTGATTAACCGTGCACAGCACAGTAACATAAACAAGATTAACGATAATGCACCGTAATAATAACCTTGCCAGATAGTGTGCCCACGGAGAGGACAATGGGATTTCCGAGTTACAGGAAAGTGCTCGTTATCCTGTGGGTACTTTTCGAAACTTACTTGTTAGCATGTCGTCGATAGATGGTGACCAGCACGATGCAGACTACAGCAAACAGAATCGCTACCGTAAGTGTTAATGCGGCTAATACTGGCGATAAAGGAACATTCATAACGTTGGATACACCTATAAATCACGGAAAATATAAACGTATTATCTTTGGGCCTTTTTACTCGCTTTCTCTTTACTCGTTCACCCGGGCCGAACTCGTGTCAGACAGGACCTCTATCATTCGTCCGTACCAAGCCGGAGATGCAACAAACTAGGGCTGTGCGATGCTGTTGATGTTTAACTATTTGAAACACGTTTCTTTTTTGTATTTTTCAAGAAAAACAAAAAGAAAAGAATAATCAATTAACTACATAACATAAAAATTTTCAAATTTCAGCCGAGAAGCATATACAAATTTTGTATGAATTGTCACATTGTTCGCTACCCCTATCATCTCTAAGCATTACGTAAATATACTGATAATGTTAATACTTGAATCCATTTGCAACGAGATTAAATATTTCTTTAAATTTATTACAATTATTTTCTTTTACGTGATTTTACACTCACGTCCAAAATTGCATGTGAGTGTGAACGTATGTAAAAGAAAATATTTGTATTAAATTTTTTAGAATTATTGGTAGATGAATAAATGTTTAGGAATCAGCCTAATGTGGTTAATCTCGAACAAATAAATTCAAGTATTAGTCTTATCAGTATATTGGAACCGAAGAAAATGTTCAAAACTCCAGCTGCTACGTAAATTTAAACATAACTTCGACAACTTGAGAATAAAACAAACCTGTTAAACAAATTTGATACTATCGAAATGTTGCGAAGACATGTTACGTTTGTATTAAAATACTTTTGGCGTGAAATTCAAAATATGTTAAAACCCTTGTAGCAGTAGTTGTTCGAAAGCACAAATCCAACTTATTTCTATATAAATTAAACCAACACATATATAATTCTTTAGATTAGGAATGTATTTTAACACTCCACACAAATAACCATAAAATATCGCACACTTCTACGCGGCACTCTATTGCGCAGAAAAATTCCAGCCCCGAACGCCTTCGATGCCCCACAATGCATTCGGACAAACTCGCAAAAGCGTGTGAATGGCAGTGTCCATTTGTGAAGTGCATCACTACTATGTGAACCCGGCCGCATTGTATCTTTGGCCTGACCAGCATTATAAAGCCTTTTATTGCCTCCCAAAGCTACCCTAAGCTGAACATGAGTGCCCGAAACCTCTGCTGCTCTACGACCGGTGAAATGGCGGTGGTCGCAGACATCCAGAAAAGCTAGCTTGAGTCTTCCTGGGCCAACCGAGCAAGTGCGGCGTGATGTTGCTGTTATGCAAGTATGATAAATTGTATTATTATACTTTGTGTACATTTCCTCCGTTTATCGTTGGCTGCTGAAATATAGCATCGACAGTAGGAGAGAAAGAAGAGGTTTACATTTTCCCCGTCGAGCTTTCCTTTTGAAAATATCTGTTCTGTTCGAAACGCAAGACAGAATACAGCGTTGGTGAAGAACGACAGACGAGAGAGTAGCTTCCGTGCAGGAAAAGCAATGTATCAGAATGTATGATGGGAATCGGAACAAATTAGTACTGCTCGGAAAATTTATACTTATGAAAGGATGCAGTTTGCTTCCGGGAATTCCCATAGTGGTACCAGTTCCGGTTCGGCCATCGATATGAATCGAGAAGGGCGCCGAAGTCATGTACCTATGGATCAACACACCAACAACATGCAGCATGCCATACTCTCCGGGCAGTGTTGTTTTGCGATGGTATGAAAACATCCCCATAACTAAAAACAGGTTTCATATTCACCTCTGCCGCTCTGTTGTACACGTGTGAAGACAATCAAGGTGAAGCAAGGGGGAAATTTCTACACGTTTGATACATTATAACACTTCCAGAGGACGAGTTGATGCAATGCAACACTTCACTGAGTTGGCCGTTAGCTGTTTACGGATTGAGTTATATATTTCCTTTGTCCTTAGGGGCTTTTTCCATATTACGGAATTGTTTCTAATGAGTTATGCATAAATTTCAATTAAAAACTACGAAACAAAAGATCAAAGTAAGCCCCGTTTATCTTACAAAATGGGATTTAGTAAAAATCCTTGAGCAGAAGATCAAATTCAATCTCTAGGCACCTTTTCATCACATTTTTTGAATCACGTTATTTGGAAAACACATCAATTCGTTCTATTTTACATCAATTTCATGTTTACTTGATCATGGGCCTGATTGGGATAACTTATAATGCGTAGCTGCTACGAATTCTATGAATTGGTTCAACCTACTTCTCACGGTAATGGAAGAGAAGTAAGAAATGAGGAGTGATAAATAAGACGTCTCACATTTCACATCTCACTTCCCACTCCTCATTTCTCGCTAATAACAGTTAAAATGGGAAGTGAGAAGTTCAAAATAAGGAGTAAGAAGTGTCTCACATCTCACTTCTCACTGCTCGTTTCTTCCTTATCATTTCCCACATTTTTCACAGTGATAAGTGAAGTGTGATGTGGGAAATAATAACCAAGAAATGAAGTGAGAATTGAGGCGTCTCACATCTCATTTCTCAGTTCTCATTTCTCACATATTGCTTCTCATTTCTTACTTTTCAATTCTCTTTAATCACTTTACATTTTCCACGTTCTCTAATGTACGTACAAACGACATTTTCGACCCAACCCGTAAAGAAAACGACATTTACGGTCGTATGGTCAAATGACATTTTCGGTCAACTAACCCATTCTTCCCAAGGGTAATTTCAGCCAACAAAAGACTTATTCGGTCAAATGACTTTTTGGTCAAGTGGCCTGTTCGGCAAAACGACATTTTCGGCCAAATTCTCGGCCCATGACCCGTTCAACTAAATTACATCTTAGTCCAGATCTGGATCGAAAGCCCAATCTGCCATACGATTTTTTTTTGTTTAAAGGCATTTTTGGCCAATTAATCTTTTCGGTCAAATAACCGGTTCCTTCAACCGACTTTGTTGGCCAAACAACATTTTTATCTGTATTGTCCTGTTACGCTGCGATATGGATACTCTAAAGTAGTGCGTAACGGTGTAAATCCGGTCATATCGCCAGACTCGGTACAACAATGAAGCTGGCAATATAACGTCCCTAACCCCGAATCCCAAGGTGTCAGGCGACCCGTGCCGAGGACATGAATGGCCTGGGGGTGAAACAATTAGCCAGGCAGTTAACGGAGCCTGTAATGCTGGGTAGACACCTTTTCGTGGTGCATTACGGAGAAGGATCTACCACACTGTGCTCTAGTTCTTACTTTTCTTGTTAATACTTATGAGTGATGGTCGGAAGAGCATGGAACGACTATAATTTGCTTTTAAATAGATGACCCACCTTTTGCCTCTTTTGGATAGTGTCAATGGAGTAAATTATAAAAAAAACGTAACTCAATCTTAGGCTGGTTTTCAAGCCGACGACATGAATCTCCAAACTCCAGAGCGCTGATTAATTAGGCAACAAGTGGATACGAATTTGGTGGATCTGCTAATTAGAGCTCTGTGCAAAGGTGAGATTCAGAAATGCCAAACGCAATGAAATCAGATCTCTGTACAAACAGCTTAAAATTTCTAATTGACTAAAATATAACCTTCCCCGGAAGAATTATCCATAAAAAATGAGAAACTGTCAAAACTATCCCACTTATTGTTGAGCGAAACTGATTGAGGAGCGCGCCTTTGAGAGTTTGTATAGCCGTTTCTCAAAAGGTATAAATCTTTAAATAATAAATCTAAAAGGTAAATCTGAAGAGGCCTAACATAAAGTTTGAAAAATATCTGAATTGAAAACGACAACTTCATTTCTTCTCAATAGGAATGGAGCAGAAAGATATGCACTAAACAAATGACACGGGTATACCACGAAAGTTCTATGAAATGGATGCAATGGTTCATCCCGATTGGCTTAACGACTCTTATGGCCAAATGGAATTCAGATATATGAATTTTCGTCTAACGATTCGGCCAAGAGGAATTCGTCCAAATGCTTTTCGGTAGCATAACCCCAGAAACCAAATAAAGTAAACTGCACCTAATCAAATGTTAGGAAAAATAGCTATTCCCCTTATTAGCTTAAAATTTCTAATTGACTAAAATATAACCTTCCCCGGAAGAATTGTTCATAAAAAATGAGAAACTGCCAATAAAGAAATAGGGCAGAAACAATTATCAATATAAAAATAAACAACTAAAAAAAATTTCAAGGAACAAACTTTTTTTTTATTCCAAAAATTAAAAACTTTTCTCAACAAAATCTATTAAGAGCATAAGAGCAATAAAAAAAATATCACAATTTTCATAGAAAAATGTAAAAGAGCAGTAAAACTGATCATTTTTTACATAGATTACTCCTCCCTGAAAAGCGATCATTGTTCACGAATAATTTATAAAATTTTATTGTTTTCTCCAATTTTTTTAAATTTTCTTTTTTATCATTGCTCATTATTGATCATTTGTGAAAAAAATTGTAAACAGTTTTGAAATTGTTTATTGCTAATACTGATTTATTTATGGAAAATTTGTTATGTTTTCAATGGGAAATTTTGATTTCTTTATGGAAACTTCTTCTTTTATAAATTAAATTTTCACTTTCAAAAGTGCTCAAAAATTATTTTAAATATCTTGGCTGTGCATATGCACAGCACATGTTTCGAAATGGACAAATTTAAATGAAATTTGCGAAAAAGAATCCACGTGTCTTGGAGGGACTCGAACCCTCAACCTCCTACTCTCTACATAGGCGTGATAGCCCCTACACAACAAGACCACTTGAAGGTCACGTTTGCGGAAAAGCCTCGATTGATAAACAATGTGCGCTCGCTTGACTGTGGATATACAACAGTAAAGCACATGTGAAGATTGGGCAAATCAGACATCCGAAAGATGTTTAATTTGCAAAAAAAGAGCTAACCACGGTGGAGGTTGGTACTCGGATTCTGATGGCTTTTCCGCAAACGTGACCTTTAAACGGTGTTGTTATGTAGGGGTTATCACGCCTATCTAGAGAGTAGGAGGCTGAGGGTTCAAGTCCCTCCAAGACACGTGGATTCTTTTTCGCAAATTTCATATCAATTTGTCTATTTCGAAACATGTGCTGTGCATATGCACAGCCAAGATATTTAAAATAATTTTTGAGCACTTTTGAAAGTGAAAATTTAATTTATAAAAGAAGAAGTTTCCATAAAGAAATCAAAATTTCCCATTGAAAACATAACAAATTTTCCATAAATAAATCAGTATTAGCAATAAACAATTTCAAAACTGTTTACAATTTTTTTCACAAATGATCAATAATGAGCAATGATAAAAAAGAAAATTTAAAAAAATTGGAGAAAACAATAAAATTTTATAAATTATTCGTGAACAATGATCGCTTTTCAGGGAGGAGTATCTATGTAAAAAAAGATCAGTTTTACTGCTGTTTTACATTTTTCTATGAAAATTGTGATATTTTTTTTATTGCTCTTATGCTCTTAATAGATTTTGTTGAGAAAAGTTTTTAATTTTTGAAATAAAAAAAATGTTTGTTCCTTGAAATTTTTTTTAGTTGTTTATTTTTATATTGATAATTGTTTTTGCCCTATTTCTTTATTGGCAGTTTCTCATTTTTTATGGACAATTCTTCCGGGGAAGGTTGTATTTTAGTCAATTAGAAATTTTAAGCTAATAAGGGGAATAGCTATTTTTCCTAACATTTGATTAGGTGCAGTTTACTTTATTTGGTTTCTGGGGTTATGCTACCGAAAAGCATTATGCATAGCCAAGATATTTAACAAAAAAATGGTTTTTGTACGGCCGAGATGCCGAATAATATGTAATTAATTCAAAATTATTGTTTATGGTAATTTTGCATTATTTATGGAAATTTTACAATGATTTCTTTATGAGCAATTTCATAATTATTTATATAAAATATCTAATCCGAAATTTTTTCATGGATTACTTCTCCCTTAAAAAGCGATCATTTTTCATGGATAATTTATTAAATTTTATTGTTTTTTAATTTTTTTTTTTAATTTTTTTTTTTCTTTGTTTCTTAATGATCATTTGACCGGTGTTCAACCAAATCGCACCAAGCGCCTACAAAAAATTACGTAATAAGTTGTATCGGATCCCTCAACTCCATAACTGAGGATATCCAATAACGCATAACAAAATATCTCAAGTCAATCAAAAAGCCGCTTGGTGCGGTTAGAACCCAGACCATTTGTGAAAAAATTGTAAAAAGTTTTGAAATTGTTTATTGCTAATAATGATTTACGTACGGAAATTTTGTAGTTTTTTTCAATGGGAAATTTTGATTTCTTTATGGAAATTTCTTCCTTAATAATTACAATTTTTACTTTCAAAAGCGCTAAAAATTATTGTTTATGGAAATTTTACATTTATTTATTGCTTCTACATTGATTTCTTTATAAGCAATTTCGTAATTGTTTATGGAAAATATCCAATCCTCTACGGAAATTTTATTTCGCTACAGTTTCTAATTTATAGAAAAAAAATCGTTTACATTTTTGCTTATTTTCCGGGTATCAGATCAACCGACATTTATTTATTCAGCAAGAACTGCCAACAGGTGAAACATACGCACCCCAATTACATACTATACAGCATACAATAAAAAATAGAATGCTCTTAATCTAACACAAAATACTCTTAAATCTATTCTTATTAGTTGTACGAGGAACATTAAAATCAAACACTTCGTAAGACCTACTAAATACGCGACACATGCCTTTGATGGGCTCATTGATTCCGTTGTTAGTTCTAGAGGTACGAATGTACAAGAATAAGTGCGAGCGAAGACTACGATTTACTTCGATCTTTTCTAGCAGATCAGGGCATTAAATACGGCCTTGAAGCAAATCTCCAATAAAACAGGGTTTTGCAGCATTAAATATGTCTAGCATGGAGTGTTTCCAAGTTGAAAAGCATGCAGCGGTTCTCATATCTTGATAAATTATAGGAATCATGCCAATTGAGGGGAAGGAAACATTCGGCCGAACAAACCATCAGACTGAAACCCGTCTGGCCGAAAGTATTTTGCCGAACGGGTAATTTTGGCTGAAAGGGTCGTTTGGACGAAAGGGTCATTTGGCCGAAAGGGTCAGAACCTTTCGGCCAAACGACCCTTTCGGCCAAACGACCCTTTCGGCAAATGACCTTTTCGGCCAAAAGACCCCTTCGGCCAAACGACCTTTTCGGCCAAACGACCCTTTCGTCCAAACAACATCCAACAACATACGATATATCAAGACAAAATTTTCAAAACGACTTATCTGCTTTTGTAAACAAACAAATATTCAAATGACGATTTGACGAATCTGATAGCTCTCCCACGCAAACCAACAGCATCAACAGGTAGCGGAAACCTTCACCTATCTATTGGTGGTGTTGGTTTGCGTGGAAGAGCTATCAGATTCATCAAATCGTCGTTTAAATCTTTGTTTACAAAAGCAGATAAGTCAAGACAAAATTTTCAAAACGACTTATCTGCTTTTGTAAACAAAGATTCAAACGACGATTTGACGAATCTGATAGCTCTCCCATGCAAACCAACACCATCAACAGGTAGCGAAAACCTTCACCTACCTATTGATGGTGTTATTTTGCGTGGGAGAGCTATCAGATTCGTCAAATCGTCGTTTGAATCTTTGTTTACAAAAGCAGATTAGTCGTTTTGAAAATTTTGTCTTGAAGTTGTTTTGAAAATTCTGTTTTGATATGATGTTTGAAAGTCAATTTGCAGTCTAACATAATGCCAAAATCCTTCACGGTCGTTTCACGTTTGATGCAACTATATAAAAAATATCATGTTGATTTGGAACATGCTTCCGTCCGAACGAAACAACGGAGCATTTAGAGTCATTGAGTACCATCCGATTAAGCTGACACCAGACTGAAAAAATCTTGAGTTGCCGCTGTAGAAACGTAGCATCATCGCTTGGGCATCTTATGACACAAAAAAGTTTTAAGTCGTCAGCGTACGTTAAAGTTAAGCAGCTTAGGATAAAATTAACATCGTTCATATAAAGTACAAATAAAAACGGTCCGAGATGGCTACCTTGTGGGACGCCAGAGCCAAACCGGAAACGGCGACGAAACGTGATCCCCGATTTTAGCAGCCATGTTGCGAACGGTCAAATAAGATCGAAGCCAGTTGAGAGTAATGCTACTTAAGCCTAGTTTTTCAAATATAGCAAGCGCAGTATTGTGGTTCATTTTGTCGAAAGCTGCAGACAAGTCTGTGTAGATGGCATCAATTTGGTAACCTTTTTCAATTTGGCTGGTGACGAACGATGTAAACATTGATAAATTTGTGGTGGTAGAGCGTTTGGCGATGAATCCGTATTGATTTTGGATACATAATGAGCACATGTATGCACAAGCTTCTCAAGTACGATCAACTCAAATAATTTGGAGATCGCACTAACAGCAGCTATACCTCGGTAGTTGACGTCATTTCGTTTACAACCTTTCTTAAGGTGAAGGTGGGTTGAGTACCAAAACAGAGCTTTGAAAGTATTGGTACAATACAAACTGTCATATACTGTAGTAGTATTGGTGTCGTATTTATGAAAAAACAAAGAATATTAGTAGGGTGGTTCAAAAAACGACCCAGCTCCACCACGCTCATTTGATTCCGTCCCATGCTTCGAGTGTTCTTCAAAAGCCTATTTGAACAAAAACTGATTGAGAACAAGCCGGTTCAAGTTTTTATGAAAACTATTATGGGAAACTAAACCTTTCATTACACTGGCTACAGCGCCTCCCCTCCAGACGCTGGCGAAAAGAGAACCCACATAGTTGAAAGCAACATTCCAGAGACTTCTTTGAACGCACCTTAGGAAAGATCCGTTGAAATAGCATTTAATACTCCGCTCACCCCCATGTCACACTTTTTGTATGAAGTATCTGCTCTTGGTGCGATAGATATGAATCACAGAAAAAAAATCTGGCTATTTTGTTGAATTACACAAACACAATGTCAGCGGAACGGAAACGACAAATTTGCCGGAAAATATATGGGCTAACTGTCACATTTGCCGTTTCCGTATCTGTTCCGCCGACATTGTATTTGGGGCTTTATTATCATGCTAAAGATTTGCAACCTCGGGTAAGTTGCATTGTCTAAGGAGTTAAATCTCTTGAATTTCATCCAGTAGTATGGTCTTCCCCTCGCCAGCGCCCAATCACGGAGTGCCACAATTTGAATAATGTATAATTCAACCTCGCCATATCAACTGCCATACAAACCTAAAACGGCCTGTGCACGGTAAGCCCCTATTCAAACCGACCGAAACCAGCGAACGACACCTAAAATATGAAACATAATCGACTGAGCGTGGCGGAGCAAAATCAGTTTTGAGCCACCCTGTTTATTAGTTTGCTGCTATCGGTACCGGTGTTTACATTCGCTCCGCGATCAGTTTTTAATCGTTTTCTTCGGGCAAAAATTACAGTTTATATTAAGTTTTCGCTTTAAACAAGTGACTTAATCCAAAAAGTGAAGTTTAATTTGCATTCCATCAACATTTCGGGCTGCTCATGTGCGAGAAGTGTGTAAAAAAATGATTTTTTCAATGCCGCGTTGTTAAATTGGCACGAAACTGCTGATTTATGATAATATTCAAGCCGAAATGCATAGGACTTTTTAAAGAAACATGTTAATTACCCAAGCAGCACGCGCAACATCTTTCAAATAGGTGTTTGTTCCTAATAAATTGCATTGAAGACACTGGCAATACATTGAGTCACATTAAAGCCACTTCCCAGTTTCAGAAAATCACAATGTTTCATTTCCGTTTAGGTGGCGTCGCAATATTCTACCCATCTGACTTCTTGGGTGGTTTAAAATTCGATGTGTTTCATATCAGAAACAAAACAGATAAGTTGCAGAATTATTAACACTTCGGTTCATTGCTGTTACGACAATGTTTCTGATATGTTGCAAAACACTTTGAGCTCAGCTGAGCAGTATTTTATTTTTGACAGTCCCCTGTATGTTCCGTATATGGCACAATGAAGTTACAAATGACTTTGTTGTTTATGTAGTGCACTTGTAGCAGAATCTCCAAATAGAATTGTTGGTGTGAGGGTTATAGTGGAAGGTTGCAAAACTCAAGGTCCATGGTTCGATTCCCGGTTGTTCCCGGTTGGTTTTTGTGTTTTTATTTTCATTGTAGCCGCAAGATGTTGCAAATAGGCTCCACCTCTTGCGCTTTTTGTGTCACAAAGGAGTTCCAAATACGACGCGTTGTGCATAAGTCAGACCTTTAGTAAGTCACTCCACAGTTGTTGTTACTCACTGAGAAACAAGAGGTGTTGCTTGGGTATCACGGGAAGTACATAAATATACTGTGAACAGGTGAGTAATCTGAATATTAACCTTTTGTTCGATGCTGTTCGATGCATTCGAATGTCGGTGGGAGAGGAGTGCGGGAGGTGTGGGGTTGACCCGTGGAAGATCCGGTGCCATATTGACTGCCATCGTGGTACTCTTCCAACTATGTCCTTAAGCACGGGGAATACATATGAGTTCTTCCAACTCGACGGAAACGTTCCAGTATACTATAGCGAGGTATTGGAATTGGCGGCTCACGGTAGCGCTAAGGATGACGAACACTTCTTGTGCAGAATCGATGGAATACAATCTGGGCCACATCCCACTGAGATTTTCAGTTTTTCAAGCGTGCGCTAGACCATGTCTGATGAAACAGTCAAATGCAAGGTTGCGAGAGGAAGTTGAGGAACGTTGTGTTTACAGGAAGCAAAACGCTGCTGAACTGGAAGCGAAACAATTCGGCAATTTCTTTCACAGTACTGGCGTCTGCATTGCCATTGCTCATTGTGGACGGCACCAGACTGGTGGCGTTGATTATTTACGTATTGCCAGAAGCCACGTGGATCCGATACGATTTTGAATTTGAGCTTGATGGATGGAGAACAGATGCTCTTTGAGCCTGGAATATTGTTGGTTAGCTTCAGCGTAAGCAATTCTAGTTGCATCGGTGCGATGTTTGCTATGCCTTCTCAGAGCAGCTCTTTTAAAATGTTCGAGCTATACCAATGGACATTAATTAATCATGGTCTTAACACACAGACGTGAGTATGTAAAAGATTTTGATGATCTTAACTTGACGACCGACTGGCAAATAGTTCACACAACCTTTAGTTGATCAGTGCATTTGCTAAGCTGCCAGACAATTTAACTTCTCACGCTCACTCTAATGTGAATGTACTACACACATGTGGAAGCGTTGTTTTGGAATATGGATTGTGAGTGCTTCAACTATGCGTCCGATCTGAGAATCTCGGACTCATTCAGTAGCCGCTAAGCACAAGTTCTCTTCACTGTAACGAGGCTCCACATAAGAAAATAACTTATTTGATTTCCAGCAGGTTGGTAATTTTGACTCAGCTGATAGCTGTTCAGCTCCACGTGCATCCGAGAATTGCGGTAGAAGCTGCTTCACGGAAATCATAATTATCCAGAGAGTTACGAGACTGTACTGCTGCACCAGTTATGCCTCGGCGTCGGTAACAGTGATATTTCCAATTCTTTCAAAATGAACAGTACAAGGATGTAACAATATAGTGAATGCAGCTGCTACGTCTGTTTTCTGTGCCAATATACCACCAAAAGCGTGGTGTTAAGATCATCCAGGTAGTTGACGTAAGCGTCGTAGTTCCGTCGCTTATCGGGGAAATCACCATCCTTTTGCTGTTTGTGGTTTCGAGCTATACCAATGGTTTTAAGACGCAAGCAGTGTTTAACAACTGCACTGTATACCGCCAAATGTTGGCAAAAGGCGAAATCTCATTCGAATGAGTTTCGTACACGGCGAGAGCCCACGTGACTAAAACTTAAACTTAAACTTAAACTTAAACCTTAAACTTGAACTGGAATAGGGTTACTGCGTGGCCCATATAAAAAATATAAATGGCTTTGTTTCTTATTTTTGTGGTTTTTCTCGCATGATGGCAAAAAAAATCGACCCATCGAAACGACGAATTCTCGCTTAACTTTTCAAAAGCACTTAAGTAACATTTTTTCCATGAATTAATTTGAATAGCGCAATCAACAGAACAGCATGAAAGGTATTGATTGCGTAATTGCGTTTAAGTAATTCAATTTTTTTGGTTGTTGCTTATTTTTTTAAGCTTTGGTGGGTTATTTGAGAAAGGTATGTAAAGCCGGGTTTAGAGAAAGTAGACCAACTAGATGGAACAGATATTCCGTACCACTCTCGTTCTCAGAATATGATCAATTAATATTGAAGTCTATAAAAATAACGGAAGAATAAGCCTCAGGAACTTATTTTTAATACATTAGATAAATATTTTGTTATACGCCATATACTCGTTATAAATAGTTAAAATAAAAATATATAAAACTTTAAATTCTTCGAATCTTTCAAAATATTCATGACAAAACATAAAGTTCAAAGTAGCCTGAGATGTCGTTTTGTGAAAATTATGAATCAAAAAAATCTCCATCTAAAAAATGGTTGTCTGAAAAACGTCCTCTCAGCACTGGAATTAAAATCTAGCAGGACTATTATTTTCCCGAGAACATTTAAATGAAGCGAGGAAAACCACTCATCTATCACCTCCGGAGATCTGGCACGGTGGCGAAGAACGAATGAAATACGAGCCATGTCACGCCGGATATCATCAACAACAGCCACAGTGTCCATTCACTCACTCGCTACCAAACACACCGAGATACAAGCATACACAAGAAGCATAAGCACACTACACCACCCGGCCAGGCAGCGCAGGTGTTCCAGCAGGGTCCTGGCCGGCGAACGAGAACGTTCGCTCTTTCCCTTTGTCGCTCGGTAGGTAGTGTGAAATACATCAGCCACGATTTGTACGGCGAAACCGAAATCTACTCACCAGTAAACTTGGCCACTCCCTTGAAGGTGATATCATCTACTATCACCGGCTCGGAACGACCTTTTGCATTTGCCGCAAACAGGATGATACGGTACGAGGTGCCCGGTTCAAGATTATCTAAGAAAAATTGCACCGGAGGATGCTGGAAGAGACAGAGAGAAAGTGAGAGAAACAGAATGATAAAAATGGTTACGTATATAGTGGTTGAAGTCAACCATGTCAGAGTTATTGTGGATTGGACGTTGGCGTTACTAGACATTTGTGTCTAGGGGATAAGATTAACAGACATTCATTCGTTTATTCGTGTTTCGTCTTTCCTTGTGCCTTAGACTAGGCTTTAATTGAAAGTTTTCGTTACATCAACATCTGTTTCAGAGAAATAACTTAATTAGGGAGTTGATATTCTGCGATGTTATTACAGGATGTTTTTTTATCCTAATCATTTCACAAAATTTCGACAAAGTGTGTGTTTGATGATTAGAGAAATACTGAATTAATACTGAACAGTTAAACGGAATCTCTCCAGTTGTGGCATGCGAAGCCAGAAGAAAAATAATTATTAAATATGTCAAAGTACCCAAAAGAGCCGGTTTCATCTACTTTACCAGTTTCTCTGTCGGCTGCCCTAAGATAATTGTTCCCAAGCGCAACTGTTGGTTTGATTGGCATTATTGTCCGTTAGTCGAATTGTTTTGTACCTCCTTATGATGTGATGCAAGTAGTCGTTCATTGATGGTCATTCTGCTCGTCAACGATTTGAGTCCTGATTGAAGTCCCATTATCTGGTGTATGCCGATGACTTGAAGTTATTTCGAATCATCCGCAAAATGTTGGATTGCCTAACTGTACAGCAATGTATTAATGCTATTTTCAGTTGAAATTCAAATAAACAGTTTAAGATCCAAAATGACCAGCCTCAGCTTTAGACCTGGGGGTAATATAATTCTATCTTGAAAATCAAACTCCTGTGCTGTATATACCTTTTTGATATATAAGGTAAAAATGGTAGGGGCCCTCCTAAGCCGTGCGGTGAGATGCGCGGCTACAAAGCAAGACCATGCTGAGGGTGACTTAGTTCCACGCCGGTCTAGGCAATTTTCGGTTTTGGAATTCAGCCCACGGTAACTACCGGAACAATCAAGGCTTTAGCAATGTCCTCATCGTCGGTGTACACCCAATCTGGTTCAATAAGCATATACGCATGATGCAAACCCAATTTTCTTGAATACGAGATGCTCAAGGTACTCCAAAACGTTCTGGCGTTCAGCCCACGTTATCTACCGGGTCAGTCAAGGCTTTGGAAATGTCTTCATCGTTGGTATACATCCAATCCGGTTCAATAGGCATATAGGCATGACGCAAACCCAATTTTTAATACGGGATGCTCAAGTTACTCCAAAACGATCTGGAGTTCAGCCCACGGTATCCACTGGATTAATCAAGGGTTTTGCAATGTCCTCGTCATCAGTATACACCCTATGCGATTCAATAAGCATATACGCATCATGCAAATCCAATTTTGTCAAATACGGGATGCTTAAGGTTCTGGAGTTAAGCCCACTATTACTATCAGATAAATCAAGGCTTTCGCAATGTCCTCATCGTTAGTGTAGATACTCCTCCAATACGGTTCATTAAGCATATACGCAAGATACAAATCCAATTTTCTTGAATACGAGATGCTCAAGGTACTCCAAAATGTTCTGGAGTTCAGATCAATCAAGACTTTTGCATGTCCTCATCGTTGGTATACCCCCAATCCTATTCAATAGGTACATAAGTATCATGCAAACCCAATTTTCATGAATACGGGATCTTAAAGGTACTCCAAAATATTATTGAGTTGTAGTTTATAGTATCTTCCAGATCAATCAAGACTTTCGCAATATCCCATCATTGGTTTTTTTTCCAATTTAGTGTAATAAGCATATGATCCTAATTTCCATGAGATCCAATGTCACAATGACAATGAGGTTAACCTGCGATTTGTTCTGCGTTAACGGACTTGGATGATCAAGTAGTTCAATCGTTACGGTTTCCAGAACGTTTTGGCGAACCTAAAAGGTATGTAGTAGCTTGTATGAATAATGATTGAAGTCATATCAACTCAATGGACCTACTGGGATATCATATCATACACCATTCATAAGTTGGTTCATTGGATAGATCACATGGTCCAAGCTAAGAAAAGGGTCTATACAGTCGATCCTCTATGAATCGCTAATAAAATGACCATTGACTCAAGCATACATTGAGATGTGAAATAGGAAAATGGAAAATTGTGCGAAAGAACCATCAGAGTAACCGAGAAAATATTTTGAGTATGGCATCATTTGCTTCCACAAGTCGATAGCGAGCCGTAGAACATCGAATCATGGAGGCCATATTGCTTGTAAAAATAATGAATGAAATCGTATTGGCTCAATGAATGTAATGATTACTGTTGTAATGTTTAGCGCTAAATGGATCCATCGTTCAGCACTTGGATGATCGGGTAGATCGCATCTTTTGAACTACTGGGCGTTTTAGAGAACCTAAAAGGTCTGTAGTAGCTTCTAAAAATAATTACTGAAATCCTAGGACATGCGAAAAAAGTATTTCAACACCTTTTTAGTTCTTTCTATACTAGTTTTGGCAGGATCGAGCAGAAACACCCACATCTGTACGTTAAACCCATGTTAAACAAAAGTCGTCCTGAAAGGATTAAACAAAAATAATGATTTTGCCCGGAATGAGGCAATGGTGGATGTGACCCCTTCATTAAAAGGAATACATCTGCACCTAATAATGCAACGATAAATATGTACTTTCTTTAGAAGCGGGTGTTTATTTTTATTATTTCTTTAATAAGATGTATTTGCCCGGAATAAGATAATGGGGGATATAATCCATTTATTGGAAGAAGGCATTTTCACGAAGCAAAGAAATGGTGGATGTGGTCCCTTCTGAGCATGAGCATGAGCATGATGACCGTGCATTTCGTAGTTGTTACTCCGTGATTGACCAAAGCAATCGCAATTGTAATTGTGGATGTGGTCCCTTCTTCAGAAATACGCGTTAGTTCGAAATAAGGCAAAGGCGAATAAGTTTTGCCCCATATCAATTCTTTATTATACCTGACAAGCGCACTATTTTGGTGAATGAATTACTCTCTCCTCCTCTCCTCGCTCTCCTTACTCTAATCCATTATCTCTTCCTTTCGTCTTATACCGGATAGAGCAGTTCATTTAATGAAGGCATTATCTCCTCTTTTCGCATTACACCAGGCAGACGCGATCATTTAAATAAGACATTGCCTCATTCTTTCACTTTATTTCAGGAAAACGAGTTCATGTGAAGAGGGTACTATCTACGCTTCTTGTGTTATACCGGGCAAATGTGTTCATTTGAAGAAGGAATTATCACTCCATTTCCCCTAATACCAAGTTATGCTATCATCTGAAGAAAGCATTATCTTCTATAAAGGGATTAAATTCACTGTTACGAAGACGGTCACGTTTCGGACTCTTAACCAGCAAACTCGTTATTGCTTTGAGTAGGCTTTAAGCTGAAATTGTTATTTATTGTAATTTCTTTTTGCATGATTAATTTTAAGCTAACTTACATTTGTTGTCTTCTACGTTAACTGTCCGTCTACTTGTAACAAAGGTAATTCGTGGTTGTGAATGTCCCTATTAAGTTAAGTATTACAATTAAGATCAAATTCATAATTTTAAGCATCAAAGTACTTACTTGTAATATTAGGAACAAATTCTAGTTTACCACTTTAGAATATAAGATTTTAGGATAACTTTAACTTTAGAATAATTGTTTTAGGTTTAGCGAATCTAATCTTCTCTCTTGACTATTATTCTTCGTATTGGATAGCTATTTCTGCCAATCATTTCCCGTGACGTTTACTCTTGACGTTGTCAGTTTATCATTCGCCCGGTTGATTTCAGGGATGAGCTAAACGGTTTTAGCCGATGGCGAGGGGTCTTGAATCGTTGTGCACATACCCGGACCCGTATTGCTTGAAGTTCTGTCTTCAGCCATACAATCTTCATCTAGCACGTCCAAGACCGCCAGCTTAGTTACTGGACGAAGAAATACGCCTGCCTTCGATTTCACATCCGCGCTCCGTATGCGCCCGTCTTTTCAAGGTTCACCTTCACAACTACTCCTCGTTCCCAGCTGTTCCTTCTTGCCTCATCCACCACTATCACCAAATCTCCCACTCGTACGGGCTTAGTTTCCCGAACCACTTCGACTGCTTTGCAATGACCGGTAGATAATCGGTAACCCATCTTGTCCAAAAAAGGTCCAGCATTACGCGCACATAGTTCCAGTTGGCATGAAGCGTTGACTTCACTTCGACCGGATTAGTGACTGGCTGGCATACTCCATTCGATCTAAGAAGCAGGAAATGGTTAGGTGTGAGCGGCTCACTCTCTGCGGAATCCAAGGGTAGATATGTAAGCCGCCGTGTGTTTACGATGGATTCAGCTTCTGTCAATGCGGTTTGAAAAGTTTCGTCATCAGGGTTTCTCGAAGTTTCCATGGCTGCCAATACCAGTTTCACTGAGCGTACTAACCGCTCCCTTTACCTCCCATATGAGGAGTAGCGGATTCATCTTCCACTGTGTGGCTACATTTGTGAAGGTTGAGACCAACTCTTGATTCAGCTTTCAAATTTCATCGCGCAACTCATTCCTTGCTCCTTGGAAATTTAGTCCTTGATCAGAGTATATCTCCAACGGTGCCCCACGGAGAGCTATAAACCGACGAATGGGAAGTTTGCATGATTTGGTCGACAACGTAAATGCTACCTCAAGGTGAATTGCTCTTGTTGTGATGCAGGTAAATAATGCTGCCCATCTCTTCACGTTCGTGCGCCCTACTCGTACAGTTACGGGACCGAAGTAGTCCAACCCGGTAAAAGTGAACGCCCTGATATAAGGAGTTAAACGTGCTTCCGGGAGAGGGCTCATCCGAGGTGGTCGTGGAACTGCTTTGCGTACCTTACACAATGTACAGGACTTCGCTACTTTCCCCACAGCTACTCTTATCTCCGACACATGGAATCGTTGCCTGAGCTCATTCACGATGGTTTCATTGTTTGCGTGTGCAAACTTTCGGTGATATCCGTCGATAATCAGCATTGTTACGTAGTGGTCTTTCGGTAGTATCACCGGAAATTTTGCGTCATCTGCTACTGCGGGAGCTGCACCAATTCGCCCGTCCTTGCGGATCAATCCATCTGCTCCGATGAAAGGATTCAACTTGTAGATACGGCTTTTCTTCTCGATTTGTTTCCGGATGATGCGACGAATCTTTCTGCAGCGCTTCAAGCACAGCAAATTCTTGCGGGTAGACCTCAAGTTGAACCAATTTCAACACCATAATCTCTGCTTCCTGCAACTCTTTACTGCAAAGATTCTTTGAAGTCAGGCACGGCAAGTTGTTTCTCTTTCCAAGACAGTTATTTAGGAATCGTCGAACATATCCCATGGCTTGCAACAATCGTTTCCATTTGGAAAAGCGCTCAAACTGCACCGTTCCGGTTACGCTGCATCGATGGATCGTTATTATATTCCGCATTTCTTCTGCTGTGCTCCATTCTTCTTCCTTATGACCTGGCCATTCTGCTTCATCTTGGTAGAGAAACGATGGTCCACGAAGCCACCGGGATTCTTCCGAGGCATCTGGACCATTACCCCATTTTGTTGCTTCGTCGGAAACATTCCATTTTGAGGGTACTTTCCTCCAATCGTTTACGTCGGTGGATTCCAAAATCTCTCCTACCCTGAACGCCACAAACTGGTGGAACCTTCGTTGATCCGCTCTGAGCCAGGCTAACACGGTGTTAGAATCAGTCCACAGTATTTTCCTTTTTATCCGCAGGGTATGACTTGACGCAATTGTCTTCATCAACCTTGTACCGATTACAGCTGCTTGGAGCTCAAGCCTTGGCACTGACAGTTGCTTAAGGGGCGCCACTTTGGTTTTGGACGCTACAAGAGTACACCGAACGGTTCCACGGTCCACAATCCGAAAATAAGCAGCTGCAGCGTAAGCAGCTATACTTGCATCCACAAAACGTGCAACTCTAGTGTTTTTAAGGCTTCTGAACCATATCCGGGAAAATAACATCTTTGTATTCGTACTTGCTCCAGGCTGTGTAGTGCCCGTACCCAACGACTCCACGACGCAAACAGTAACTCTGGAATTTTGTCGTCCCAAGTGCTGCCGGATCTCCAAACTTCTTGAACAAGAATTTTTCCGTGTATCACAAAGTTAGCTACCAATCCAAGAGGGTCGAAAATACTCATAACCAGGCTCAACAACTCTCTTTTGGTGGGATACGTATTCCCGTCCAGCAACCTCTTCAGATTTTCGCGGAACTGTATTGCGAACGTAAAGATGTCTTCGTGCGGCAACCAACTCAACCCCAATACTCTCTCAGTCCCAACGTTCTTGCCCATCACGAAATTTTTCGGAGTTTCTGACGGTTTTTCTCCGATTTGCTTCAACACATCCACACTATTGGACAACCAGTGTCGGAGTTCAAACCCGGCGTATTGATGTAACGTTTTGACTTCTCTTGCAAGCTCCACTGCTTCGTAGACGCTATCGACACTATCGAGATAGTCGTCCACATAGTGGTTCTCCAAAACCGCGGTTGCAGCTCGAGGAAACTCTCTGGACAATTCAACTGCATTTCTATTCTTCGCAAACTGCGCAGAACTTGGGGAGCACGTAGCTCCAAATATGGCGACGTCCATAACAAACACTTCCGTTTGCTCCGACGGATTTTTCCGCCACAGAAATCGTTGTGCCTGACGATCCTCCGGTCTGATAATCACTTGGTGGAACATCTCCTTGATATCCGCATTGATGGCCACCTCCCTCTGTCTAAAGTACCGACAAAGTACCGTTGGTAAGGACTTTAGAAAATCCGGCCCTTTCAGCAGAACGGAATTCAGCGAAACTCCTTTTACCGTTGCTGCAGCGTCCCAGACAACTCGAACCTTTTCCGGCTTTTTAGGGTTTACTACTACACCCAATGGTAGATACCATGTCTGATTTTGCACGGTCTCTTTCAACTCCCGTTCTGTTGCTTTATGGGTGTAACCCTTGGACAGATAGTCATCAATTTGTTCCCTCACCTTGTCGTACAACGTTGGGTCCTTTGATAGTGTCTTTCAAGGCACTGCAACCTCCGCTCCGCCATTGGTTTGCTGTCCGGAAACTCCACCAAGTCGTACCTCCACAACAGCCCTGTTTGAAACTTTCCCGACTCGGTCCGAACCGTGGTATCCTCCAATATTTTCCGTGCCCGTTTTTCGCTAGGTGATTCTACCATTTCGTTAGATTCTACACCAGAACCTTCGACAGTGAAAAACGATTTGACGAGCTCATGAAGGTCTTCATTCGTTGACCGATTGCATGCGTGCAGTACTCAGTGGACCAGTTTAAATCCGATTCTCCAGACCTTCCGTACAGCAGCCATCCTAGACGAGTTTTCGCCGCCACAGGTTGACTTCCGCTTCCTTCACGAAGCTTCAACGTCGTCTTCAGCTTGGTGTTGTCCAGTCCAATTAATATTCCCGAGTAGCATCATCATAACTTGCGATTGGGAGTCCTTTCAAATAAGGGAATTTTGTTTGAAGTTCTTCGAAGTCAATTGTTTGTCGTGGCAGATCTAAACTAGAGACAGTGTGGACATCTTTCATCATAAAACGATTGCCGTTGTTACCGGAAATCTCCAGCATCACTCTTCTTGATTCTTCTTCAGTACGCCTCACACCATTAGTCCACTGCATACAGAGAGGAAACACAGCTCCAGTGACCCCAAGTTTCTTGGCAATGGAGTCTTCTAATAACGTTGAATCCGAACCGCCATCCAAGAAGGCAAAGGTATGCACCGATTTCCCATTGGCGTGAAGACTGACCGGAATGACGCGAAACAGGACTCTGTGCTGCATATGTTGATGCACCGTTACTACCCCTGTAGTCGAATTTGATACATTCTCACTCGAGCCATTTCCGACGTTTGGATTGCCAGGATGGAGGTATTTGTGGTGATTTTGTTGGCATCCATTTGTCCCACAACCAGCAGCCTTGCATGGCCACTTTCCATGAGGGTATAGACAACGTTTGCACAGATGTGCATCTTTCACGGCCTTCCAGCGTTCACCAAGTGTTTTCGCCTTGAAGATCGGACATTCTTTTGGTTTGTGCCCATGTACTTGACACACTGCACAGGGGCGCACTTTAGGAGGATCCGTTGACTTTGAATCCATCACACTTTTACCCCTACCAGTGACCTTTTCGGGATGACGTTGATCATTCCGACCACAAGATTCCGAACGAACGGAATTGACGAACGCCTTCCCTTTCTGTCGGTCCGCCTTGGTACTTTCTGTAACCCCACTCGATACACTGCTAGCTGCACTGATGATGACGTTCATGTAATTTGCAAACGCTCGAAGATCTGCTACCGCTATTGACTGCTTATGCATCGCCCACCCCAATTTGATATTGGCCGGCAGTTTGTCGATCAGCTCTTGGAGCAGAATCGGGTTGGCCAAATGCATTTGCTGCCCAGTTGACACTCGATGTGCACAGAGATTGCGAACTACCAAACCAAAGTTTACCAGAGAATCAAGTTTTTCTGGTTTCGGCGTTGGGGTACTCCTGACATCGTTTAACAGCGTGTTAATGATGATATCGGGACGGCCATACAATGTGCTTAGTGTCGACATAATATCACCCACGTTCGAAGGGTGTAGCAAAAAACTGTTCACTGCTTTTCTTGCTTCACCTTTCAAACTGCGTTGCAAACGGAGGAGATTTTCTGCTTCGGTGTACCCGCACATCTGCGTTGAAGTATTGTAGCTACTCCAAAACAGGGGCCATTCCGCAGGATTGCCTCCGAACACTGGAAGCTCTTTTGGGACCACATGACGAGCTGCAAGCTGCTGAGCATTTGGACCCAGTTGTAAATCCGGGTGCGCGGACGTAAACGACACTGCAGGCGCGTACGCATTCGATTGAACACCACTTATTGACGGTGGAATTTGATAAAATTGGGGAATTGTATTCGGAATAATTGGCACCTGATTCCCTGACTGTCCTATGTACCCACCCGAAGATGACATTGGCAAATAACTAGCTATATTATCTTGCATTTGGGGAATCTGATTATCTCCAACTAACCATTGATTTTGAACATAGTTTCGGTACATATTTGGCAAATTAGCAATCCCATAACCACTACCTACCCCATTGGAGCTTGTACATGCTGACTGGCAGATGAAACATTCTCTTTCCACCAAGATTCATACTGGTCATACGGGTCGAAACTGAAGTAGCATTTACCTGAGAGCACATCGGTTGTGTGTTTGCGTATTGTACCTCAGCTGGACGTCGACCGCTAGACGAACTCATTGGTGTTGAGTGGTGTGTTGGTGGTTGCCACATCGATGATATACCACTCGCTGGTAAACAAGACGGTGCGGCAGTGTGCGATACGATGGGCCGGCACGACGATGTTGATGTTACCGATGATATACCTTGCGCTTGTGGTGTGTAGGTTGCTAACGACGACTGTGGCAGAAATGAGTTCCCGTATGATGGCATGAAACTGACCGGCTGTGTAGTGGTCAGTGACGGCAACGAAAACGAAACCATCGACGCTGTTGTTGGTGAAATCACAAACATATTGTGTGCATCGACCGACGCAGAGGGTTTAGGAAACTGTTGCACGCTCGCCACCGTTGTGACTATTGGCATCACATTGTTCCCTTGCATGGTACTCTGTGCTATAGGTGGTCGTTGTGTAGTAGGATGCGAGATCGAGGCGTTTGCAGAATGGGATAATGGCAACGAAAGAGTAGCTAACATACTCGAAGTGATCGCAGAAGCTGAATGTGGATTCACTTGGCCTACTTCTTCAATAGTTGCTGTTGCCGTTCCTGGGGCAGAACTCGTGATTGGTTTCAGCTGCGATGTGAGTCCAGTGGGTTTGTTTCCAGAATTGGCACTCATGGTCACAGCCGGGTTACGGGTGATCCAATCCTCAACTTTCTCCGCTCCACGGTTGCAACGGCTACGAACGCTAACTGCATCTCCATCGTCATCCAATTGGGTATGAAGCAGGTCGTACTTTCGTTGGATGTATTCCTTCTCCAAGGCAAACATCTCCCTGATGGCCTTGTCTCTCCGTTCTCGTTCCAAACGCAACGTCATCTCCTGAATAGCTTGCTCCTGCTTTCCTCGCTCTTCTTGCATCTTCTCCTGTAGCCGCTTCTCCTCGGCTAGGCGTTGCACCTCCAACTGTATGCGTGCTTCCCGCATACTTGCTGAAGTCGATACTGTAGAGGCTGGTGGATCGGGAACAGAACACGCTGTGCATCTAAAGCTTCGGTCCTCTCCTTCGATGCTGTCGTTCACACCGACGCACCTGAACTGGAACCAGCGATCGCATCCGTCGCACTGGACCATCTTGCGATCTGCATGGTTTGGTTCGTCACACACGATGCATTGATTTTGTCCATCAGAACGATCGTGTGTGTCGGCGGCCGCTGGATCACCACTAGACATGGTTATGTTTTCCACGCCGAACGATACAAACAAATCTTAAAGATTTTGTTACGAAGACGGTCACGTTTCGGACTCTTAACCAGCAAACTCGTTATTGCTTTGAGTAGGCTTTAAGCTGAAATTGTTATTTATTGTAATTTCTTTTTGCATGATTAATTTTAAGCTAACTTACATTTGTTGTCTTCTACGTTAACTGTCCGTCTACTTGTAACAAAGGTAATTCGTGGTTGTGAATGTCCCTATTAAGTTAAGTATTACAATTAAGATCAAATTCATAATTTTAAGCATCAAAGTACTTACTTGTAATATTAGGAACAAATTCTAGTTTACCACTTTAGAATATAAGATTTTAGGATAACTTTAACTTTAGAATAATTGTTTTAGGTTTAGCGAATCTAATCTTCTCTCTTGACTATTATTCTTCGTATTGGATAGCTATTTCTGCCAATCATTTCCCGTGACGTTTACTCTTGTCGTTGTCAGTTTATCATTCGCCCGGTTGATTTCAGGGATGAGCTAAACGGTTTTAGCCGATGGCGAGGGGTCTTGAATCGTTGTGCACAATTCACCATTGCCTAATTTCAGGCAAACGCCTACATCCAAATGACGAATTACAGCCGCTTTTGCTTATTCTGAAAAAAACTGCTACTTAAACGAGCCTACTTTCAAAGAAAGAATCACATCCATCATTGCCTTATTCTGGGTGAGCGCTCACCTTTAAAGAAAAGATCAAATCAACGCTCAACTTTAAAGAGGGGCTCAAATCCACCATTGCCGTATTCTGGGACAAAGCCCACTTTTAAAAAGGGATCACATCCACAATTGCATTAACCCGGGCCATTGCCATTGCCTTTATCTGAGCAAAGGCTCAGTTTTAAAGAAGAGATCAAATCCACCATTGCCTTAATTTGAGCAAGTGCCTACTTTCAAATCAGGTATCACATTCTCTATTTCCATAATTCGGGTAAACGTTTTCTTCTACAGAAGGGATGACACCCACCGTTGCCATGTTCCGAACAAACGCATACCTTCAAAGTAGAAATCATACACAAATCATCGAACACAACAACCTTTAACATGCATATGCTTTTTTATCTCTATTAAGGAGACTTTCAGCTCAAGGCTGGCTCGTCTCCGGAACATGCACATGCTATTTAGCAGCATAGATAAAAGTTGTACTGTTGCAAAACGAGAATTTATTTTTTTGTTCCGTGTGTTCCGTGTGATTCTTTTTACTTCATGGTATGATTGATATCAATTAATGAACAATAATTGTCGTCTGTTGCAGTTTTATCGACACAGGAATGGGGCGCACCGTCCTTTGTTACGCCAATGTATTTGAACCAGAAAACAAGATCGAGTCTGGCTCGAATGGCACCGGGGGGAGTGTTGAAGGCAGATGAGCACGATGATAATAACAGTTTCCGGGAATGGGTAATGCAGTTGGAACAATTGAAAACAACAAGGAAACTCGTTATTCCGAGCATGGAGCACACCAGGAAGAGTTGTTGCATCCCGAATGAAAGCAACAGCGTCAATAACAGAGTATGAACTTTATTGTGGAAAGCACAGTGGAATGGGAGAGATACCATAGTTGATTCGAAGCATTTCGCGGCTGTGGGTGGGAAGAAAAGTGCAATGGTGCTTCATCGTTGGTTGCTTCTCTTCTTATTTTCTTCTTCGCGTTCTCCTTGAACTAACATTAGATTGTAGCACTCTGTTGAAAATGAACCGAGTGATAAGTAATGGAAGTGAAAGCATCGTTGGTAAAGCGAGTGATCGTTGACGCGATGTGACAGTTTATTAAAAAAATAATTATTGGAAGAAATAAAAATACTGCCGAAAGTGAGATTGACGTAAATACTATAGAGGAGATGTCGCATTGGATGAATAAACGAGATTCTTTTTTAGAATTCAAAACATGATGACATCATTTGATAGCAATTATTGTAAAAATTTTAACGGAAGCTACTCCATTCATGTCAGTTTAGAAGAATGATTTTTAATCGTTTTTATAATGCAGCACTGCAAGCAAAATATCTACAAGTTTCAGATCCGTACATCTGTTTTTTTCGCAAAAATAAATCGAGTAACATTGAAATAATCATTTTAAACGTTGCACCCAACCAGCGGATGGTAGATTTTAATAAAGTTCTGTATTAAATTTATTATTACATTTCTTGTAGGTATTTAAACCTTGCAGAATTATATGGCGAGATTTTATATAAAACCTGAAATATTTGTTCTTTGGGTGCATGATCTAAATTTTGATAACATTGAATAATTTACAGTTCGAACCGAAATTCTTTTTGAAATGCATATTTACTATCAATCATATATTATCACTTACCTGTAAGCTTAAATTTTTAACTAGCTTCAGCGCGGGCACTTCCACTAGCTCCAGCAAGAACATCTGTGGCAGGCCTCCGTCGAATCCTTCGATGCATTCGATGTGTAACGAGTCGGAAGATTGGTTGGATATCGTGCAGTTTTGAAGTGCAAAAGGTCGCCCTGGTGAAAGTTGGAAGAGAAAGTAGAATCAAAAGCGTAAGAGCTAGAGCTGTGCAAGGTCCACGTAGTACTGAAAATTGCAATGTGTTTTTTTTTCAACCTCCACTTGCACGGTTAACCCTTTGCACAAACACTTGAGGTCCGCGAGAACCCAGCCTTTGATGTTGCTGCTTGTCGGGGAAAAGAAACCGAAGCTTCTGGAAAACCGCAACCTCCGACCGACCAATCCGAGTGTTTGTACAGGAAGAGCAAACCGTGCATTCGAGGCCAACCA
This sequence comes from Armigeres subalbatus, assembly GCF_024139115.2. NCBI lineage: Eukaryota > Metazoa > Arthropoda > Insecta > Diptera > Culicidae > Armigeres > Armigeres subalbatus. Next base: position 143,965,163 of record NC_085139.1, on the reverse strand, counting down.
TCAGTCATTCGGAGTGGTGCCATTAAAAGGCCAGTCGAGTGGAGATTAAAAAGCGATCTAATTTAATTTTGATTTATCTTGCTGAGCCATGATTGGGGTTGCTTTTTGGACAGTTTTCATTGGTTGGTTGATACTTAGGTGAAAAATAACACGAGCTGAACATGTACTGGAGCTCCGAAAATTTGATTAAGCAATCACATCATGTGCTTTGATGTTAAGAAAAGTTAAATAACATATGATTTTGAATAATATTTTTAGAAGCACTTGTGTTGATTGAAATATCCGAATAATGACTCGAATAAGTGAATGGAATAGAAACTCGGAACTTCTAAGCGATAATTATGAACTGTCTAACTAAAAAGACAATGAAAACACTCTTGACATTCAGTGGAAGTACCTAGGCCGGTACGTTTCCGGTTCAGGGACATGAAAGGAATTCTAGTATTTCGTCACTTACCTGCCGCTACCACTTGGAAAACACATGGCGTTTTTTGCACTCCAATAGCATTCCGGCCCCAGCACGATATCGTTCCATAGTCGAGATCCGACGTGGGAGTGTAATTAAGCCGTGATAAGCCGGTCTTATGGATTTGTCGTTTTTTTCAGCGTTTACCGGCGAAAAAATCAGAGAAGTGATAGGAGGAGAGAAAAAAAACACAAATCAAATTACAACAATCTGAAATATCTACCGTGAAATGGCATTTGAAGCGGATTGAAACATGGAAAGACGGAAATCCGGGGGTTTCGTGGGCGTGATTAGTGGTGATAGGTCCGATGTCCTTGCGTTTACATCAACCATAAACCAGATTAAAACGAATCAGTGGTCGTGTATAAAAGTTCAGTTGAGGTGGATAAATTTAACTTCAATCGTATGGTTAGGAGCTTAGCTTCTGGTAGCCTTTGACTGTGATTATTTCAATCTCATGGTTAGGAGCTTAGCTTTTGATAGGTTTTGACTGTGATTATTTCAAGAGTGATTATTTTTAGTGCACTTTTGACTATATAACAACAAAACATATTTTAACAACAATTGAACATGGTTTTCGACGATTTTTGATGCAGAATTTGGGAGGATCGATTGGCAGCCCAAGAAAGTTTCTCATTGTATCGAATATTTTGATATGCTTGCATAAGACCAAAGCGTACTTGACTCAATACTCCGATGTTTTACATTGCACGATGGGCCACGACAGGAAAACAAGATTATAAAATTGAAGATAATATTTTAGGAACAAAGCGTCTTCAGCAAAGTTAATGCTTATTATATAAGCTTTATCTTGAAGTTTGTTGCACTACATTTTTAGATACAATTTTCAACTTCTATATTTCTAATTTTAGCATTGTACATAATATTTTGATTGTAACTTTTTAGTTTTAATTTTTTTATCGAAGTGACGTCTTCTACAAAGTTTTAAAGCATAAAATGCATACTCAAGTGAACGCCTCCTTATTACTATAAACATTGTATTTTACGAATTGGACGGAATTTTCGGTTTTACAACACTTATAGAACTGATCATTTTAAGAGGTGAGCCAGCCTAGGGCTGAAAGCGTCTGAAATAAAGACAATAATGATAATAATAACAGTTTTAAAATATGCAGATCAATCCTCTGTCCAATCCAGGGAGAAATGGATCCCCCTTTTTCCTCTATTCAAAAATACAGGCATTGGAGAGGCAAAACGATCGGCCGGTCGCCGTAGTTTTGTTCTGCTTTGCGCGGGTGAGTAAATGAATCAGAAAGTGAAAGTTTGTTCCTTGTCCAGTCGAGTTTCTCCAGTAAGCGGATCGGCCGGTCGTCGAAATTTAGTTTTGCTTTGTGTGGAAGGCAAAATGATCGGCCGGTCGCCGTAGTTTTGTTCTGCTTTGCGTGGGTGAGTGAATAATTCAGAAAGTGTAAGTTCCAGACAGCGAGAGTGTTATTTCCCATCCCATAGATCGCATCACTTACCGAAGTGAATCCAGATAAATTATCCCTCGTAACTTAAACGATATCCTATCCCAAGACAATCGTGGAGATGCAGAGGTATACTCGATCTCTAGTAGCAACGAGAGTTGGACTAACAATCCTTCTCTTCCTATATAACCTTAAGGACGTGGCCGACGCCATTATTGACTTTAGATATTTGAGCTCCCGAAACGTGTACATCGAGAATGGGTAACTAGTCCTAAGCCCCATTTATTGTGTTCTCTGTACAATTTCGCAAGTTGTAGTCAATCACAGCATCTACGAATTGTGCGGTCATAATGCTCATGCTCATTCAAAAATACAGGCATTGTAAAATGACGGATTTTTTCAAGAAAAATAGTGACTCACCAAAAATGTACTCACTTGGTTATGTAACCATTTTTTTGTGCTCTAAAACTTTGTAGAAGACTTCGTTTCGATAAAAATTAAAACTAAAGAGTAACAATCAAAATACTGATTTTTTAGGGTCACTCTAACATTATAATTTGAAAATATCATAACTAATGATACAAACGACGTACAAAAATGGTTCCTTCAGCAAAGTGCATCAAAATTAAATAACGATGGGTTACGCCGGGAAATTAGGAGGAAAAAAATATTTTCCCTTGAAAATGATATTTAAGGAAGTGTCTTCAGCCAAGTTAAAGGTTATTATTTAAGCTTTATTTTGTTGCAATAGGGTGGTCCCACTACATTTTGAGATAAAATTTGTAACTTCTATATTTTCAATGTTATTTAATTTGGCAGCAAAATAAAATTTCCATGAAGAATTAGAAATTTTTCATAGAAAACTAGGAAATCGCCAAGGAAATTGCCAATAAAGAAAACAAGGAATGAGCAATAAATGAATACATATACAATTTTCACAAATTATGCAAAATTTCCATGAACAATTGAGAATTTTCCACAGAACAAAAATTAATTAGCACTTTTAAAAGCAAAAAAATGCAATTAGGGTAAAGTGCATTATTACTGCACAATGTAAACATTTCTAGCATTATTTTCGAAAACGTCGTATGTCCAAATGAGATACTCTCTTTCATTGCGCTCTCTTTCACTAATATCGAAGCTAGTTTTGCATTTATTACAATATTTCCACCGCAACACGCTAGACAAAGCTATTTTCTTCAGATCTCTGTGAAAAAGTCCGATGTAAATGCTAGTAAGGCTTCGTAATTATCGAAAAAGAAAATAAACAAAGAGAGCTTCTCTTTTGGACTTACGACGTTTTCAAAAATGACGCGAGATTTTGCTATGATATTCCATCGGTAGAGCCTACCGATGATTTGATAACATGCATTGGAAATGCTATGGAAAGAAAAATTAGATGATTTTTAACAATTACCTATATAAAAAATAAACACGAGAGTGTCCATTACGTTTTTGGGGATGCTGGGTCATTAGGCCGAATGGTCATTAGGCCGAACGGTCATTAGGCCGAATGGCCATTAGGCCGAATAAGAACTGGGGAGTGGGAAGTGAGTACAGGCCGGACTCGATTATCCGGAGGCTCGATTATCCGGAGTAATATTTTTACCCATCTTGCAAAAATAGAAATATTATCTTTGTGTATCCGTAACGGATCCAATATGTGCAAGACATATAGTGACTTTCTCGCTTTCCCTAGGGAACATCCATAAATTACGTAACGCTCAGAGGGGGGAGGGAGTGTTGCCCGAAGTGTGACAATCCATACAAAAATTTGCAATGATTCATACAGGAGGTTGGGGGTTGAAAATGGCCAATTTTTGCATTACGTAATTAATGGATCTTCCCTAAGGGACTGTTCACAAATTACGTAACGCTTTAGGGGAAATAAGGAAGTCAGAGCAAGCGTTACGATCCGTAAAAAAATAAACCTTTCATAAGTTACGAGAGGGAGGGTGGGGTTACAACATTATAAAATTCAACGTTACGGATTTTGTGAAAGAACCCTAAGGGAACGGAAATCAAGAAAATTCATAATTGGTCATTGTATGAATTTCAATTCGAAGCACCGAAATTGATATTCAATTCAAAGCACCGAATGCTTAAAATAATTCGTATGTATGTACATTCTTTGTACAGCATTGACATTGTGATTCATGCCACCAAATGGTCCTTCAGACTCCCCCTCGTACCGCTTTTTATATGGAAGGTTTAATTAGTTTGTATGAATCGTGACGCACGGCCTGACCCTTTCCCTTTCCGTCCAGCGTTACGTTATTTGCAATCAGCCTCAATATTTATATGAAAACATAATTATTTCACCAACGGTGGTCCATGTCTGGATAATGGTGTTCTATATTCATAGTAACAACAAATGGCGCTGAAAAATCTTTGTGTTTGGGAAACATCCATAAATTACGTAACGTTTGGAGGGGGGTGAGTTCCTGAAGTGTGACAATCCATACAATTTTTTTAATTACCTCATACAAAAAGTGTGACATAGGGGGGAGAGGGGATTGAAAATGGCCTTTTTTGCATTACGTAATTAATGGATCTTACCTAATGATGAAACGAATATTTTCATTTTCAAAAGAATCACTCGGCCAAGGTGATCCATACACAATGTCATACTCAGAATGTCGGGCAATAACCCGGTGAAAATGGTTCCTGATAGGGATCCGCAGGAGACAAGAAGGCGAGGAGCGCAGAGAGCAAGATGGATCGATTTGAGGTCTTTCCGTGGACTACAAAGTTGGCGACGTGCATCTACAGACCGAGCTGAATGTAGATGAAATTTATGTATTGCAGAGGCCTTTGTTTGAATAAATCAAATGAAATAAATTCCTATGTTAGAATGTCAAATGGTGCTATGCAATGACATTCATTTTTTTCTTTGTTTTATTTCATGGACGTTCCGGAATTTTCGGAAGGCTACGAGATGTATAAGCCGCAATATCAAGTGCATCTGAAAAATCTAGATGTTTAATGATAAAATTTAGAAATTTTCTTTTTTTTACCCTCCACACGGTGGTTAGAGGTGTGTGCCGTCGCCGCCAATCCCGTTGAAACTCAAAAGGATTTCTCGTGAAAAAAAACAATTTTTCATGAAAATTCCATACAATTTTCGTTGAAAAATCGAAAAAGCTTAATAACTAAGAACTTTCATTAAAAATTCTGAAAAATTTCCTTCGTTATCTCGAAAATACTACCGTTGAAATTCTAAGTAAATTTCCTTAAAAATTTAGAAGATTTTTTTGTATAATTTAAAAAAGGAAGACAGGATCACCGTCTTTGACCAGAGGTCGCACAGACTGAACACTTAGCATTAGACAACGGACAGGACATTCACACAGCACCCAGTGAATCAGAGGAGCGTTTTCCGTTTCACGAAATGTTTTCTCCTACTAGGGCGGGAATCACACTCACACTTGCAAATTCCAGAAATTTCCCGGGCAAATTATAAAGAATTTCCTTTGGGAATCTCAAAGAATTACCTGCGGAAGTTTCCAAGAATTTCCTGTTGAAATCCACATAATTTCACGTTGAAATCAAATGTTTGACGGGGAAGGGCCGTTTGTTGTTTTGCCGAATATATCATTAATCTGAAACTCGACTGGCATTTGGCCGAAATAGACATATGGCCGTTAATGTCGTTCGACCGAACAAGTCATTTAGGCAAGAAGACCTAGATGGTCGTTTGGCATAAATGGGGCATTTGGCCGAAATGAACGTATGACCGAAAGTGTTGTTTGCCCGAGCTGCAGAAAAAAATCGTTTGACCGAAAATGTTGAATGGTCGGACGAGGTGACATAAGGTCGAAAACGGTTTGGCCAGAAATATCATTTGGCTGAAAGCGACCTACGGGTGAAGATCAGATAATTTGGCCGAAAAAGACGTTTACTCCGACAGCTCATTAATTCAAAAATGGCGTTTGGCCGAACGGGTCGTCGTAATTCGCCATAGAATCTGATCAGCCGAATAACATTTTCGGACAAATTGCTTTTCCTGCTGAACTACTATAGAATTCGGCTAGATAGCTTTCGGCTTAACGTATTATTCGGCCAAGTGGTATTCGACTTTTCACTTTCCACCAAATGATTTTCAACCAAACGACCCTTCGTCTTTTGAAAATTTTCTCGTAGAATTTCCGAAGAATTACTAATGGACAACATAAAAAATTCCTCCTTAGCTGTGCGGTAAGATGCGCGGCTACAAAGCAAGACCATGCTGAGGGTGGCTGGGTTCGATTCTCGGTGCCGGTCTAGGCAATTTCCGGATTGGAAATTGTCTCGACTTCCCTGGGCATAAAAGCCTCATGATATACGAATGCAAAAATGGTAACTTGGCTTAGAAACCTCGCAGTTAATAACTGTGGAAGTACTTAATGAACACTAAGCTGCGAGGCGGCTCTGTCCCAGTGTGGGGATGTAATGCCAATAAGAAGAAGAAGAAAAAATTTCAGCACAAATCCAGTTGAAATTCCGTTGGAAACAGTTTTTGTGAAACTTAAAAAAATCACAAGGAAATTCTGTTTAGTGGAAACTCAGGAAAATTCTCGATGAGAAAAAAATCGAAGCGTGCATGCCCGGTGGCATAGGCAAACTTCTAAACAATTTCCCGTGAAAATTTCAAAGAATTTCCGGTAAAAACTTTAGAGCATTTCCTTTTTAAAACTCGAAAAACCCCTGGTACAGTTCATTAGAGTTTTCCGGCGAAATAAAAAGATTCCCCCGTTAATGTTTTAAATATATCCTAAAAAAAACTTTACGTTTCGAACGTAATAAACAAATCGGAAGGAAAAAGGAAAAAGGAAGAAGGAAGAAGGATGAAGGAAAAAAACCCAGATTAATCCACCTAGCGGTGATGGTGCCTTTCTCGACCTTCGTAAAATGTGTGTGCTTGAAAAAAGATGAGCTAGTGGCTAGGAGCAAAAAAGACAAATTTCTTTGTCCGTTCTATGAAAATCAGATTATTTATGGCAAAGATGTTGTAGATCCAGTTGAAAACCGAAAATCATATTTTGTCCCATTTCCGGATGTCGCAACTGCATCGCGAGTGGTGCCCGACTATGACACAGTTGCGCACTACTCGCGATGCAGTTGCAACATCCGGAAATGCGAGAAAATGCGATTTCGCGGGACCTCGGTTCGGTTTTCAGCTTGATCTACAATATGCTAATAAGAATTTCGACATTTTTGTTTCCTTTTCCAATCGTTTTGACGTACATAACCCTGTTTTATTTCACCCAGTCATATATTTTAAGGATATCACTTTTGGATGTTAGTTGAACTGAAGCTCCGACAACACAAAAAGAAAACGAAAATGTGATTCCCATCACGCGAGCGGAGGGCAATATTTGTTATGATATAAATCTCATGACCGTCTTTCTGCCAAACTCCCGTATGAAGTGGGAGAGACAGAGACATCATCTCAGTTCGTCGAGCTGAATCGATTGGTATATAACTCTCCAGGCCTTCTGTAAAAGTTTGGTTTTTGGAGCGAACATACAGCCTTTTCGTATAAAAAGGCTAAAAGGCCATAACTTCCGATCCCATAGTCCGATCTAGCCAATTTTCAATAGGAAACAATGGGACAGGATTCTGCGTCGAATGCAACTTGTTGCGTGTGAATCGATTAAGGTTAGGTGTCCGAAAAATAGGTGTTATTTTTTGTGATTTTTATGAAAAAAGGTATTTTGGTCATAACTTCCGATCCCATAGTCCGACCTGTCCAATTTTCAATAGGAAACAATGGGAAAGGATTCTGCCTCGAATGCAATTTGTTGCGAGCAAATCGGTTGAGAATAAGTGCCTGAAAAATGAGTGACATTTCTTACGCAATATTTTCATATGAATTTGTATTTTGGCCATAACTCTCGATCCCATAGTCCGATCTGGCCAATTTTGAATAGGAAACAATGGGACAGGATTCTGCGTCGAATGCAACTTGTTGCGAGCAAATCGGTTGAGGATAAGTGTCCGAAAAATGAGTGACATTTTTTACGCGATTTTTTCGTATGAATTTGTATTTTGGCCATAACTTTTGATCCCATAGTCCGATCTGGCCAATTTAAAAAAGGAGACAGCGAGACAGGATTCTGCGTCGAGTGCAACTTGAGGCGAGCAAATCGGTTGAGGATAAGTGATCGAAAAATGAGTGACATTTTTTACACGATTTTTTCGTATGATTTTGTGTTTTGACCATAACTTTTGATCCCATAGTCCGATCTGGCCAATTTCAAACAGGAAATAATGGGACAGGATTTTGCGTCGAATGCAACTAGTTGCGAGCAAATCGGTTGAGGATAAGTGCCCGAAAAATGAGTGACATTTTTTACGCGATTTTTTCGTAGGATTCTGTATTTTGGCCATAACTTTCGATCCCATGGTTCGATCTGGCCAATTTCAAATAGGAAATAATGGGACAGGATTCTGCGTCGAATGCAACTTGTTGCGAGCAAATCGATTGAGGATAAGTGCCCGAAAAATGAGTGACATTTTTCACGCGATTTTTTTGTATGATTTTGTATTTTGGCCATAACTCTCGATTCCATAGTTTGATCTGGCCAATTTCATATAGGAATCAATGGGACAGGATTCTGCGTCGAATGCAACTTGTTGCGAGCAAATCGGTTGAGGATAAGTGTCCGAAAAATGAGTGACATTTTTTACGCGATTTTTTCGTATGAATTTGTGTTTTGGCCATAACTCTCGATCCCATAGTTCGATCTGGCCAATTTCAAATAGGAAGCAATGGGACAGGATTCTGCGTCGAATGCAACTTGTTGCGAGCAAATCGGTTGAGGATAAGTGCCCGAAAAATGAGTGACATTTTGTTGAGTAGTTTTGCGCACACACACACACACATACACACACACACACACACACACACACACACACACACACACACAGACATCACCTCAATTCGTCGAACTGAGTCGATTGGTATATAACACTATGGGTCTCCGGGCCTTCTATAAAAAGTTTGTTTTTGGAGCGATCATATAGCCTTTACCGTATACTTAGTATACGAGAAAGGCAAAAAAGAAGGAAGAAGGAACAAGGAAGTAGGAACAAGGAAGAAAGAACAAGGAAGAAGGAATAAGGAATAATGAACAAGGAAGAAAGAAGAAGGAAGAAGGAATAAGGAAGACGGATAAGGAAGAAGGACGAAGGAAAAAAAGAAGGAAGAAGGAACAAGGAAGAAAGAAGAAGGAAGAAGGAATAATGAAGGAGGAAGAAGGAAGAAGGAAGAAAGAAGAAAGAAGAAAGAAGAAGGAAGAAGGAAGACGGAAGAAAGAAGAAAGAAGAAGGAAGAAGGAATAAGGAAGAAGGAAGAAAGAAGAAGGGAGAAGGAAGAAAGAATAAGGAAGAAGGAATAAGGAATAAGGAAGAAGGGAGAAAGAAGAAGGAAGAAGAAGGAAGAAAGAATAAAGAAGAAGGAAGATACAAGAAGGGAGAAGGAAGAAGGGGTAAGGTGAAGAGATCACTTCTCATTTTTCACTTCTTGCTTCTTTTTGCTAATTCGGCCTAATGACCTTCGGCCTAATGACCATTCGGCCAAATGGCCTTCGGCCTGACATCATTTTTGGGGATCCATATTAGGGAAGATGAACGTCCCGAAACGGAACATGACAATCAAATGAAGTGTCGACTATATGGAAGCAATTTCCTATTATAGATCCCCAGGGGGTTTACTATAGGGCGAATTCAGTCAGACTTTAAAATGTTAAATTTGTGTATTTGAGTGTTTTATGTATGTATCGTGAAGAAGAGATGCAGAACTTGTTATTAGATATCAAGCAGAATTAATATGTTGAAAATGTCTCTACTCTTTATGACAGAAAGAGCAAAATTCCACTGATATGGGGTCCACTATTGGGCATTTTACCCTATAAAAGATGAATTTCTCATGAAAAAATCAAAATGTTCCACGGAAAAAATACAAAATGTCATTATTTCATTTCATTTCATTTCAATATTATCAATAGACAATTACAAATTTTTCCACAAAATAAAAAAATCCATAAAAAATTTAAAAAAATCACAAAATAATCAAGAAAGCGCAATAAAAAGTACACATTTCATGATTTTTTTTAGATTTTCCTAAGCATATGCGGTGTTTCGAAAAATATCGATTCAGGTGGATCGAAACAAAATTCCACGGAATTTCGCGAAATGTGAGCATGGCGAAATCTGATTTCTGGATTTCGTTTCGTTTCATTAAATTACAAACAAAATCGCTAGAAAAAACTAGTTTTTAACGAAATTTAAAGGAATTCCGCGGAATTTCAAAGCAAATCTAAACTTCTACATTAATTTTATCAAAAATTTCGGCTGTGCCGCTAAACAAAATCATTAAGCTGTTTTCGAAGTTTTATTTTATACAAATTTGTCTTTTAACGCCTACTACATAACCTCATTCTGAGTCGATAATCACATATTAAGTTTTCTTCTTTAAAATAGCTGAAGGCGTTTTATAGAAGAAAACTTAATACATATTTGTTTACATTTTATTAGAAAGAAAACAAAAAGTATCTTTAACTAAATTTTTGGGATATCCTATTTTTAACAATATTGATCCGACTCAATATTTAAGAACTCGGGCTTAGAGTGTTTATGTAATCAGATATGAAAAAATGATCAGATTCTGGAGCACATGCTCCAAGATGAATTATTTTGAAAGCGCTACAAATGCTGGTGTATTGCCTTATCACCAATAATATATAAACGGAAACGCAGCGATTTATCACACCCTACTTCTACTTTTACTGTAACTCTATTGATCGCAAAACAGACATTTGATTTCGAATGATATCAGAATTGCATATTTTATGTAAAACCAATTCAATAAAAATTCCATGAAAAAAATGAAAATTTCGTTTCGTTTCGTTTCGAAGTATCGAAAGTAAATCTATTTTTCGTTTCGTTTCGTTTCGAATCAACATAGACATTTTAAATTTCGTTTCGTTTCACTTCGTTAAAAAAAATGTGTGTTATCGCATACCCTTAGCTTTTCCAATCCAATCAACTTGGCAACTCATGAGTAATTATTCCGATTTCGATCCTAACTGCTGTAGTCTGAAGTTGGTATTCCCTGCGCCATCTCTCCCATACATCCTGCAGCCTCGTTTGGGTGAGTTGCAGAACATTGGGGAGTGCACTTAAGTCTGATTCCGCTATCGACTTGAAAGATGTGCCTATCAGAAAATGGACAGGTGTCAATGGTTCGGGGATATTGGGAATGTAAGACAGAGCTGTTAGTGAGTTGAGTCAAGCTTCGACCTGGACAAGTAGTGTCACATTGTCAGCTACAGGCAAATCCTGACCCAACGAATACCTTCCCTAATTTCCAACTCTGTGGTACTTACGAAGGTGTCGCTGAGTCGGGGGCCTCTCGTTAAGTAAGTACTATACCAACACTTCTTTCCCCTCGCAAGTTACGATGAAGATGGGCGTGGCCAGGAGTAGTAATACTCATGCTATTGTGATTTTTATCCTAGATTGAAATCAAGGATCACACCCACCTTGATTTCTGATAGCAATCTGAATAAGGATTTCAAAAGAAAAACATGAGTATCACTAGTGTCCAATCTACGAAGTACACCGTAACTATGTTATGCTTCGACCTGGACAGGTAGTGTAGTCAAATCCTCCGAATATAATGACGATTCACTTACTACTCGTAGCAAATCGTGTTTTGTTGATTGGATGGCCCATTATCGGAGTAAATATTATAGCAGCGACCACAAAATATTAATTTAATATGCGAAACGATTGTAGGAACCTGTCAATGGAGAAATCTGGCATCTATTCGGTTGTCAATTCATGTACTTTTTACGATATAATTAATAACTACGACAGCCACTGTTGTTTCATCTGGTTGGTGGTGTTCCAAGAATCTGCATCAGACGTATCCAGTATGCAGTTCGGCGAATAATCTCGGTATACGACGAAAGCTTGCTAATGTATACCCGGATGAACTCGTTAACTGTAGAGGCAGTTGATGCGGTAACTGTTCGCTGTTTTCCTGCCTTTTCCTTTCCTGATGTTGCAGTTGTTAGTAGTATTGGCCAATGAAAGGAGCTCTCCACTAAGCAATTGGAGCCGCACCAACAATTTTTTTTATGATGTCATGATGAGCAATTTCTCGGGGAATTAAAACTGTCGGATTTTGTTATCCTGGAACGCGACTCCGCCGACTGCCTTCCGTGTTTGTTTGGATTTTCGCCAAACCATTGGCGACAAACCACATGAACCACATGGATCACCAATGAAGAACATCAGTGGAAACCCCCCAAAAATAACCGCAGATTCGAGTCAAGTACGAAACACTGAACACGGCCTCACAGTTGAGGTCGAAATACGTATCTGTAAGGATTACAAAACGTGGTGGAATTAAATGGAAAAGTACTAAGGGGTCATCCACAAAGTACGTCACGCTTATAGGGGGAAGGGTTTCAAGAAGCGTGACGGCCCTTTCAAAAAATTTAGAGAATTAATACAAAAAGCGTGACGAAGAGGGGAGGGGATTGACAATTGCCATTTTTCTGCGTGACGTACTTTATGATCTTTCATAAACTCTTCTTATGACAGGTTTGGATGTTGGTGAGCTGTAGCAGACACTACATCTTCCGTGGCTGCCACGTTCACCACTTGGGTGTTAGATTAATCCTTTGCCTTTGGATGCCAGTTGTCTTGGTCCCCTAGACGCCTGAATAGAACTATATCTGGCTTTCACCGTTAAATTAAAAAAAATAATTACAAAAAACTTAAATTCGGCGCCGCAGAAATACGAATAAATCCTCCAAGATATGCTGCTGCTTCGCCGATGATCTTCGCAGAATATTCTTGTACACACTCGGTTGAAAGATTTGATCGAGTAAGTTCATTCGAAGCCTTCAAGTGGGATGTGGAGATCTCCTCTTGATTCCATCGAAAGTGTAGGCAGGCAAAGAGAGCTTGTACCTGTCGCTTCCCTAGCTACTTGTTGTTATTGATAATTTTTCGTTTACATTTGAATCATTTGTTTGAGAAACTGCATAAGTCCATTTTACACTATTTCGAGAAAACAACAAAAAAAACTGTTTTTGAACAAATTTGCACCGAATCTTTCGATTTCTTCGATACAGATCAATAGTTTTTGGCAAAATTCAACACCCTGTTGCACTTTCAGTTCAAAAAAAAAGAAGCAGTAATCCACAATTGCTCTTCAAAGTACATGGACATATGTAGTTTCTCAAACAAACGAAAAAAAATTTCATACATTCCGGGACAAAAATATTTTTTTCGAATTTTTTGCTAGAATACGTATTTTTGGACGAGGATTCAAAATATATAAAAATCTAATTTTGGCCAAAAATGTTACATATGCAGTTTCTCAAACAAACGGTTCATTTAGTTTCTTATTTTGTCTACTTAGTTAAGCTACGTTGGTTTTCCAATGGAAGATTGAGGGAACTACGCATTCCGTGCCAGTGGTCCCTCGGTATTGGGACAGTCACTCGCCGGATTTGGTCTGCTTAGTCAAGTCCAAATCCAATAGAGAGGGTCTAAGATGGGACTAAGCTGAATAAGATTTAGAGATTTTTTAAAAAGAATTAGAATTTCTTGAAAATAGAAGTAAAAAATGTTCGTGTTTTACTATCCAAATAAAAGGAATTATCCCACTTGTTTCTATTTCATACGTCTTTCAAGTATTTATGAATCCGTGATCTTCGTGGAGACCCAATAGCAAACATGGTCTCTACCAACACTCAATGTGTCTTTCATCATGACTGTACGGCTATCAATATTTTCCAATCTATAATTTTCCATTTAAAAAATCATCTGAGCTTCATAATCTCAGACCAATAGTGATTGTGGAATACCGAAAAGCGTCTCGCTCACTGTCAAAAAGGGTTACTTATACAAAATCCTAACACGGAATTGAAAAAGCCCAGCTCAGCCTAAATCTTGCTTGCTAATCGTGAGGTAATTTAAAGTTAAATTCTGACGCATTTATCGTTAATGATCATGTCATATGAAAACAAATAAAGGAAGGCTGAATTCAGTGGCAGTGCATGTTAAATTGGTTGTTGCCTATGAAGATAGACATGATTGAAAATTTTCATAAAAGTACCAGAACCACAATGTGAGTCATAATGGACGGTATGCAGAGGTGAAATAATAATATAATCTTTTAATGTGAAGCTGCAATAACAGTTTCAATTACGTCACCATATCACATCATTCACTTCATGAAACACTTTAAAACACTCGAGACATTTTGCTGACTTTTAGTTAACAGTGAAACCATTAAAGTGGGCTCTCTTTTGCTTTCAACTCGATCGTTTGGACACCCAACTCAGCATGAATGGTGCATAATAAAGGAAAACTTTACGCGCCCTGGCGTAACCGTCATTGTGATACTTCTGCTGGAAGATGAATCAAGCGTTGGGGTTAGGAGAAAAAATCTCATCGCATAATAAGAAAGCAAGCCCCGGAAGGATAATAATAGGAACCGGCAAAGGGTAGCTGCAAACACGCGTCGAAAAAAAATGTGAAAGAAAAAGGGGGAAAAATTACTCACTCCATTAGAATCGAGCTTTTCCATAAAAGAAATACGAAGTTTCAGTAAAGTGTCAAAGGTAAAGCTGTCAATACGTAAATCTTGAAGAGTTTTAATTTCAAGTTAAACGAAAAGGTCAAGAGTTGACACAAATTTCCATCAACTTTTATTCACTGGTTATGGAAAATATAAAAATTTACAATACAATACACGATATAAAAGACACCTTTTAAATCTCATTTTTGATTTTTTGCAATTGATTTTTGAGATACAAATTTTACTCGATCAAAATGTATCAACTAATTATCCGTCAACACGCTCCAGAACGCTCCTGCGAAAGCCGCAAGCAAAGTCCTAATCCATCCGAAACAGTAGAGTCATCGGAGGCTATCAGCTTTGAACTATAACATCATCAATTTTCTGTATCCTGTCATCTAAGTCGTCCTGGTCCTGTTTATGTAGATAGAGGAAGGACTCTCCGAAATTTCATCGGAGGCAAATACTCAGTCGATTCCCTTGATTTGACACCTGATGTACTTTCGGTTTCTAGTAACTTCACCTCCGAAGCTTACAATTCATCGAATAACGATGAAGCAAAATCATCGTTTGTGAACCTTTGTCATACATCTGGCACTCGACCGGCATGCAAGTCTGCCAGCCGTATGAAAGCCCCTAATCACAGTCGTGCATTCCCAGCCAGCGACAAAAATTGCCGGGACTCATCTCGGTATACCTCTCGGTGACGAGCAAAACCGATCCAAAAATTTAGGAAATTCTGCTATATGACCACGCTTTCAGTTTGAAATCAGATTCATAATCATTAATTAAGTAGGAACTAGTATTGACAGTAGAAAAGTGGAAAGGTGGAAGCCTATTTAGGTATATTCGTAGCCTATTCGTAGCAACATAGGGCCGATGCCCACGTAGCGTTATTTCAACATTGTGTGCACGTGGCGTTGAAAAAACGCAGGTGTGTATCAATGCGGTGACGGTGCATTACCGCTTTTTCCTGATGTACAACTGCGTCCTTTGATTGCCGTGTACACGGTGCGTATAAAAGACGCTACGTGGCATCGAGCTTTAGTTTACGAGAAAAGCAAAAACAGTCGTGAACATTATTGGAATTCGAAACGATTTATTGGTAAATAACTACTTTATTGTGGTTCGCTTATTTTCCTACCGTAAGACGGCGATAGGAAGGCCAACTTCAAAACAGTGTGAAAATTGTCCAAGGACTTTTGTTGGCGTTCCCACAAGAAGGAGCTCGTTTTTTTCTTACTATTCGCATTCCACTCTACATATTTTTTGCCACCTTTTTCGACCGGCTCTTCATGAACCTAAATTTTAAATTCATTTTATGTAGGGCCCATGTTCAACGTTCTGAAAAGTATAAAAGAAATCCCCTTTTTCTCATTTCGATTACAAAAATTAACTCATCCACAGCTAAAAATATGTTCCACTTTCTTAAAATGTATATGCATAGAACGCAGTTATATCAAATCAAAAATTATACAAAATTCTTCATCTTACAAAATTTACCTTCATTTATTTCAACTTTTAATGTATTTCTGTGGAATGGAGCGAAAAATTTGTTAACAAGTTTAGTATTTACAAGCTTCATTGCAATTTTATGTGTATTCAAAGCTGTAATTGTATATGCAATGAGCCCCATCAGGGATCATCGGTCACTTCCCCATTTTCCCAACTGTGTGGACTGATTTTTCGGCAATTAATTTCCCAATATTAAATTGGCAGCAACAGACCCGAACCGGATGCCAGAGGCTCTCGTTTTCAATTATAAAATGACAATTTATTCGACACCTTCTAATAACAGCACAGCAGCAGCAGCTATGTGCAGAGCGTCTGTCAGTGAGATAATTAACTATCACTCAGACCCCACGAGTTTCCCTCCGCTTCGATCGGGCCAGGGCAAAAAAATCAACGGATGGAAAAACTTACCTCGCTGGAATGGAGCCGTGCCGGTAGCTCTGTTTGCTCACCGGATGAGTTGAACGTCCAATGAAAAGACTCCGCCGGGGGAGATGCATCCACCTCACACTTGAGCTGCAGTGTTTCATGCTTGAGTGCACCGAGCAGTTCTTCACGGTCCGTTGCGCAAACTGGCGCATCTGCAATTGATAAAACACACCGACACAATGTAGGGTAAATCGAGATGAAAACATTTGGTGAATGAGAGGAGTAGTTTTGTCTGTAGACACACATACGCCTTTTGCTTCATTTTCTACTGCGACTTGATAAAGTGTTTAAATGCGTGCGGTGGTATTTACTCTGTAAAGCAAACATGAGAAAAACCGAATAATACCTAAGTAGGTTTTGTGTGGCTGACCTATATCAATGTTATAAGTCCCACGCATGTAAGACTGTGAATCAAGCAGGTGATTCAAATTTTAGGCATGGATGCACTAAGTTATGCTTTAAATTTTTTGTTTGTGAATCGAAACCTCTATTGGCCAAGTTTCTCAAAATTGAAAGAAAAAAACTAAACTTCACCTTTAACTAATGGGTTCATAAGAATTCAAATTTTGGACTTAGTTCATGTTTTACTCACGCACTCACTTCCACCGGATCTTACGGATTTGGCCATTTCAATTTCATGCATCAAATATTTGCGAATCATGCTATCGGGAATTTTTCCACTTGCAAAGTTGAGTCTGAACAGGTCGGGTGACAGCTCAAACATAATGATTTTTTCTTAATTTAGCTATATGAAAATGATGTGTCACTTCGGATCAATGGCCATGCTTCGGAGGATCGTTAGGTTGAATATTTTCTAAGTCCAAGCAAGTCGAGTGACGGCTCAAACTTCATGGTTTAAGCATTAGACTATTGTATGAGAGTAGCATCACTTTCATCCGTTACCACATATATTGGTTTGGGACTAATCACCATCTCTTAGATGGAATGCACTTTCCAATAGTCGAGATCTGTCCTGGCCACCTCCTTGCGAATGCTGAGGAAGGGGAAGGATGGTTAGTTGGACACCTACTTAAGAAAGATGCAGAGAACTTTTCGACCTCTCATAGGTGCCACGGGAGGTCTTTTGGATTTGTTAGTGTGGAAGGTTATAACAGTATGAACCGTTTTGGTATTGGTAGAACATGAAACAAGACTAAAATAGAAATACAAAGTAGGAAAGGGGCGAGCCTGGATTTGAACCCACGACCTCCTGCTTATAAGACAGAAGCGGTAGCCACTAGACCACCGAGCTCGTTTGGGTTTGCTTGCATTGCGCTTGGGAGAGGATCCATTAGCGGAATCACTGTTTTCGCTGGAGTCGCACTTGGTGTGGCTGCGTTTTGGTATTCTTTCTGCGGTGATGTCCATGTTTTCTTCTTCTTCTTGCTCCTCCTCACCGTATATTAAATACCATCTTGGGTCGGGATTACTGTTGTCAAAATAGGCCTTCATTGTCTTCCACAGAAACCACTTCTTCTTCGAGTTTGTTCACTTGCAAGTCTTGGATGGTCGCCTCTTTTTATTTCAATTCTTCCTGAAGCCGTGTGACATCATTGGTTGGAACTTTGATATTGTACATCATATCGATTGTGGTGTTGTGTGTTGTTGCCGGAGCTGGTCTCGATTTCGCGTTTGGCTTGGGGGAATGAGATGCCGCGGTCAACCATTACGCGTTGTATTTGAACTTCCTTCAGGTAGCGCGGGCATTTCCGGCTCGAGGTAGTTTTACCCTTCTCTAGCTCGCGGTAAACTTTTCAATAGCAAGTGACCCCTCGAACTGGGTCTCAAGGTCGGCTTACTACTGGGCAATCGGAGGGGCTTCGCGAACAACGTGCACCTTATTGTCACCTTACTCAGGTTATTTTTAAACTAGCTATTGGGGTGGAAACTATGGTTTTTATTGAATATGCGTGTGGGTGGAAATTAATTTGAACGAACTATTGATTACGTGTACAGTGGGCGTTTTATTGGAAGTTGTGGGGATGAAGGACGTACCGGAAACGGTACTGCTACTGTTGAAGTCGCGTTGCTGGTGTTCTCGATGACGATGGACGAGCGCTCGCCGAAGATCTTGTAGCCGTTGGGTCCCCGCGGGTGGTGGTAGTCGGAAGAATAATCTGATGGATCGGACAGCAGATCGTTTTGCCTTGACGGTGCGATCTGCTTGTCCCGCTAGCGTCTCCCCTCTTTGGCTTACATCGGCAGAGCACAGGACGATACCGGAATGACTCTGCCGAGAGGAGTTCTCTTTTACGGTTAGGGCACCGATTCGGGCCCGAGGAATCGCTCTTTGACGAATTATAGCCGCGCACGGCTACAGCATTTCGACGTCCTTTACGGTTTAGGCGTAGTGGCCAGCTAGGGACCACTAGGCCGATCGTGTGCTTCGCCAACCGTAGGTTGGCATACAAAATGGCGTTGTACCGTGAGGTACCACAAAAGGTCCTGTGAGGGTAACGGGAAAACTTTAATCAAATGCCGTACTGAACGCAACTAGTCATTAGTTTTACGTTAGTTTTAAGTTAATTTAAGTCGGGTTGCACTAAACCATGCACGTACCTGATCGAACTTAATCACACACCCGTATTTCAACCACTCACTCTATCACTAGGACACTTTGAAAAATTACTTCTTTCGATCCGAAGCACACGAACGCCAGAACTAAAGTGATGGATGGCGGATTTCCATTGCGCCTCAATCCATCCCAAGATGAAGTTTTTCTTTATTACCACCCCCTTTTGTTTCGGGATTTGCGGGCGCCTGCATGTCGTGTTATTGCACCCACTGATGTTCAACATGTCTCCTTGTACCCACACTAGGGCAAATGATCCGATAGTCGTGGGTGTTCCTATAGTTGCGGTAGTACAGTATGCGGAAAATCTAATAATCAAACGCAGCAACCCACTACGTCCAATAATAAAGTGTTATGTCAGAATACAAACCCAGTGAAAACAGCATTGATTATCTTAATAAACTGGTAAATATCTTCAAAATACCTTACTAAATTTTCGCCTTTGCTCCAATAGTTGTGGTAGTGTTCCTATAGTTGCGAGTCCCGAAAGAAAACAATGGGATTCGCAACTATAGGAACACGAATTAAAAAATACCGCAACTATTGGAACAATGTACCAATAATTGGAGTTGTCATTTTAGTACGGAATACATGGAATGCATGCGACGGAAGCATTTTTCCATTAAAATAGATGAGGAAAACTATCGAATATATATCCAAGGTAAGCGAAATAAGTTTTGGAATAATTCTGGGAAAATGAATAGTGTTGGAACGTGCTTAGTTCCTCCACTATTGGATCATTTACCCTACTGTTATACAATTCAAATTTACAAAAACACTAACGCTACTAAAAATAATTTTAATTTTTGAATTTATTAACATTACTAACCCAACACTTAAAAACCTTAGGATCGTGACAATAACAAAATACATTTAGCACATTTAAAAAACTAAAAATCTTGTAACACTTGGTTACAGTAGGGTGCGAGTTCGTTCGGCAAAATTTGCAGTACGGATTATCGGGACATTGCTGCCTTGGCCTTGGTGCGATGGTGCTGTCGTCAGAGGGTCTAGTCATCTCTACCGGATGGTACGTGCCGCTGTTACCACAGCGGGTTGGGGTAGTACGGTCGAGTTGGGCAGTGAATCCAGCTGAAGTTCACCGCCGTAGGGATTACTGTACCTGTGAGGGGGTATTCACTAGCTTACCGTTCTGGTCTCTTTTCTTGATTCTGTAGAGCTCCTTCACGCCTTGGTTTTGTAGCTCGGTCAAAAGTTCCTCGTCTGTCATGTCCATCACTTCGATACACGACACCACGCACTTCGAGATGTTGAGGTGTGGGTGCTCGATGATTGGGGTGCCATCACTCAACTGCTGCATCTCAAGCAGACGCTTGACTTGTACATTGCTACGAACCTTTAAGGTGTAGGATGCATCACGATTTCCTTTGGCTGCTCCATCAATCGTTCCGCCAATGAATGCCTCGACTGAACGGCGTATTAAGAAGGGGTTGGCTGGTAGGAGCTTACTATTGCTACCTTGAGGTCGTACGATTTGGAGTTGCCGGGGCGCGTCGGATTCCACACCGTGGCAACTCACGCTGGACTCACGGGCACGAAACCGGGTTCACACGCGCACTAACGCACAGACGGAACAGAAACGATTCTCCGAAATTTATCGAAATGGCTGCTAAGCGGCCAAACACCAGCAGAATTGAAAAACACTGATCGAAGCACTCGTGTCAAGCTGATCAAGCTGTTAATTAACAACAGCCGTCACACACCGTCTTCTTGCACACGGCCAAAGATGGTCCTAAGCACCTGTCTCTCGAATATTCCGAGGGCTTGCAAGTCCTCCTTAAGCTGTGTCCATGTTTTATGTCCGTAGAGGACTACCGGTCTTATCAGCGTCTTGTACATGACACATTTGGTGCGGTGGTGAATCTTTTTTTTACCGCAGTTACTTCTGGAGGCCGTAGTAGGCCCGACTTCCAGAAATGATGCGCCTTCGTATTTCACGACTATCATTGTTATCAGCCATTAGCAAGGATCCAAGGTAGATGAATTCCTCGACCACCTCAAAGGTATCCTTGTCTATCGTAACACTGCTTCCCAGGCTTGCTTTGTCGCGCTCGGTTCCGCCTACGAGCATGTACTTTGTCTTTGCATGGTGGTGCATTCACCACCAGTCCAACTTTTGTTGCTTTTCGTTTCAGGCGGGTGTACAGTTCTATTACCTTTGCAAATGTTCGGCTGACAATGTCCATGTCATCCGCGAAACAAATAAATTGGCTGAATCTGTTGAAAATCGTACCCTGACTTTTACACCGGCTCTCCGCATGACACCTTCTAACGCAACGTTGAACAACAGGCACGAATTCCCATCACCTTGTCTTAGAGCAGCGGTTCTCAACCTTATTCTTTAGAGGTACCCCTTCGAACGTTTGCATTTATTGAGGTACCCCCCATTTTTTCGCAGTAAATAAAAATAAGCCATAGCTATTACTTGGGATGGCCAAGCCTCTAAAAAGGAGGCTTCTGAGTTTTTTTTTTAATGCTTCCCAGCTCTTTAAAAGAAGGTCCTCATGCCTCTTGAAAGAATAATTCCGAAACTCTTGAAAAAAGGCTTTCGAGTTTTTTGAAAGTAGGCTTTCGAGGTTCCTGAAAGGAGGCTTCCGAGTCGCTTAAAAGAGGCTTTCGAGCTTCTTGAAACAAGGCTTCTCCGAGCATGTTGAAAGACAGATTTCGAGCCTCTACAAATGGCTTCTAAGCCTATTAAAATGAGGCTTCCGAGCCTCTTGAAAGGAGGCTTCCGAGCCTCTTGAAAGGACGCTTCCGAGCCTCTTGAAAGAACGCTTCCGAGCCTCTTGAAAGAACGCTTCCGAGCCTCTTGAAAGAACGCTTCCGAGCCTCTTGAAAGGAGGCTTCCGAGCCTCTTGGAAGGAGGCTTCCGAGCCTCTTGGAAGGAGGCTTCTGAGCATCTTGGAAGGAATCTTCCGAGCCTCTTGAAGGTAGACTTCCGAGCTCCTTAAAAGGAGGCTTCCAAGCCTCTTGGAAGGAAGCTTCCAAGCCTCTTAGAAAAAGGCGTCTGAGCCTCATGGAAGGAGGCTTCCGAGCATCTTGGGAGTAGGCTTCCGAGCCTATTGGAAGGAGACTTTCGAGCCTCTTGAAAGGAGGCTCTGAGCCTCTTGGAAGGAGGCTTCCGAGCCTCTTGGAAGGAGGCTTCTGAGCCTCTTGGAAGGAGGCTTCCGAGCCTCTTGGAAGGAGGCTTCTGAGCCTCTTGGAAGGAGGCTTCTGAGCCTCTTGGAAGGAGGCTTCTGAGCCTCTTGGAAGGAGGCTCTGAGCCTCTTGGAAGGAGGCTTGAGGCCTCTTGGAAGGAGGCTTCTGAGCCTCTTGGAAGGAGGCTTCCGAGCCTCTTGGAAGGAGGCTTCCGAGCCTCTTGGAAGGAGGCTTGAGCCTCTTGAAAGGAGGCTTCCGAGCCTCTTGAAAGGAGGCTTCCGAGCCTCTTGGAAGGATGCTTTCGAGCCTCTTGCAAGGAGGCTTTCGAGCCTCTTGAAAAGAGGCATCCGGAACTCTTGGAAGAAGGCTTCTGAGCCTCTTAGAAGGAGGCTTCTGAGCCTCATGGAAGGAGGCTTCCGAGCCTCTTGGAAGGAGGCTTCCGAGCCTCTTGGAAGGAGGCTTCCGAGCCTCTTGAAAGGAGGCATCCGAGCCTTTTGAAAGAAGGCTTCAAGCCTCTTGAAAAGAGGTTTTTGAGTCTCTAGAAAAGGCTTTTGAGCTTCTTGACAGGAGGCTTCTGAGCCTCTTGAAAGGAGGCTTCCGAGCCTCTTGAAAGGAGGCTTCCGAGCCTCTTGAAAGGAGGCTTCGGGGCCTCTTGAAAGGAGGCTTCCGAGCCTCTTGAAAGGAGGCTTCCGAGCCTCTTGAAAGGAGGTTAGGCCATTAGGCATTTTTGTTCGAGGTACCCCCTAGGGGCAGCGAAGGTACCTCCAGGGGTACATGTACCCTAGGTTGAGAACCGCTGTCTTAGAGCGTTTTCCCGAAATTCTTCACACAGTCTGGTAAGCATCCCAGGGAAGCTGTTCTCGTCCATAATTTTTCATAGCTCTACGCGGTCTATACTGTCGTATGCCACCTTGAAATCAATCAACAGATGGTGCGTTGGGACTTGGTATTCATGGCATTTTTGAAGGATTTGCCGTACAGTAAAGATCTGGTCCGTTGTCGAGCAGCCGTCAGTCAGCCGGTGACAGACGACGGAAGATGATCTGGAATATCACTTTGTTGGCGGCATTAAAGATGGTGATCGCTCGAAATTTTTCACAATCCAGCTTGTAGCCTTTCTGGGTCAGCAACTGAAGTTACTTTCTTTCAAAATTAACAAGAAAAGATAAAAAACGAGAGATTAACCGTATATCTTCCGGCTCTATGGATCGCTCCTTCGGAGGAATAACCAACATCCGACATTGGGTAGGACTAGGAGTCTTTCGGATCATCCCCTTTGAGCTCAACCAGAACATCCCAGTCGTTGGAGTCCGTCTCCGAGGTAGCATGCAAAAGAGAAGTCACCATGCGGTCCACCACCAGGCATTAGAAACAGGGTGAGTGACATTCTCGATGTTTTTCTCTCCCTTATCTTCCTGGAAATATTAACGCGCACCACCCGGCTTGGGGCAATCCAAAGTCTGATTCCCGTGGTGTCGACATATTAGAAGCTTTTAAGTCGGTTGACATGGTGCCGCTCAACAATGGTTTATCAACCTTCTTCGGCGGCCATTCGGCCACCGTCATCAATGGACCACCACCAGTCACTTTTTTCTCCCCGCACTTAAGTGCACGCTTAAAATGACTTACATATTTTTGTGTTCCGTTCACACAAAACGGGCCTCTCCTGGAACAACTCATATTATGAGTAATTACGATGTTACTCATTTTTGTGTAACCGATAGCCGATGATTTTAGGTGAGTTCATTTTACACAGCGAGAGAGCAGTCGAAAATCGAACCTAACCTCAATTGTATGTTTTCAAATTGATGGTAAAGTAAGCCAACTTTTCCATACTTAATCATTATTGATTTTATTGGCATTTATCGGTGAGTACAACATCTAAAGCTCAAAGTAAGAGGGAGCGCAACAATGAAGAACAGTATGGATAGGTGTCACAAGCGAGCGACGAGTATGAAGCGAACAGAAATTGAAATTTTAGTAGATGCAGTTCTGAGAACAGGCCATTGTTGAAATTTCAATTCTGTTCGCTTCATACCCAGGAACGGCTTGGGTAGTAGCATGGTGACACTCTATCCATACTGTTCTTCATTGTTGCGCTCCCTCTTACTTTGAGCTTTAGATGTTGTACTCACCGATAAATGCCAATAAAATCAATAATGATTGAGTCATGTACGGTGATCAAAAAACTTTCCCAATTTTTCCATACTTATTCAGAGGCTTCTCCAATCGTTTCGATCAACAAAACAAAGTGCGATGCTTGTATTCGCACATTTTTTTGTTTCGCCATCAAAGCAAAAAGAAAAACCTCCGAAAAAGTACGATTTCTTGCCTCACATTTTGCACCCGTTCGCCATCATAGCGACCCGAAGGGACTTTGACAGTTCGAGGCAAACTCACTTACACATATCATGCACATGTGAGACATTACACAGCGACTGCTCGTGTTTCACACAAAATTTTCACTCATAGTGAGAGTTGGCCAAGGCGTCGCCGTAATGTGTGGAAACTATTCATGCGATGTGTACTTGACTTTAAGCGTGTGGGAAGTATCTCTTGATCTTTTTGGGAGCAACATCCTCTCAATAATGTTCATCGTCCACGCTTCATTCCTAACTTCTCTCGCAGGCCACCAAAACCGATCAGGACTTTGTTTGCACTATCAAAATTTGCTCTGTTCGTCTCGGATGCTACTGGGAAGTCTATTGCACAAACCAGCAGCCGGTCTGGACGTCCATTCATGGTCGGGCGAAACGCATCGAATGCTAAAAATTAAAAGCACTTCTTCTTGTTCTTCAATGGCTCTACATCCAACTGCTTTTCAACTTCCTCAGTTACCCAAGCAGCACAAATTGTTTCACTACTGAACATTTCACTGTGTTGCAACTACTTGGAAATAAACAATCTTTGCGTATGTACCATCAAATATAACTCTCTTGCAATCTAAAAAGCGCAAGAGGTGGAGCCTACGGAAACATTCTTCGATTGCAGTATAATTGCAATATTGTTGCAAAATACTACAGCGGACAAAAATAAAATAAAAATATTAAAAACTGGATTCGATTTATGGATCTTGTGATTGATAGTCCTTCACTCTACCACAGCACCATTCAACACTTCGAAGGCACTGCAAGTTAACGCACCATAAAAACCATACGATTATGAAGTTTTGTACTCGAGTGTTCTGTTACTTGATTGCACCATAACAGGAAAAAATTGTATGTTGTCAAAACGTTGAACTATGCTAAATTAAACATGAAGACACATTCAACTTATCTGCAATTTAATTTAAACAAACAATTAAATTTTGAAAGACGCATTGAAGTTACATGGTAAAAAATATGCAACTTAATGATTTTGTTTCGTGTTTGCAACATGAAGTGCAGTATTCTTTTTTTGTTTGTTTCCAAATGTCAAACACGTACTGCATTGCATTTTTAACCTTTTGTCTGTGCTCTGGGGTCAATATGACCCCAGGCCACTTTGAGTGGCTGCCATTTTTTTAGTTTTCAACCGATTCTCCTAATTTTTGGTAGTTTGGTAAAACTCGCCGAGATCTATCTCCTAGGTGCAAATTCGCTTGAAAAATCTTGAAAATATGCGCTACAGTGTCCTTTTTTCAAAAAACTTACGTTGTCTGTGCTCTGGGGTCAAATTGACCCCAAATTGAAATTGCTATAACTATTTTAATGTTTGGCCAATTTTGGATTTTTGGGGCTGTTTCGAAAGATAATTTAATCATCTTTCAGGTCGTTACCAAAGATTGACTATAGGTGGGGGGAGGGGTTTTACGGGAGGGGATTGACGGGTACATCGCGGGGAGGGGTTTTCGTAAAAAAGGGTACAAAAACAGTGATTTTTCATGCTTATTTTATTATATCCGAAAATCCTACCCATTTTGAGCTGCACCTTTTCAAAAAGGTTATGCAGGAAGGCGTCTGCTTTGACATGAGGCATTGATTAGTTTAGCGCTTGGTCGCTAGGTGGCGGTATATTTGAATTCATTATTGTACACTACTCAAGTAACTCCGATATATGGAATTTTCCTCATTGTAAATATTCTTATCGCACAATTTTGAAATTTGTAAAGATGACGTCTGTAACAAAGTTCGTCTGGTGGGAATAGACTGTCATGTGACGGAATAAATAATAAGGAAATTTACAAATAGGCGGCGCTAGTGTACTTGCAATATTCTTGCATATATGAAATATTGCTTTAGCTTGAGATCCCTCATACCTACACCCAAGTTGTATTCGGCAACATTGTTCGGGATGTCTAGCACTACAAAGCGGTGCTTTGAGCACTTCTTCCCATTTTTTAATTTGTGCGATAAGAATATTTACACTGAGGAGAATTCTATATATCGGAATATCTTGAGTAGTCTAAAATAATGAATTGAAATATAGCACCACCTGGCGGCCGAGTTCTAAACTTATCAACGCCACATGCCAAAGCACATGCCTTCCTGCATAGCCTTTTTAAAAAAGTTGCAGTTCAAAATGGGTAGGATTTTCGGATATAAGTAAAATAATCATGAAAAATCACTGTTTTTGTACCCTTGTTCACTAAAACCCCTCCCCGCGATGTACCCGCCCACCCATAATCAATCTTTGGTAACGATCTAAAAGATGATTAAATTATCTTTCGAAACAGCCCAAAAAATCCAAAATTGGCCAAACATTAAACAAGTTATAGCAATTTCAATTTGGGGTCAATTTGACCCCAGAGCACAGACAACGTAAGTTTTTTTGAGCACAGACAGAAGGTTAATGAAACATTGATCACAATTCGAACGTTTTTGACATCTTGATGCAACTTTTCCTTGCTTTGATGTTTTTTCAATGCCTTTAATGAAACTGAACAGAAACAAAGTGCTTTTAGGAAGATGTTGCGTGTGCTACTTGGGTATTAATTGAAAACTTTTCTATGCCCGTCATTATTGGCCTACGTCTTTACTCGCAAGATTAACTGGAGACCTCCAACTGTCTCGAAAAGTTGCAATCCAGCCGAATTCCACCAGATCCTTTTCACTAGTGAGCTTCCAAATCTCTTGTCGATCTCTTCGTTTAACCAGCCTCTGGCACCGAGCTGTCATTCACCGTCTCCAGGACTAGCGGGGAGTATTCTTGCTCAGATGGTCAACGATACCGGTCGAACAAAATTTATCCAGACGAGTGGATAGCCTTTTCGGATGCCCCAAAATACCACCCTGTCTCGCTAATCTCTTGCGTTTTCAAGGTTGTCGAGAAGCTAGTCAACCATCATGTACACGAGAAACGACGAAGATTTGGCTTCCAACAGAATGCCTTCCGTCCTGGTTACGGAACCGGGGGCTAAATCGCTGGTCTGGGAGACGTTCTTCAGAACGCCTGATTTGGTATCTCTTGAGATTTTGAAGGCGCTCAATTGGATTTAGACGCCACAAGTATTACACCAACTCAGCAAATGGAGAATCTCAGACATATTGGCATTTGCTGGAAACTTCCTCAAGGAGAAACTCATCGGAAATCTTCTTCTTCGTCTTATTATTTTCTCTTGTACATTCCAACTGGAACTTGGCCTGCTTTTCAACTTAGTATTCTGTTAGCATTGTCTCAGTTATTAAGCGATAGCTTTTCTGTGGCCGTCATTGCATGAGTATGTTTCTTGTGTGGCAAGTTAAAAAGATGCACTATGCCCAGGGTGTCGAGAAACTTCCCAAACCGAAAACTTCTTAGACCGTACCGAGAATCGGGCTCGCCATCTCCGGATTGGCGATTTCGAAATTTACCGAAAATGACTGGCTTACTCGTACTGACTCTGGTATTCACCTTAGTTTTGGTCTCCGTGATCGGGATCTTTCGGTTCCTACCGCAAACGTTTTCGTCTTCATTCACGGCACCTTGATCAACCGTTGCAGTTTATCCGGAGATCCGTGTATTTTCATTTGCCGCAATAGTGTTCTCGATCCATTGTATCATAGCAGCCGTAAGACGAATCCCTTGTTTCGTGGTAGAGCGTTCGCCCATGAGTCCCACCTGATACTACCGCACGAATTATCTTGCAATTGGTGCTACTCGACGGCATAAAATTTGGAAGAGTACCTTGTAAGCAGGGTAGAAATATTTCACAGTCAATGCAGTGAAAAACATGGATCTCAGTATAATCTGCAGTCACTTTCATCGCCGCCGTGGTGAGTGCGACTGGGTGCAGCCGAAAAATCATTTCCAACACCGACAGTTCAATTTCGCATTCAGCCACTCACAAGTCGCTCTGACAGGCTGCTCAATTCGCGCTTTACCGTATGACCGCGAGTGGCCCATTTAAACGCGTGGTGAATTTTTTTCAGTTTGCTGGGTGAATGTGTACATTTTGCTGTGGTAAATTTCATCTTCGCGGCGCAGTGGGTGATGTGAGTTCTGTTGTTTACTTTTCTGCCTCTCCGGGAATGTGAGGTTGATTTCAAAGCAGGAAGAAAATAAAAACATGATATAAAAAAACATCACCTTCATCCAGTGCTGCCAAAAATTTACAACCCTGCTTGTAAGTGGTGTTCAGCAATACACGTAGGCGTACGCGGTAGTTACTACAATCCAGGTTAGCTTCATTTTTGTAGATACACGTCCACACATCCACTCCTGCGGCAGAGCCTCATCCTCCAAAACCTAGGTAAATACCCTGTGCAACGTTCTAGCGTTCTAAAATAAATCATTACTTCAAGATGCTTCAAGAGAGGAGACAATAGAGAGGCTCCTCGTAGGTCGGTTGCCACGAGCATCGCTAAACCGCCGAATCCGTTTCGAGACAAGGGGTTGGCTCAGGAATTGCAAGTAGTGAACTAACGGTATCGGATAGTCTATATTTGAGTAGCTTGTCCTGGTTAATTTTAAACTGTTATCATATTGCAATAAGTTTTGAAACCTCCTTTTCGCCAAGTACCCATCTAACTTTGGTCTACTCAGATTCAAAAGTATTCTCTTCCGGGCCATTTATCAATCCTGATTGCAAAGTTATCAATCAGAAGGATCTGTTACCAAAAGATTTTACTGGCCATGAACATGCTTGGGGACACTGATCTGAAATACGATAATGTCAGGTTTAGAGTATGTGTACATGAATGAAACTTACTTGGAGAAATCCAGTAAGATTCGAGTTTTTGAAAACAAAACTATGAATCAAAATTGGATTAATTTGTGGAAAAGGCTTCAGCTATGAGCTGACGAGTCAAATGTCATCAAAATATATCTTATCATGCAATTCAATTTTATTAAATGTGTAAAGGTTGGTCACTTTCCTTTTCTCTGTAATAAAGCGCTAATTGGGGCCTCCTGAGAAATCATTGAAATGACATCGCAGCCTTAATAAGCAAGTCAAAGGTGGGTGTGAATGGAAATTTAACTCGGGTAAAGGTCAAAGCCATTGCGGTTAATCGGCACGAATGAGATATCACCGCAGGCGCTCATGAGTGAAAGTGCATAGTCAAGATATTAAAGTGAAAATCACAGGTACTACAATTTTTGATATAATTAACCACATATTTGTGAGGGTATCCTTTTGAAATCGCTATGTAAAAATAATTTGAATTTACAGAGTTGTCAACCGCCTACATTTGGTCAGCATGAAGCATTAATATTTTAACGAGTTTGTCTTGTTTAAAAACACAAGCCGCAATCACCGCTAGATTAACTTTCAGAATAAAAAAAAACTGTAAATCAATCCCAGTGGATGCAGCGTAGCATGAAATTACATAATTTTGCAATCTGATTCGCTACAATCGCCCAAACAAATTAACAGTCAATTGAGGGACAGCCGAAAACGTTCAACTCGATTATTCGATTAAATACAATTCATGTCGCTGTGTGAACGTGTGAGGATTTATTAGACTGGTTTGATGTTCATTGGCCATTCCACTTCTATCACAATTATTGCTCCCTCCATATGTCAATGGCCATGAACGATGGCATGATGAACCGGTCTGCTGTGTATCCTCAACGAAGCTTCATAGTGATGGAAAGGCTAAATTCTGTGCGATACGCCCTGGTCCATATCCGTTTCCAGTGAATGGCGGAAACTACGCTCGCTCATCAGCCATTTTTCGCCGGCAAATCGAATAACCGATATTTAAATTGGATACACGCATCGATTGCTTTTGTTCGCACAACCGGTATGTTTTGACGTTTTAATTAATGCATTGAGTTTCATGCAATCAGGACCAGTGATTTTCACTGCTCTGCAAGGAAAATCTCGTTTGATTTTTTCCACAAGCTCACTCCGTCCGTAGCAAAAGAGTTCGCCTAAACAATTTTGACAACTTTCTTTCAAAAGACTCAATAATTAAAAATGAAACTAGCGCAATTGTTTTTTAACAGCAAAAACAGTTTCCCACCTTTTTGTCAAATGAATTGCCAATGAAAAAATATATCGATGCGTTCCTTGCAGACCAGGGATGGTGTTAAGCGGGATTCAAACCTTAAGCTAGTCTGCTTTGAAGCCAAGCGTCACTGTTCAGCTACTAAAAGCCTCCCCAGTAAACACAAAATCGTATATGATGCAACATAAGATTCCAAAATGGAAGTCATATACGTACATGTATGAGGTAGTACCTATATCGCCTCCACTTTAGCATCTTACACGGCATCTAATACGTTATTGTGATGACTGTGTCTGGATTGAACACACAAAGAAATAATTTAAAGGATTTTTAACTTTCGTTTAAAAATCCTTCTTATCAACAGTTTAAGAAATAGAGCAATGAAATAAAAAGTTCTCCAAGATCATAAATTACTCACAGCGAACACGAAGCTCCACTCTATTGCTGGTTCCTCGACCTTCGGTGTTGGCAGCCTTGCATGTGTATTCGCCAGCCAGGCTTCGCGAAACTCCTTGCAGAGCTAACGAGTGATCAGACAAGATGACACCGGCTGCGACGTTGTGATGTAACTCGTTACCCTGAAAATGTGATTAGGAAAAAAAATTATGTATAAATTTGTTTTAAACTTCTCTTTACTGTCTATTATCGCCAGTCCAGTAAAAATATGACATATCTGCAAGTACAGGCAGTACACAATCGCAATAGTTTGCAATATAACCGAAATCAATAACTTTATAAAAAACACAATCCTCGCTACCAATAAAACTCCTCGAAAGCAAAGCATATATTCCATACCACCGCTTTGATGGCTATAATCTAAAACGCTTCCAAAAGACTACTCAATCCCAAAATCTTTTCCCTCATTAGTTCACCAGCGATGAACAAAAACGTTTCAAACGCATCTTTCCCAGGCCTCTTGGGAAATTGTGGTTGTGGCTTCCCGGATCATTCAGGATTCACCCGAGGGTCTTCTATTCACAAACCGTAAGATTACCCCTCATCCCGGCTTAATCTTCTAGCGATATACCACGAACAATTCTCCGGACTAATTTTCGAAGTGCCTGCCTCAGCAGCATATCTCCCAAACGACTGATCCAATTACATCAATCCTCTGGTGATGAGAAATCAAACAACCGTAAGCTCTCCTCATACGCCCCTACTTGCGATGATTCTTCCATTAGGAAAAAAGCGTTCGTTTGCTGTGAATAAAAACCAATAACTGCCAAAAGCTCTTCTTGGGGGAAATTCAAAAGGCAGCGCTACACTAGAATGGTACTTTGTGACTTACTGGAGAAAAGAACAAAAGCCAGAGTCAATCTATCAGCGCGCTCAAAACTGGAAAACGACGGAAAAAAAATCAACCGATCCCGAACATCCGTCCCTGGCGCGCGGAACGCCCTCGCTTGATATCCCAAATCATACCGTGCTCGGGAAAAAACAAAAGCACCGAAGGAGAAAAGCTGCTCTTCACACGCTGTAAGCCACTTCAATTTTTCCGAGAGGAAGGGCATTAAAGTCTCACCTACTCTACTTGGCGGAATAGGGGAGCATTTTCCGCTTTGTCTTATACCATATCTAAGGGATTGACGTTATATTTTTGTGTTTTATACGAAGCGACAAGAAAGCGTTGGCGTGCACCAGGAATACGTGGTCGACGAACGTTGAGCGTCAAAGTTTGGGATGCAAATTGCTAGGTAAGTAGCATATACCCATGGTAGATGTTATAATCTCATGTTTTCCAAAACGGGTTTTCATGCAGAGCGATTATAATAATGGGTTACCATTATTTGATATTTGTAAAGTGTTCACTTGTCAAAGTATTTTAATTATGCTTGCATATTTCTACAGTCCTATTTTTTCTTTCAACTGAAGACCAAACAGTTTCCCAGATACACAGCTTTAAATCCTTATCTATCCACGTTCTGCTTCAATGGCTCTACACTCTAATTATAACTTGGCATGCCATCCAACAGAACAGAACTTTTCAACCCCAGAACATCCTAGATCAGATAGATAATACTGTGTCCGGATTGGCTACCTGCGTCTTTGCTCACAAGGCTAACTGGAGACCCATATCGGTGTTCATCATCCTGGTTTATTCGATTTTATTGCCCTCGTGGCCCAGTCTGATATTATTTGATCATTTAATGCAAAATCATCCCAAAAACAGACACTGATCAAAGCTGCAGCCATCTGTCGTTTCAAAGTTTCGCGACGGCCCTATCACCAGATTGCATTGTGACATCAGTGAGCAAACAAAAACATATACCTTCATCACATAGTTGGGTGTTTGGAATGTGGTCGTCCGATGCGTGCCTTTCAGTCATTAGCAGCTGTCGACGCAGAAGAGCATAAGCATATTAATTTTTTCTCACTGTTTCCTTATTATTCCAACCCACGATAAGCTAACTCTAGTGTTTCCGTGTTTCGTTTCTCTTCCTGATCCAATAAAAGAATATTGTGTTGTTATTAGTTATTAACTGTAAAGTCGAGGTACTTTTTTTTGTTTATCTTCATTATCCAATCTTCCTGATTGCCAATCCGGAGATAGCGAGTTCGATTCTCGGTCAGGTCTAGGATGTTTTCGGGCGAGAAACTTTCTCGAATCCCTGGGCTTAGTGTATCTACCATTGTACTTGCCTCACAAGATACCTACTCATGCAATGGCGGGCATAGAAAGGATTTCAATTATTGAATGAGAAAATACTAAGTTGAAACCCAGGCCAAGCTCCCGTTGAAATGTAGAGCCATAAAAGAAGACAAAGAAGATATTATTAGTCTCACACGATGATACTTGCATGCCATACTAATTTTGTTGTTCAGTTCGTGTCCAGAAGCCGAAATCAACACACGTATGGTTCAAGTGGTCGAAGATAGAAATTTAATCTGATAATAGCATCTATTGTGTCTATTGTTCTAATATAATTCAAACTGGCTAGTGCCGCAGCGTGGCAAAATGGAATCCAGACAAGTACATGTGAACTGTTTGAAGATTGTTTTTGGAGCAAAATCCAAAATGCCTGCAGACCAGGAGATTTTTGCTTTTTTCCGAAAGCTAAATTAGACCAATGAAATGTTGAGTGCCATGTTCAGGGAACCGAAGGAATGTTCAGTCTACGTGATGTTCAAAACAGAGTAGCAAATGAAACAGGAGTTAGTTCGAAGTCTGGGACCATCTCCGTTCCAGTATGACAACGGGCAAACTACACCGGTAACTTTGGAAGCGGCCCGGGGAAATTCCAAGTATGTACGAGTTTTTGGTCTCCCATTCCAGATCGAGGATAAACACGTGGCATCCGCCATATCCAAGTATGGGAAGATACAGCACATGGTACGAGAGCGATACGGCGTCGACACTGGGTACCCCATCCTAAACGGAGTGCGCGGCATACACATTGAACTCACATCAGATTCCAGCGCAGATTTTCATTCAGCATTTTCAGGCCAGAGTGTTTTATGACGGAATGAGAAGTAAGTGTTTCGTCTGCGGAAGCACTGAACATATCAAAACGAATTGTCCGAAACGCGTCACTGTGAACGATCGCTTTGAGGTAGCAGCAGGTAGATCATACGCTCAAAGTGTGATAAGAGGTCCAGTTGCACCGTCGCAACAGCCGTCGATTGCAGAGGTGGGCCCCGCAGCCAGAGGAGCAGAAGTGAATCAAGTCGATCCGAATGCAGAGAAGCACCCATCTGCACCGGAAAACAGTGAATGCACGTCGGATCCGGGAAAACAACTTACAGCAAACACTGAAGACGTACCTGAGGGCGATGACATGGAGGCAGATGAGGGTAAGGTTGAAGAAGATCCAAAAGGTAAGAAAAGGCCAAGAAACAAAAAGAAGCCATCAACAAAAGCGGAAGGAATCGCTGGTTCAGACTCGTCTGCCTCTGGGTCTGATGACACGGTTCCGGTGATCAAGAAAGTTCTTGTGGCTCCGGAGAAGGATCTAACAGCGATGCAGTCTTCTCGATCTCGGTCTAGACACGCAAAAAACAAACAATAATTTTCACTGGAAAACCAATACACAATGGATTACACATTCAATGTAGTAACCATTAACTTAAACAGTACTAACAACCCAATTCATAAGTCTTTATTGAAAGATTTTCTGCAGAATCATGACATAGATATTGCACTTTTGCAGGAAGTCGCTTACGAAAACTTTAGTTTTATACCTAGTTATACTGCTATCGTCAACATCAGTGAGGAAAGAGTAGGGACAGCCATTCTTTTGAGAAATAGAACTCAGTTTGAACATCCAATCCTCGACCCTTCAGGTCGAATAATATCGGTAATTGTAAACGGCATCAACTTTGTGAACATTTATGCACCTTCGGGAACGAACAAGAAGAGATTTCGTGATGAGTTCTTCCGTAGCGAAATTGTGGTACACCTCACAAAATCGAAATGTGAGTTTTCGGTAATCGGTGGAGATTTCAATTGTATATTGGATAGTTCAGATTCAAATAGTGCGGTGAAAAATGTGTGTCTGGGGTTAAGAAGTTTAGTTGAACAGTGTCACTTAAAGGATGTCGTTAAACAGTTGAAAAAAACAGAGTTTACATTTCTACGCGCCGGAAGCTCATCACGCTTAGACCGGTTCTATGCGCCGGAAGCTTTCGTTCAACGTGTATCTGGATGTAGTACAATCGCAACTGCCTTCTCGGATCATCGAGCCGTTTTTCTGAAGGTGAAAATGCTGCAGCAAGATCTGATTCTTAGGGGAAGGGGATATTGGAAGATCAACCCAGTATTGGTGAAAAATGAAGGGGTAATTGAACGGTTCAAAGAAGAGTATGGAAGATTGAAAATGCGCCATTTGTTTCAATCGGATCTTAGTTCATGGTGGAACTTTGTATTCAAAGCGAAGGTTAGAAGTTTTTTCAAAGGGGAAAGCTGGCGTATGAACCAGACGATAGTGTTACAGAAAAGTTCATTGTATACCAAACTGCAAAATCTAACAGATCGACAAGCAGAAGGAGAAAACTTGACAACAGATATTTCTATCATAAAATCAAAGCTCATGGAAATTGAACAACAGAGGTTGACAAATTTCGAACAGAAAATGAACGATAGTACAGTTGTAAATGGTGAACGGCAAAGTATCTTCCAAGTCTCGAAACAGTATCAGTCGCGAGAATCCGTAGGTCACTTTAGCGAATCGTTATCCAACGATCTAAACAGTTGTCTAAGGAAAATACAAAATCATTTTAGCACTGTGTTCGGTGACGTATCTGATTCGGCTACATTCATCGATTCAAACCCTTTGAATAATATTTCGAAGGCCATGAATCATGATGAAGCTAGAGAGCTGATGATGGACATAACTGAGGATGAGTTGCTCACAACATTAAAACAGTGTACTAAAAAAAAGTCACCTGGTCCAGATGGGCTCACTTATGAGTTTTACATTGAATGTTTCCATATTTTGAAGTGCGAGCTTGTGGCAGTGTTGAATAGTTATTTAAGTGGCAGAGCTAACCCCCCAAAGGAATTCTCAACGGGGATAATTGTTTTGATCCCAAAAAAAGGAGACCTTACAAATCTTAATAATTACCGCCCAATTAGCATGCTTAATACGGACTACAAACTATTAATGAAATTATTGACAAACAGACTTTCTTCAATGACTGGATCGTTATTGGGTCCGGGGCAAACAGCAGTAGTTGCTAATAGGTCGTGTACTGAAAATTTGAAGGATGTCAGAAGAATAATTACGAGGGCAATGGAGTCTAAATCGTTCAAAGGATTTTTGCTGACAATAGACTTAGAAAAAGCGTTCGATAAAGTCAATCATCGTTGGTTATGGAAGGTACTAGAGAAATTCAGGTTTCCGGTGAGCTTTATCAATTGTATAAGGAACATTTACGAGAAAGCTTCTTCACGTGTACTGTATAACGGTTTTCTCACAGCTGAATTTCCAATAAAATGTTCTGTGCGACAAGGATGTCCTTTAAGCATGTTACTATTCGCGTTATATATCGAACCGTTAATTCGTCAAATTTATAATAGTGGAAGTGGTGTACTAGTCTACGGAAATTTTTTAAAAGTTATTGCTTATGCCGATGACTTAAATATATTCATCAAATCACAAGAAGAATTTGACATGATTGTGGACATATTAAAATGTTATGCAAAATATTCAAAAATCAAATTAAATTTGAATAAATCCTCGTTCTTGCGCTTGAACATTGCCAAATCGGGACCTCAGTTAATTCAAGAGAAAGACGAACTCAAAATTCTGGGTATCCAAATCAGTAACTCATGGTCGAAAATGATAGATATCAACTACAACGAATTGATCAAAGATATTAACTTTCTGTTCAAAATTCATAGGGTTCGTAATTTAAATATCTATGAGAAATCATGGTTAATGAATACCATGATTCTTTCTAAATTGTGGTACACTGCACAAATAATTCCGCCTAAAAACAAACACCTTGCTTTAATTAAACAGGCAGTTGGAAAATTTTTATGGAGAGGGAATATTTTCAAAACTGCACGGGATCAGCTTTACCTAGATTATGAAAAAGGAGGGATCAAACTTATTGATCCAGAATCACAATGCAAGGCACTCTTCATAAAAAATATTTTGTATAATACAGATAGTTCTGATAATGTGGAGGAAGAATATCTATTGAAGCATAACAAACTAAACCAATTAACACGTAACGCAAAAGAATGGGTAGAATATGCAAATTCGATCAAATCAAACTATACGCTCAAAACCACGAGGCTTTTATATTCGTATTTCATTGATAAAAAGAATATTACAGTTGATATTGAAGGCAGGTTTCCTGACTTGGAATGGGACGTAATATGGAAGAATCTAGGAATAAATTTTTTATCATCATCCGATAAGTCAATTGTTTTTCAGTTAGTAAATGACATAGTTCCGAACAAAGAAAAAATGCTATCGTATAACATAGGTAATTTGTCTAGCAGCGATTGTGATGCATGTAAAGTTCCAGATAGTAACTTGCACAGAATCAGAGAAAGAGAATGTACGAAAACTAAAAAAATAAGAGACTGGACCAAGCATATTCTAACAGGAAGGATCAAAATTGAATATAATAGAATAGAGGATTTATTACAATGGAAAGTACATTCAAACAGTAAACAACAAAATGCAGCATTGTGGTTAGCAGTGCATAATATTGCGTACTGTTTTAAAAAATCGATTAGAGAATTCAGATGGGTGAACAGAAAAACCTGTGAAACTAAATTTGGAAAATTTCTAAATGTTTGCTAAAAATGTGTAAATAAGTAGATTAAGATTGTAAATGGACACGAACTTTGTCAATAAAAAAATAAAAATAAAAAAATAAAAATAAAATAAAAATAAGAAAATACTAAGTTGAAACCCAGGCCAAGCTCCCGTTGAAATGTAGAGCCATAAAAGAAGACAAAGAAGATATTATTAGTCTCACACGATGATACTTGCATGCCATACTAATTTTGTTGTTGTGAAATCGCCTAATTTTGGTAACTCAGACTGATATCTTTTTGGTCGTTTCATCGGTTAAAAGATCAAAATCTATAGCAGAAAAATATTACTGTGTCATCTAATCGAAAACTATTCCTGCTGTGGATGAATAAAATTGAAACTCGGAGACCGGCACCCTAAGGCTGAAAGTCCCCTTAATAAAGAGAAAAAAATTTAAACTTATATTGATGTTGGATTTTGTTAACAAAATAAGTTATCAGTTGCAGGCAATTCACGACTTGAAAACTATTCATGCTGGAAAGTAAATTTGTGAAAAAATAAAACAATGTTGACATCAGAACAATCATGACATCAGAAACATAGTTGCCACATCTCACCTCCTTCTATGACCTAGCGCCTCGTTATTCACCTTCCTAACAGGGTCTAACCGCAGAATGCGAATAGAATTGTCTCCTTTGAGTTTTTCACTTTGCAATTTAATGTTTGCCTTTTGTCAGGCAGTAACGATCAGGATTCCGTCAGATGCATTAGTAGTGGTCACGGAAGGAAGCATGACTTTCGGTCGTCTCATGAACATTTCATTTTCTTCTGTCCAGATACTGGACTGCAAAACGACGTACATAGGGGTATTTTGCCAATAAAGCCGGACTAAATTATTTTATTTGTTGAAACCACTAATTTTTGGTTATTGTGATATTAAAACTGCGTTAACATTCCAACAATATTCATTTTCCTAGAATTAAACGAAATTCCATTTCGCTTACCTTGGATATACATTCGAAAGCGTTCCCCATCTCCATTATTGGTAAAATGTTTTCGTCGCATGTATTCCATGTATTCCGCCCTAAAATAACAACTCCATTTATTGGTACACTTTTCTTCGCAATACGATCTGAATAACATGTTTTTCAAATAATCTACAAAAAAAGCTCATGAAGATAGCCGAAAAACATGTTACGTGGCCCTAGTGCGATGGGTTATCCTATTTTTAACGAAAATGCGTATGATTTAACGCAATTTTCAGTACGTCAGGCATGGAGTGTAAATTTTCGTAATAAGAATTAGTTATACTGATAACTTTGTCTAGCAAGCAAATTCGTGGATTCCTAGCACTCTTGACGAAGTCTTTTCTTGGCGCCTTTTTCTTACTAAAGGCCTTCACCTCCACTTAGGCCTTAAGCCAAGCTAAAGCATTTGAGTAAGCACCGTTCAAGGGTTAAGTGAGCATGAAGAAGGCCCTATTGACTATCTGCAAAATATGTATGTAACATTGCAAAGTAGTGGGTATTTCTAGATCTTCGTATGGAATTTGCCAGAGTCCAGACCAGATTGTTGGTTGTAGGAACAAATATTAGCATCAAACCACTATACAAATCCGAATTTTTTGAATGAGTGTTTGTGGATTTTTTAGTGTAGTAGTACTACAATTATAATTTTTGAAGGACAGAAAGAGGCAAACGACACAACGCCGGTGGTAAATCATTCAGAAAGCTCTTTTCATCGTATAACTTTTCTTGAGCCTTAATTGAAGAAATCGACGTACTTTATAGTACATCACGGAGAAGAGGGATTTAAAAAACATGACAAATCGCGACAAATCATATCTCGCGCATAGTTTCATAAGGGCGTAACACCATTGATCGATTTCTCTTCATCGATTTTTTCTTTCGTTAATAACGCAAAAGATTCAAAGCTACAACCATGATTGTTGCTTCTGAAGAAAGATGCAACCATCATTTACCACCTCAAACTATAAAATCCATGGGAAACTGTCTAAATTCACTGCATTGTTGAAAAAAAGCATCGACGAAGAGAAATCGATCAACGCAGTAACGCCCCTATGATGCTAAGCGCGAGATATACAAATTTCAGATGGTTATCCACCTCTGAAGTGGATCGGTCGATGATCGGATTCGCTATCGAACCTTTGATAGCTCGTGCTGATTGTATTGCGGATACATTTTGCGCATCTATAGGACGATGTGGAGTAAGCATTTTAATTTTAAGGTGGAAAAAGAATTTTAACAGAATTATATCCGTTAGGTGCTCGTCACGAGAAGAATTGCAAACTGATATAAAACTGATCATATATGGGGGCATACGCTTCACGACTAATTCCTTTGAAACCGCTTCCATAACCTGCTTCTTCTGTTATCAAAATTCTATTTGTTGCATAACAGGAGTTTTTCATTTTTTTATTATCCATCGCTACTCCCACTCACCCTCGACCTTTCGGAGACTAGTAGGAAATAGTTTAAATTAAATATTTGTAACGGCCTTTTTTGACTTCCAAAAATTAAATTTAAATTGCGTACGTAAGCAATTCAACAAAAATTCCGCGAAAAAAATTTAAAATTTCGTTTCGTTTTGAAACGTTTCGAATTAAATAGACCTTGATTTCGTATCGTTTCGTGGTCTCGAAAATAAAACTTCATTTCGTTACGTTTCGTTTTGAATCAACATAGACATTTTAAATTTCGTTTTGTTCCGTTTCGCCAGAAAAAAAGTATATTATTGCATACCCTTAGCTCCAAGGTCCAAAACAACCAACAACAAATTGCGACCCCAGTGTACCCCGTAAAATAAATATATGATTGTATGTAGAATCCGAATGAAAAATGCTAGTTGATGAGGGTGCAGATCTCCCACGTGTGTGGGTGAGTGAGTGAGTCACTAATTGAGTGAGTTAGTGAGTGAATGGGCAAGTGAGTGAATAAGTGAGTAAAGCAAATGAGTAAACGAACGTGATAAATCAATAAATGAAGATCGTATGAGAGAATTAGGACTGCTTAAGTGAGTAAGTGAGTGAGTAAGTGAATACGTAAATGAGTGAGTGAGTAAATGATGAATGAGATAGTAAGTAAGAGAGTAAGTGAGAGAGAAATTAAGTCAGTGCATAGGTGGGTGATGAATTAAGCAAATGGTGATGAAAGCTTGAAAGTGAGAAAAAGTGAGTGAACGAGGAGAACGAGTGATTGAGTGAGTTAGTAAAAGGATGAGGGATGAGTGAGAAAATGAATAAGTGAGTAAGTGAGTGAATGAGTAGGAAATGAGTAAGTAAGAGAACAAATGAATGTGAGTATGCGAGATAGTGGGTGAATAAATGAGTGAGTAAGCATATTTAAAAGTATATTAGTGAGTTAGGAAGTTAGTATGTTAGATAACGATGTGTGTTAGTTAGTGACTGAGTGAATGAGTAAAAAGGTGGAACAGTTAGAGGTTATATAAGTGAGTGAGTAAGAGAATCAGTTAGTGAGTAGATGAGAAAAAACTAATAAGCGAATATGTGATAATGTGAGTGAGTGGTTGTTTAAGATTGATAAAATAATGAATGAGTTAGTCTTCGCTAAACAATTCAAACATCGCATTGATTTCACCTTCTGTTCTGAGGTATCATCATTCTTCGTTTTATTTGCCCGCCATTGCATGAGAATGATCTTGTATGGCAAGTACAATGGATACACTATGCCCAGGGTGTCGAGAAAGTTTCCAACCCGAAAACATCCTAGACTGGACTGAGAATCGAACTCGCCATCTCCGGATTGGCAATCCCACGCCTTTGCTCGCAGAGCTACTGGAGACCCCCCAGTTTTCATTATATTTTTTAAAAAGATCGAAATCCCCGAAAAAAAAAGTGAATAATCGGTTTTTGATGAATTCGTTTTTTAGGCGGGGGGTTTCGGAATTTACGTCATTTCGATTTACACGGAACGTAACCATCGTATAAAAACCAACTTCATTGTACTTTTTTAGTTGGTTCATTCATTTTTAGCTTATTATCTCTTTTATATGATAATTTTGTTTTTCTTTTATCCTATTACTTTAAATTATTGTTTTGGAGCTATTCACAAATCACAACCTTCCTGGACGCCTAGAGACGTTCCAAGTAATAACAGAAAGACTTGTATTGGCTTTATAAAATGAATTCAACATTAAGATTGTGAATAATCGACAGTCACGATACATTCTTTCGAGTCGTTATAAATTATGAATCGTCTTACCCCGTGTTCCCAAGTGCAATTAAAATCTCGTAAATATGAATAATCTCTTATTATGAACTATCATATAATTAGTCGACATCTATACGCTTAGAAATTGAAATGGTGGGATCATCGCACCTGTAAATAACTTGGATTTCAGGTGAAGGTGATGTCTTTGTGTGTATGTGTGTAAGTATGTGTGTGCGCGTCACTTTCTTTATTCTTTATTGTTTTTGCATCCACAGGCTACATTTGGCCCCAATGATGTTGAGTATTTGAAAAAAGCTAACATTAAAAGATGTTGTAGTAGCTCCAAGTTGATCAACTGACATCGGCTTTCGTAACTCGGTAGACGAAACGGATCCAGCCAAAGTAGCGTACGAAGCGCGAATCGAAGGAAACGGCGTTGAACAGATTCGATTCTCTCAGCACCGTTGTGTAAAACGAACTCCAGACAACAGAACAGTACTCTAGAGTCGAGCTCACCAGGGAGCAATAGAGAGCTTTTAAACAGTATATGTCGATGAAATTCTTCGCAACTCTGAAGATGAATCCTGTTCTGGATGCTTTGTCGACGATGAATGAGATGTGTTGCATGAATACTAGTTGCGAGTCTAGGATCACGCCGAGGTCCTTTACATGGCTCACTCGCTCTATTTCTGTACCAAGAAGACTGTAGTTGCAAACGATGGGCTGTTTTTTTTTTCGTGAAAACATTATGACAGAACACTTGGCCGGGTTTACCACCATTCGGTTTAGAGAGCACCAATCCACGAAGCGATCTAGTTGACGTTGTAAGAGCTGACAATCGGCGATACCATGTATTTCCAAAAAGATTTTAAGGTCATCTGCGTAAGACAACCGAGGACATTTGATAACGAGGTGTACATCGTTGAAAAACATCGAGAAGATCAGATCGGGAAGATGGTGCATGACAACTTTTAGAGGTATATTCCCCAATAGCTACGGTCAGATAGCGGTCAGAAAGACATGAATGAAACCAGTTCAGCAGACTGCCGCTGACTCCGAATTGGTCCAGTTTTGGCAATGGCTAATGAGTGATTAATCTTAGCGAAAGCTTCAGAGAGGTCAGTATAAATAACATCCATTTGAACCAGTTCTGTTAGACTGTTTGTGACGTAGGACGTGTGAGCCACAGTAAATTTGTTTTTTTTAACTAATTTTATTTGCTAACTATCTACTACATGCATTCATTTCTTATACTAGGTGTTCCGTGTTTTCTTAACACTGGCAGTTGGGATATTTCCTCTGGTTGAATTAAACCATGTAGGAATTACAATGTTTTCTACTTTAACTAAACTTAACCTAATTTATACTAAGGGTACAAGGAGCTAATCGTTGCAATAGAAGATTGCAACGATTTTTGTCTGAATTGGAAATTATTTTGTTGGACATTTGTTGCAATGTCTCAATATTAGAAATTCTATGAAGTTCATTGGTACTATACCACGGAGGCAACTTCAGAATCATTTTCAAAATTTTATTTTGAATACTCTGGAGTGCCTTCTTTCTGGTATTGCAGCAACTAGTCCATATTGGCACAGCATACAACATGGCAGGTCTAAAAATTTGTTTGTAAATCAAAAGTTTGTTCTTAAGACAAAGTTTTGATTTTCTGTTTATAAGTGGATATAGACACTTAATATATTTGTTACATTTGGCTTGAAGGCCTTCAATGTGATTTTTAAAAGTTAATTTTTGATCTAGCAGAAGTCCTAAATATTTAGCTTCGCTAGACCAATTAATTGGAACCCCATTCATAGTGACAATATGTCTGCTAGAAGGTTTCAAATAAGAAGCTCTCGGCTTATGTGGGAAAATTATAAGCTGAGTTTTGGAAGCATTCGGAGAAATTGTCCATTGTTGCAAGTAAGTGGAGAAAATATCCAAACTTTTTTGCAATCTACTACAAATGACACGAAGGCTTCGCCCTTTGGCTGAGAGACCTGTGTCATCTGCAAACAAAGATTTTTGATACCCTGGTGGTAAATCAGCTAAGTCAGAAGTAAAAATGTTATACAATATGGGCCCCAGTATGCTGCCTTGGGGGACACCAGCCCTTACAGGTAATCTATCAGATTTAGAATTCTTATAGTTTACCTGCAGTGAGCGATCTGATAAATAATTTTGGATCAGTTTAATGATGTACAGAGGAAAATTAAAATTCATCAATTTTACAATCAAACCTTCATGCCAAACACTGTCAAATGCTTTCTCTATATCAAGAAGAGCAACTCCAGTCGAATATCCTTCAGATTTGTTGTGCCGAATTAAATTAGTTACTCTTAATAACTGATGGGTGGTTGAATGCCCATGGCGAAAACCAAATAGAATTGTCATTTATATGAACCATCATTCTATTTAAAATAATCTTTTCAAACAGTTTGCCTATTGAAGAAAGCAAACTGATTGAGCGATAACTAGAAGCCTCAGCTGGATTTTCGTCCGGCTTCAAAATTGGAACAACTTTGGCGTTTTTCCATTTATCTGGGAAGTATGCCAATTGAAAACATTTGTTAAATAAATTAGCCAAAAAGGATAAAGAGCTCTCAGGAAGTTTTTTGATAAGTATGTAGAAAATACCATCATCACCCGGGGCTTTCATATTTTTAAATTTTCTAGTAATAGATCTCACTTCATCCAAATTAATTCCCAACGAAGGGTCAAAAACATTATCTTGGTTGAGAATGTCTTCGAAGCTCCGTGT
The DNA here is from genome assembly GCF_024139115.2 of Armigeres subalbatus. Classification (NCBI taxonomy): domain Eukaryota; kingdom Metazoa; phylum Arthropoda; class Insecta; order Diptera; family Culicidae; genus Armigeres; species Armigeres subalbatus. Next base: position 143,920,499 of record NC_085139.1, on the reverse strand, counting down.
AACCTGATCCTCAATTGGACTAGTGAGACCTAGACTAAAATTATGGGCACTCTCGAACTGCTGAGCAAGTTTTTGAGCCTTTTCGCCATTTGTTAATAAAATTTTATTTCCCTCTTTAAGCGCTGGAATTGGCTTTTGAGGTTTTTTAAGAATTTTCGTTAATTTCCAAAAGGGTTCCGAACTGGGATCCAACTTCGAGACATTATTCTCAAAGTTGGTATTTCTCAGAATAGCGAAACGTTTTTTAATTTCATTTTGCAAATCTCGCCAAATAACTTTCAACGCGGGATCGCGAGTTCTTTGGTATTGCCTTCGCCTCACATTTTTAAGACGGATCAGTAGCTGAAGATCGTCGTCAATAATAATGGAGTTGAATTTAATTTCACATTTAGGAATTGCAATGCCTCTGGCTTCGACAATTAAATTTGTCAAAGATACAAGCGCATTGTCAATATCACTTTTGGTATCCAAAGGAATATTAACATCAAAATTCCTATCGATATTATTTAGTTTTATATAAATCCCAATCAGCTCTATGATAATTAAAAGTAGAGCTGATTGGATTATAAATGGCTTCTTGTGAGATTTCAAATGTCACAGGAAGGTGATCAGAGTCAAAGTCAGCATGAGTTACCAATTGGCCACACAGCTGACTTGAATCCGTTAAAACTAAATCAATTGTAGAAGGATTTCGACTGGAAGAAAAACAAGTAGGGCCATTGGGATATTGAATAGTATAATATCCCGCAGAACAATCATCAAATAAAATTTTGCCGTTGGAATTGCTTTGAGCATTATTCCATGAACGGTGTTTGGCATTGAAGTCACCAATTACGAAGAATTTTGATTTGTTGCGAGTCAGAATTTGAAGATCAGCTTTCAACAAATTATTTTGCTGCCCATTGCATTGAAAAGGCAAATAGGCTGCAATGAAGGAAAATTGACCAAAATTTGTTTCAACAGAAACTCCCAAGGTTTCAAAAACTTTTGTTTCAAACGAAGAAAATAATTTATGTTTGATACGTCTATTAATGCCAATGGCGACCCCACCACAGGCGCTGTCAAGACGATCATTTCTGTAGATAAAATAATTTGGATCTCTTTTAATGGAGAGTCCGGGCTTTAAATAAGTTTCTGTTATAATCGCAATATGCACATTATGAACTGTTAGGAAGTTGAATAATTCATCTTCCTTACCCTTTAGAGAGCGGGCATTCCAATTTAGAACTTTCACAAAATTATTTAGATCCATTGAAACGGAGTCCGATAACAATTTTTTGTGTGTACTTTATACCAACCTGAACAGCTTCTGGAATGGTATTTGCTTTGAACATTGCATCAATCATGTGATGCAATTGTTCAGTTAAAAAATCAAAATCGGAAGCAATCATGCTACCTGAATCGGCAACATGACCGTTATTTTCCGTTGGGACATGGGTATAAACCTCATTTTGAGAAGAGAAATTTTGTCTACCAGCAGCGATGTTTGCATACGTAGGTACATTCGAAAAATTGGAATTTACTGAAGTGCTTGCTACCCGTTGACGAGCGGCAAAATTTGTTTGTGAATTGTGGTGGGTATGAATTGCTTACCGGTAACTGGTTTCGAAATTTGAGCGTTTGAAAAATTTCTACCCGTCGAATCTGGGATCCGATTGGAATTTCCCGTCATCAATTTTGCACGGGAATTCAAAACCTTTTGCGTGAAGGGCATTCCCAGAAATTGGATTTATGATTGCCCCCACAATTTGCACATTTAAATTTATTGGAATCTTCTCTCACAGGACATGCGTCCTTGGCGTGAGAGGTTCCACCACAAATCATGCATTTAGCATCCATGTGACAATGTTTGGTTTCATGACCCCACTTTTGGCACTTACGGCACTGGGTGGGGCTTTGGAAATTTCCCCCAGGCCTGCAGAAATGTTCCCATGTAACACGGACATAGGACATAATACAGGCCTTTTCCAAACTTTTCATATTATTTAGTTCACTTTTGTTAAAATGAACTAAATAAAATTCTTGAGAACTGCCCCTCTGGGAAGTACCAGAATGGGATTTCTTTTTCATCTTAATTACTTGGACTGGTGAAAATCCAAGTAATTGAGAAATTTCAATTTTAATCTCATCCAGTGATTTATCATCACTCTGGGGAGACCTTTCAAGACGACTTTGAACAATCGCTCAGTTTTGTCGTCGTATGTGAAGAATTTATGGCGCTTCTCAGTTAAATACTGAAGAAGACGTTTGCGATCGCGGCAAAACGCGGCGTCATCCTTCCAGGCAATCTGAAATGAAACCTTGATTCCTAGAAAGTTACTCAAAATCTCATTCCTAAAGCCTAAAAAACTCGGAAACAGATACCACAATTCGCGGAATCCTTTGCTTTTTCGCATGGATCGAATCACCTGGGCTAGAGGTATATTCGATTTGCTCAATTTCATCATTAATCAAATCGAACTGATTGCTCAGTTCGATTGGAAAAGAATTATTTCCGATATTGGAGTTAGAAGGAATATCTGAATTCTCCAGCTTCCTTCTATTTTTTCCGCGCTTAGGCAGGACGGTCTTGAAACCTTGTTTCTTAGAAGGAAGTGGAGAATTCAGAGACTCCCCCTTCCTCTTGTTTTTATTAATGCTCATGGCTGAGCGTGGAGACGTGACCTTCTAAGAGGTTTTTTCCCAGAACGGTGTCCCTGCAGGATTACCACCGCTTGTCGGAATTTTACTTCCGCAAACGGGTCCAACGTAAAACGAAGGCACGGGTCCTTGCAAAGATCGTAACGGGATCAGTGGGTACAAATAGCGCTAAGAAGCACCGTTGAAATTAAAATAGCTTCGGGTAGTATTAAAAACTTCCTTCCGCAAAGAGAGAAAGAACCGCACAGCACGAAAGCATGATGCGGTCTGCGCGAAAAAACTTGATACTTGCCTCTTATAGAGGTTCGGAAGACCCCATCCTCCAACTCAGACGCAGGACCGGGACGGCTGCAGGTCAGTGGCAGCAGAGGGACGACTGCGCTGAGAGGCATAGGGGCTTCCTTACGGCTTGTGGAAGATGTTCGTCCCGGTTTCAGCTCGGTGCAGTTTACGGAGGTAGATGACGACTGTTTTGTTGATTGGCGTTGACTGCAGTCATGTCAGCTTCCATGGAAGCGACGATTACATCAGGGACAGAAATGCATGAATGAACTCGGTACTTGTCTGTAAATGGAGTTCGGAAGACCCCATCTCCCAGCTCACACACAGGACCGGGGCGGCTGCTGGTCGCTGGCAGGGAAGGCTCGACTGTGGTGAGAGGAATAGGGCCTTCCTCGAAGCTTACGGCAAGAATGCGTCCCGGTGTGGCTTGACTATTGCTTACTCCATTACAACATCCTCTGAAGATACATTCAGTGGATCGACGGTTGTGGCAGCAGGTCTCGGGTGCCAAAATTTTTCGTCAGATCTGTTGTCGCAGAACTCCCTGTAGACAATTCCTTTTTGCCATGTGGAGGTTGATAATGCTTTGGATTTCAAGTCCAAGCTCAACCCCACTTTGAAGGATACAAAGGTTAAGGTGCTGATGTCTCTTCCCTTGGCGACAAGACGGGTAACCTGTACGTCTTCGCTGCCCAGGCGTATTTTAGCTAAGGCACACACTTGATCGGCAGTAACATCTCTGGCTATCCGAGACAAATATAACCAAAATTTGGGCTGAACTGCAGGAACAGTGGCAATTCCAAATGATGGAGAGGGAGTGCTACCGGTTCCGATCATCATTGAAGGCTGTTTGTTCGGAATATTGTCATCAACCACACTAAACAATCTTCGGCTTCTGTTTACAGTAGGATGGATGCCAGCATACATGGATGTCTTGGGAGTGCACGAGCTCGAATTGATCAGTTTCGCAAAATTTGTCCGGATCTCAGTTTTCAATTCTTCTAAAATCTCGGATTTCAGGTTCAGCATGATATCGCTGTGCGAGTTTAGTGCATCTCCTTGTCCGACCTTATAGGCGGCCCGGGCGGCATTACGGAAGCGCATTTCCTTCATCAATTTTGGCATGAAGGACATAACCAGAAGACTAACGGATTTTTCATAATTTCTTCAAACGCATCAGCCTTAACTCCGCAGCAACGGGAATGGAAAATAGCCTTACAAAAACCTTGGCACTCGACTTGGACTTCATCGATTTCACCAGCACATGGACAGCACACGAGAGACATTTTACTGCTTCGGTATTTTCAACAGTTACGCTTGAAAAAAGCTAATTTTCTTTCTTCCGTGTAGGTGCTCTGGGGTAAACAAACGCACACAATGACGATGGGACGGTACGGTTGCAAGCTGGTTGCAAGTAAAGTGCGGCTAGAGTAGAAACAAGGGAAAACACGACTGACACCACAGGACCGATGTAATACTCGTGGCAATTTTCTCAACTTTTCCACTAACTACGCGAACACTTCCAACACAGCAAGCAGTGCAATACAAAAGTGTGCAAGATGTGTAAATCTCAATACAACTAAGTGAACTTAACAGGGCAAAACCGACGAAATTAAGCAGTGAGCGACGAACACTCAACTATGCTACCACGAGAGTAAACGATATTACGGCCCTGAGAAGAACCGAATTTCAGCCAAACTTGAAATAATCTGAGAATGAAAAGACATGCCTTCAAGCTGACTAGATGGCTTCTTATGTTGAATGTCCAAAAAAGCCACAGACTCAATCATTCAAACCATCGTGGTAAAGCACATTTTTGCTATTTCCTCATATTTATCGTGGCTGGAATGAACGTTATAAAATTAGGTCTCAAACCATATAGAGAAAAAACCTTCTAAATAATAAAAAGAAATGAAAAACGATCATGACATCTAACGGTGATGTAAGGCAAAACTCCCCTCTTGATACAAATCTACCGTTTTGACTCAGATTTTAATACGACTTATTTAAATACGGTGTTCATTCCATGATTTTAATACTAATTTCAGATATTAATGACAGTCACAGCAAAACAAACAACCCGATCATCAGATTGCTTATCAGAAAAAAGGGTCGTATACATATAACGTAAAAATTCAACCAAGTATCAGTACAAGCAGTGATTATTTCATACTTCTACCCTCGATTGTGCACATCATCGCTAAAGAGATAGCATTAAATTTATGTCTTATTTTCCTCTCCACACACACACTTTCCGGGCGCTTTCCATTCCTATTGTCTATCTAACTTCCATGTTTGATTTATGCGGTTACTGGTGCAGAGTAATTTTATATCATTTTATATGCATTATGTACTTACGTTATGATACCATGCCAGTTTGTACGGCTTCGGGTTCGACTGTATGTGGCAGTCGAAGTATATATCATCACCCTCCTTGATGTCGTCTGGGTTTAACGATGATCCCATTTTTAGCGTAACAATTGGCGTGTCTGCGGGAGAAGAAGTAAAACAAGCATCTAGAGTGTACGTCTGTGTGTAGTCGAGTGCGACGCGATAACAGCTCGGATTAGCATTTCGAAAAACGATGCGACATCAGGGAAACGGCTCTTGAGGTTTCGTTGATGGCGGTGATTCCGCCCTATGTGGGGTGCTGTAGATGGAGCATGTTGTGATGGCATGTGTGATAGATACAAAGTTTCTTGCAACCAGTTGGGTGATGTTTTATGCCGTGATTGTGGAATATTTTAAAAGTATTATCCTATGGAACACTGGGATTAGAACATTAGAATTCAAAATTTTAGACAGAATAGCGAAACAAATCATTTTTGTCGCAAGCTTTTCTTAAATGTAATTAAAAAAATAATGTCAGTATTTATTACCTTATATCAATTCGACAATCAGAGTCATTAATTAAAAAAAACAGATGTTTTATATTAAAAAGGGACAGGATTAGGTGGTTTTCAAAAAAGTTATGTCCACAATACTGCTAATCGCAAATTTGCTAGGTAGATTTAGACAACAACAACAAAATGGTGATGAAAACTCCGGGAGATATCAACCAACATAACGATTATGACAAAAAAAAATCCATCGAAGGTTTTCCATAGATTGGATTTTATGAAAAGCGAATAGTATGAATGTACGTTCCAAGATGTGAACATTTTCACATATAAAAATACACAAACTTTCACAGTTCATTAAGCTAAAACGATTCTCATAAAATGAACCATTTGAACCATTCTTGAAAAATTTGTAAAATGATAACCTTTCAGTAAAGCTGATTGTACGAGGAAAAATGTATACTCCCCATGACCGCCGGTCACCATCGTAAAAACAACGCTAGCCACCGTTTTGAGAGGGAAAAAAATAATAGGAGTGTCTGTCTGAAATGGAAAGAAAAGCAATGAAGGGTCCACCACCATCATATTTATGTAGGGCGCTTTATTTCAGATATGTCTTTTTATGCGCGAAAGAATGCGGTTGTTTGTCGGGTTTATCCGATCTCGGAAAAGAGTCTGTTTCCATAGGAATGACACTTCCATTTTTGTCCGTGCTCAGGAGCAGCAGGGACGAGCGTTTTCTTCGCCGAACATATGCATGAGAAAATGTAAAAAGAAAAAGATATTATTTAGCATGGCGTAATCATCGTCAGGATTTTATTGCGCACAGATGTGCAAATCATGAACTATTTTTTTCGCATTTGTGAATCCGTTGGCATTGCAACAATTTAGGGTGGAATCCACTAGTGTTTCTTTATGTTTATTTCACATATTAAAATGCAAATACGATATTTATGTTTCAGTGATCACGCGTAGCGTGGGAGCATAGGCAATTTATGCGGCTGCAGATCCACTTATTCCAAAAGAAAAAAAATCAGCCTGTAGGAAAACGAGTGTGTGGAAATGAAACACCTGCACAGTTCTAAGACCCGAAAAATTAAAAGATAGAATGACCTTTTGCCATCAAAGCTTACACAAACTGACTAGCTCATCATATATTAGACAACGGACATGATAATGAGCGGGATGACCGCACACCGTACCGTAATTGTAACTCCGTGATGGACTAGAACTTACGAAATTGTACTGAGAACCAAATGTAAGGAAAAAATGTACTAATTTCGGAAATTAAAAGTGTTTATTGAGTCAATAATGGTGTTGGTTAGACTTCTTCGGTCATCAATGAAACAAAGGTTTGTTACATCGACTCTCATTGTTAATAGAATTACAACGAGCGATAAGTCTAATGACGTGAAGGATGTGTTCTATGGAAGCCTTAACCCTTATGCGGCCGACGGGGTACCCGTGTTCCTTTTTCAAATTCAAGTGGTGATATTTCAATGAATTTTTATAGCTGAAAGCTGAAACTCGGTGACATCTAAGAACTCCATAAAATGTAGCATCTATGAGAAAATCAAGTTGATATAGTGAGGAGGGACGTGGGGAGGGGCATCTGATTTTTTTTACCACGTGGATGGCCGACAGGGTACCCGTGTTCCACTAAATTGATATTTTCAAACTTTAACAATTTTCAACCGATTTAGATAATTTTGACAGTTTTGGAAACAGAAACTCATATATTTTTTCCCATAGTCAAGGTTTACAGCTTTTGTCCATGGTTATACAAGAAATCTTTGAAGTAAGACTTAAGAGTCTACACACGTAACCGAAGGACTATCAACCAGTTTCGAATATATTACATGCTCATTGCGCTTCTTAGAATAGTCGGTGTTCACAGTATACATTCTGGGTCTCCAAAAACCCCTGGAGTAAGGCCTAAGTCACCCAAAAAATCCCTAAAATAAGATCTTATGGTCTGCTAATGTAACCAAAGGTCTATCGTGTAAATTTTAAAACGGTACATGCTCTTTTTGGTGCTTAGCATATAATGCTTTCACAGTATATGTTCCGGGTCATCCAATGACCTTTTCTTAAAACATGTTTGCATTCCAAGTAATTCTTGTTGCTGTCATTGATTCCAGGTAGTCTACGAACTCCATACAGTCAAGGTCTTCGGATCAATCTCCGTAATGGAGGCAGTTAACGAAAAATAAACCAGTTGCGTGACCCCTTCTTGGTATATGTTTGTATTCAAAGTAGTTCTTGTTGTTGTCGTGGGCTCCAGGTAGTCTACGAACTCCATAGAGTCAAGATCTGTGGATCAACCTCAGTAACGGAGGCAGTTATTGAAGAATAAACAAGTTGTGTGACCTCTTCTTGGTATTTGTTTGTATTCCAAGTAATTGTTGTTGTTGTCATTGGTTACAGGTAGTCTACAAACTACAAAAATTCAAGGTCTGTGGTTCAACCTCCGTAATGGAGGCATTTCAAGAAGAATAAACAAGCTGTGTGACCCCTTCTTGGTATATGTGTATATTCCAAGTAGTTCTTGTTGTTGTCGAGGACTCCAGGTAGTCTACGAACTCCATAGAGTCAAGGTCTGGGGATCGACCTCGGTAACGAAGGCAGCGTTTGAAGAATAAAAAAGTTTTGTGAAGGGGTTCTTGATATATGTTTGTATTCCAAGTAGTTCTTGTTGTTGTCGTTGGCTCCAGGTAGTCTACGAATTCCATAGATTCAAGGTCGGTGGATCAACCTCCGTAATGGAGGCAGTTATTGAAGAAAAAACAAGTTGTGTGACCCCTTCTTGGTATATGTTTGTATTTCATGTAGTTCTTGTTGTTGTCGTGAGTGCCAGGTAGTCTACGAACTCCATACAGTCAATATCCTCGGATCTATCTCCATAATGGAGGCAGTTATCGAAGAATGAACAAGTTGCGTGACCCCTTCTTGGTATATGTGTGTATTCCAAGTAGTTCTTGTTGTTGTCGAGGACTCCAGGTAGTCTACGAACTCCATAGAGTCAAGGTATGGGGTTCGACATTGGTAACGGAGGCAGTTATTGAAGAATAAACAAGTTGTGTCACGCCTTCATGGTATTTGTTTGTATTCTAAGTAGTTCTTGTTGTCATTGGTTCCAGGTAGTCTACGAACTCCATAGAGTCAAGGTCTGTGGATCAATCTTCGTAATGGAGGCAGTTATTGAATAATAAACATGTTTTGTGACCTCTTCTTGGTATATGTTTGTATTCCAAGTAGTTCTTGTTGTCGTGGGCTCCAGGTAGTCTACGAACTCCATAGATTCAAGGTCTGTGGATCAACCTCCGTAATGGAGGCAGTTATTGAAGAATAAACAAGTTGCGTGACCCCTTCTTGGTATATGTTTGTATTTCGTGTATTTCTTGTCGTTGTTGTGAATTCCAGGTAGTCTACGAACTCCATACAGTCAAGATCTTCGGATCAATCTCCGTAATGGAGGCAGTTATCGAAGAATAAACAAGTAGCGTGACCCTTTCTTGGTATATGTTTGTATTCCATGTAGCTCTTGTTGTTGTCGTGGGCTCCAGGTAGTCTACGAACTCCATAGAGTCAAGGTCGGTGGATCAACCTCCGTAACGGATGCAGTTATTGAAGAACAACTGGGAGGGATGGAAGGTAGCGGTTTTCCTCCAATACCTTTCCCGAAGTTAATCTATTACATGTTGTTCATATGCATAATCGAGTTTCAGACATAGTAATTAATTTCCACTCCGGGTGGCTCAATACCCGGAACATAGGCAATTAACTTTGAATGTACTGAACTCGAAAGGCGATCTCTCTTCGCTTATGTGGTCGAGTTGGGATCTGACGACCAACTGGCCCAATCTCACACAACCCTACTTCATCGAACGCCGTTGGTGATGAAGCAAGTGTGTAGGAGCCAGATAACACTAAATACTCATCCTACTTGGTCGGCATTGTACAAAAACATATATGAGAGAGTTAGTTCTGAGAATGTATTGCGAGAGTTCGGCTGCATGCCCGGTGCGGTGAATTTGGTTTCATCAGTACCCGCTAAGCTGCGGAGGACGACGGAGGTCCATCATAGTTTAGTAGGGAAAACACCTGTCTAGCGTACTGATTTCGTTGGATCAAACCTCACCGAAGTTCTCTAGATCAATCTCCTTAATGGAGGCAGTTGTCGAAGAATAAACAAGTTTTGTGACCCCATCTTGATATATGTTTGTATTCCAAGTAGTTCTTGTTGTTGTCTTGAGCTTCAGGTAGTCTATGAAATAGAGTCAAGGTCGATGGATCAACCTCCTTAATAGAGGCAGTTATTTGAAAATAAGCAAGTTGTGAGACTCCTTCTTGGTATATGTTTGTATTTTAAGTAGTTATTTTCATTGTCGTGGGCTCCGTAATGAAGGCAAGGCAAGGCAAGGCAGAATACGTGAATGGAATCCGTATTTTTTTGTCGAAGAGATGGTCAAACTTATCAACAGGTACTCATAAATGATTCATAATAAGCTACAGGCAGTGAAAGTTATTTCATGAAAATCTTTATTGTTTGCGGCAAATTGGGTCGAAAACGTGATAAAATCGGGTTAGGCAAAATCAGGGGTAGACAAAATCTGGGAGTGACAAAATCGGGTCAACTTCATCTGAGTGAATATACGCATTCCTAGTAAGTAGCCGTTCGATAACTGCAAAATGTTTACTTTTCAGTTATCGAATGCCGTTCGATAACTGCAACGCCTTCTAGACGTCAAACGGTTGTCAATCGAACGTCAAATACAAGAAAAGTGCATCTAAATGTGCAGCGCAATGCAGCTGTCATTGAGTCTGACATCGGTTTGAAGTTTAGCGGTCTGATAACTGTAAAACTGTTGCAACTATCGAATTGCAGTTAAATGACTTGCAGTTATCGAACGTCTGCTGTAGTTTTGTTTTTGCCATGGTACTAGGTAGTCTATGAACTCCATATAGGAATGATCTGTAGATCAACCCACGAACGGAAGGCTATTGATATATGTTTGCATTTCAAGTAGTTCAAGTTGTTGTCATTAGCTCTGCGCAGTTATTGAAGAATAAACAAGATGTGAAACCTCATCTTGATATATTAGCATTCCAAGTAGTTATTGTTGTCTTGTTGTTGTTGGTTCCAGGTAGTATACAAACTTCATTGATATCACTAATATGAAGTCTATGCTTTGGAAATGCAAAATGTAAATAAATTGGAACGATACAACTTCACGCCGAGAACGTGAGGGAAAAACGGGCTAATATCACAAAGATCATGTACCATATTAAAATTAGATTAAGGCCACCTCACGGAATTCAAATTTCGCGTTTTAAGACACCAATCGATACAGGCGGCGCACAACTGTCATTTTTGTTGATTTAGCTTTGCTGCGTCGTAGCATGCATGAAATGATAAAAATGACAGTTGTGCGTTGCTTCCGTATCGAGTGGTGTGTTCCGAAAACGCGAGCACTTTGAAACTTGGATTCCGTAAGAAGTGACCTTAAAGACCCTCTAGATATTCGTGTAAGCCTAGAAGTCTTACTCCATAAATTTCTAGGATGACCATTAGCATATGCCATGAACGCATTTTATTCATGGGCCCCAAAGGCATGTACCAAACTTAAAACAGGCTGATATATCTCTGGTGTAGATCCTAATGCCTTACTTCAGGGTTTTCTTGGATGACCATGAACATTTAAAATGGGTGCATTCTATTCTACGTACTATAAATGGCATGTATAACTATTCAACTAGGCCAAAGGAACTCTGGTTACGCGTGAAGTTCTTGCTGTTCTCTTGGAGACCCATGCACATATGCAATGAAAGCGGTATATTCTATGTACCAAACAGGGCATATGCCACTTTTGAAACAATCCGAAAGGTTACGTGTGAAGATCCTGAGGCCTATTTTAGCATTTTCTTGGAAGACCATAAACATATGCAATGGACGTATTCTATTCTATGTACCACAAAGGGCATGTACCACTTTTGAAACAAGCCGAAAGATCTCTGGGTACCCATGCAGATTTAAAGTCCTATTCCAGGGTTTTCTTGGATGACCATGAACCTATGCAATGGACGCAATCTATTCTATGTACCACAAAGGGCATGTAACACTTTTGAAAAAATCTGAAAGATCTTTAGTTACGCGTGTAGATCTTAAGGCCTTTTCCAGGGTTTTCTTGGATGACCATGAACATATGCAATAAAGGCGTTCTATTCTATGTACCACAAAGGGCATGTACCAGTTTTGAAACAATCTAAAAGATCTCTGGATACGCGTGTAGACCTGAAGGCCTTTTCCAGGGTTTTCTTGGATGACCATGAACATATGCAATGAAGGCGCCAGAGGACTTATCCGAGAGATTTCTTCGATTGCGTAAAACATATGTAGTGATCACATTTGATTTCAAGATGCGCAAAGAGCATGTACCACTTTTGAGACAAGTCCATAGACCCATGGTTACGAGTGTAGACCTTAAGGCCTTAATCCAGAGATTTCTTGGATGACTCGGAACATATACTGTGAACGCATTCTATGCTAAGTACCACAAAGAGCATGTACCGTGTTTGAATTTGCATAATAGGCCTTTGGTTACGCGAGTAGATATTTAGGCTTTACTCCAGGGATTTCTCGGATGACTAAGACTTCATTTCAGGGATTTTTGCATTACCCGAAGCATATACTGTAAACACCTTCAATTCTAAGAAGCACAAAGAGCTTGTAGCATATTTGAAACTGGCTGAATGGCCTTTGGTTACGCGTGTAGACTCTTAAGCCTTACTTCAAAGATTTCTTGAATAACCATGGGCATATGCTGTAAACTTTGACAATAGGCAAAAAGTATATGAGTTTTTGTTTCCAAAACTGTCAAAATTATCCAAATCGGTTGAAAATTGTTGAAGTTATGAGAATATCAATTTAGTGGAACACGGGTACCCTGTCGGCCATCGACGTGTGTTTTTTTGTTGGCCGCATAAGGGTTAATAAGGTCTTTCGAAGAGTATCTAACACACAATGTGAATATATGCTTCCTGTCATTATTACACCCAACCGGCGGTTGTTAGATTTTCTAACAATTCTGTATAAGAATCTACCAAAACCTGTATAAGAACTGGGCATATGCGAAATTGTTAGATTTTTATACAAAAAATGTAAGAAAAGCTAACAAAATTGTTAGATTCTTATACAATATTTGTATACGAATCTAGCAATCTCGCATATGCCCAGTTTTTATACATGTTTTGGTAGATTCTTATACAGAATTGTTGGAAAATCTAACAACCGCCGGTTGGGTGTACGGAAAGGTCTTATTCCGCTACCAACGATAATGGTCTGTGATTTGTGACCTTTGCTGCTAGAGGATGACAATCAGCAGTGCCTATTAAGCACGTAAAAATATCCACAAACACACCTTACAACACTCGACTGGCAACACTAGCTCACATATGGACTAGGGAGGTTTTTGTTAAGGCCAATCAAAGGCGGATCAAGTGTATAGTCGTAGGAGCCTTGTTCCCTCAGGAAAGTGAACAAATTACATTAAGCTCCGTAATCAATTTACTAATGATTTACAAAAGCAGCTGCTAATCTTTCAGGTGAACACGAATAATAACAATCGAACTTAATTTACATACTAGTTATCACAAAAGAGACAAGAAAGTTTTTCTCCCGAATTCAAAAGTTTTGTGCACTGCCGTTTTTTCATAAATTAGAGGAAGGTAGGGAGACTTGATCACCCCCTGTTTTATCGAGAACTAAAATAGTTTTGTTCTAGCGCATTTTTTTTAGTACAGATCCTCTAGATAAATGACCTTTATGTAATGAGTTATTTTTTGGATTGACAACCTTATTTATTCTGCATGGTGGTTTGTATGTTTCGACCTTCCTAAAGGTTTGTTTATTAACCACGCAAAATTTGAACAACTTTTCATAACAATGACCAAAAGCTTTCGTTTTTTTTTCGCAGCACAAAGCTATTAATATGCTTAATGATTTGTGCTGATAAAAATGTCAACATTCCATCAAAATTTGAGGATATTTGAATTTAAAGTTATTGTCTCAATATGGGGACACTTGATCCCCCATTAGTCACACATACACAAAATTGGCGAAAAAAAAAATATAAATCTGTTCTCAGGCTTCTATTTTTTGTAGATTTGACAGATTTGATTGGCAGGAAAAAATATTTCTTGCGTAGATATCATAGAAAGGGGATCAAGTCTCCCCAATTTTAAAATTGCATGTGCTGTAGAATTCAATAACAAAAATCGTTCATGTACACGCACAGCAATTCGAAAATTCCTCGTATTTTGAAGGAAAAATATTTTAAAAATCTGAGGGCACCTTTCTAATTTTATCAAAGCAAGATTTTGGAGAGGGACCAATTTCTCCCGAATGTTTTAAAAGTCGATTTTTGACAGCACTCTAAAAAATCGATTGTGTAACAATAACAACAATTATTTAAGGACTGTCATCCATCAGTCAAGTTAAATACTATATTTCTTAGAGAGTCTGTGTGGAAATAAACATACGCGATTTATTTTTGGCCGTAATACATCGGAAATCAGAAAAGGGGATCAAGTCTGCCCAGTCTCCCCTACTTATCATAGTTGAATTAGTCATCTTTCATTTTACTTTCCCTTTCTGAAAGTTTGTGCTAGTGACCCAAGCTTTCAAATTAAATATATGATGAACTACATGAAACCCCACCAGCCAGTGGTGAATGGGTTGGGTACATAAAATAAAAACGGATCGTAAATTTATCGCCTCATTACGCATTCCATCGACATCAATTTATGATCACTTAATCTGGGACAGAGCACTTTATATGCACACAAAGCACAATGGCCCGTATCGATAAAGGTCGTAGTCGATGTTTGATGAGAAGTATTATTGCAGTTTTGCCCTTTCATCACATAATTTAGTTAGGTTTGCTTTTTATACTCAGTCATAGAGCATCATGGCAGTGACACAGCAATTTTTATTCACTTCCCTGTGGAGTATTTAATTCGTTCGTGAAATGCAAATATTGGCGCTGTTGTTTAGGCTCATTCAAGTTCACTCATGTCCATATGATAGGAGAGGAAAACAGGTAGCTTATTGTTTTCCTTAAATCTATGTTTTGAATAACCATCTAACACCATTTGATAAACATATTCGTTGTCAATCAACAGAAGCAGTTGCAAATGTCTAATATATTATTCAAATAAGCTGATTCCATTATGCGGCACAAGTTATGCGTGACCATCAGATTTTTTATTGCAAGCTGTCCTGAGGAATGAACGGAGAATAACTCTCCATCAACCGAAAAGTATCAATGAATGGAAATTACTTTTAATGAACAAAGCAATAAAAAAAATTGCAGGAAAACGCTGAATTGGATTCGATTCTGAAGAAAACGGTTCTTTCTATCCACGCTTATTCAATATTTGGATTTTTTTTTCTACCTTTGCCCTCCATGACATGAACTTTGATTGTGAGAACTGAAAGAAATCAGTTGTCTGGCGCACGTAATGAATATTTTCCCACCCTCGCTTTCCACCTCAATCAAAGTCGATGCCATGCAGTTGATTATGATGATGATTCGTCGATGATGAACAGGAAATTGGCACAATGGAGCGTTCCTGCAGAAAAAAAGTAATGATTTTCTTCCCTCCTTCACTGTCATTGGATTGCACGTTTTCCTGATATCGCGCGTTTTTTTTTCTTTCCATTCTATAGCAGTACGAAAGGAAAATGGCAAACAATAACACTTACAATGCACCACGAGCCTCCATTTGTCCTCGATGCCACTGTTCGGGATGAGAGTGTTTTCCGCCCGGCAGGTCAGGTATTTGCCGTCGTCATCCACCCTAGGTGTGAAGGAAAGAACGCTCAGCGACTGATTACCGGTTTCGGCGAACTGTGAAGTGGATTGGAGAATATGAAGATGATTGGATAAGACTTTATTGCCTAACTATTTACATTTTCAGCTGTCATAAGATAAAACAGGGGAACGTGATTTTGCATTTTGATTTCGCGAAGGAAATCGTTAATCCGTCTAGTGTTGATGGTGGCCTCATGGATATTAACATAAATTCGTCTTGATTTTTTGTCTTCTTTCCTGGTGTCGTATCTAACAACTGAGATATTGATGGTTCGCAGCTTAGTAGCCAGCACGAGTTCTCAATGCCCGATAAGTCAAGTTCATATTCAACCAAAAAACTTTACAAGACTGAATCTGGTTAGATATTGAAGAAGGCTGGGTCTGCTTTGTAACCGCGCGTGTTACCTCCGAGATTCAGAAGGCCCCCCAATTAACTTCGACTGCACTATGAAACATATAATATCAAACCAGTTGAGTAAATTTTATGGTACTCAAGATATTTGAATAATTTATTTTATGACAATTATTAAACTATACATTTAATGGCAATTATAAAATTATATATTCTGTGGGAAGTGTAGTGAAATAAAATAGAGAGTATCTTAATAGCAACATCATTGTAGTATTATTTGCCATTTTTTTATTTTTAAGGAAAAGTTATGCAGTCAAAGTTACACTTAAATTAAACTTTACACAATTATTGAAAACTGTACAAACTGCACTGCACAAACGAGTTTCTTTCGTTTTTCAATTCTCAATTTTGACACCCAGTGGCCTTATTGTTGTCTAATTTCTATGCAGTGAGAAAGAGATAAAGCTGAGCCCCAAAACAATTGAGCTTGTGCCTATGAGTATGGAGCTTATCGTATGTTGTGTTATATATAATTAAATTGTTCTTAAACGAAATCGAATCGAAAGCAACACAATAATGTAAAAAGTATTTACATTGAACTTGCGAATGTTAAATTTTTATACACTTCTGAATAACAACCAATGAAAAGCGACATAATAACTGGGTATATGCAAAATTAAATTACTAGGTTCTTATGCAGACAATGTAAGCAGTTATACAGATATTGTAAGAAGAGTCTTCCGAAATCCATATGCGGGCAAGTACTCTCCTCGGTCGAGCGATTCGTGCGTTGAATTTTTTGTTGCTTTCAGCTCTTCCAACACGAACAACACCTCCCGCTTATTTGAATCTGGTGAAGAGTCGGTCAGATTGACATGCACAACTTCAACTGGATAGGCACACTACTAGGGCGCACAATTACAATCAGTCTTGGGGAATCCCCTAGCCCACTAATCTCAGTCGAGCCCATGCAGCCAGCGACCAACAGTCGTCTCGGTCCTGAGTATGCGTTAGGTGAAGAGGCTTTCCGCAAACGCTCCTCAGGCAAGTACAATCTGCCGACGAACTCTACTCTACTATCGACAATTCTGTTCTTCACTCTTTAGCGGGGAAGCTTCTACACTACTACAGTTCAGCGACGCTATCCCAGTTCAATTATATCGCCAATGAAAATAATCGCTATCTGGATTTGTTTTTTGCTACCAAGTCTACAATCGTAGATCTAACGGGTAGCGCAACATCCAGCACTTGTTTGTTTCTGGAAGTATGTCGAAGATCAGCGCAGATCAGAATCCGAATTGCCGTCGTCTATGGTATTTGATGGATCTACAGTTGTGTTGAGAACTCCACGATTGTCCTTCGCAGACGATCTCAAAACATATGGAAGGGAAAGGGTCGTTTGACCGAATCCCATTCGGCCGGAAGCTATTTGGCCGAATGCCCTTCGGCCGAACAAACCATTAGACCGAAACCCATCTGACCGAACGGGTCATCCGGTCGAATAGGTCATTTGTCCAAATAGGACATTTGGCCGGATATGACATTTGGCCGAATAGGACGTTTGGCTGAATAGGACGTTTGACTGAATAGGACATTTGGCCGTTCAACAGCAGCAGCAGCAGTAGCAGCAATTGGTCTGGCTTGATACGTTGAAGGTGGACGAGTGGTGGCAATATGGGCGGCTTGGTTGTTTGGTGTAGTAGTGGCTTGCAGACCGATGGAGGATGGCAATGAAGAGACGATATTACCGGTAGAGGAGTCGATCTGTGGTCGATTGTGCGTTCCGACTGATATTACTTCAGGAGGCAGTGCGATGGGAGGAGGGCATACTGGATCATCTGTAAGAACGGGATCTATAGTATCGGCATAATCAGACGTACCAATCGAAGCATCAACTCTCATTCTCTTGTTGAAGCGGTGATGTGATTACGTTGAGCTTGAAGTGCGGTCACGTTTGTTATTCCAGGTTTCTATAGGCGAACGATCGTTGCTGATGAATGAGTTAAATATGTCGGGGAACTACAAATGCATTCTATCCAGTTCATCATTAAAATTTCTGGATTCGCTGATTGGTTGAGACGAAGCACGAGTAGGCTGAGGGCAATTGCTTTGTCGAGCATAGTTGAAGCTTAAGGCACGGCAGATAGAGCGTGAGACATCAACTTGTGCTCCAACAAGTTTCAAATCAGACGTTATACGTTGTAGAATGAGTTCGTACGCTTCAGATGAATCTTCGTTGCGATGTTCGGCACTATTAGCGTTATTCCGGCAGATAAAGCAAAACCAGAGGGCACCAGGGCATTCGCGAACGGCCTTGAACTGATTCGCAGTAAGGCTCACGCATTTTAAATGAAATTTTTCGCGGCATTTTGTGCATTTGGCTTTTCCACTACGAGATGAGCCTCCGTAGCACGGATCGCCGTCGCACTTTCTTGTCATGTTGTTTACGGATGGCGAGCAGAATCGATTGTTGTCAAGCAGTGTTCAGAATGACCAACAGTCGGCGCAGTGGTCGGGCGGAAGATGAAAACAAGTAGATAACTGGCGGGAATAAAATGCTAACTAGGAACTCGTAAACTGTGAAATATTCTAGTGAATTGCACTAAGTAATAAATATACGACGGGCGTTTGATAGCTTGGCACTAAATGGAACCGATCGGCGGTATACTACTATTTCTCAAGAGAAATTAACGCGTGAATATCGAAAACTTTGGGGCAGCTATTCATACACAACTTGTAGATATAATAATGCACGGAAAAAAAAGGACATTTGGCCGAATAAGACGTTTGGCTGAATAGGACATTTGGCCGAATAGACCTATTCGGCTAAATGTCATATTCGGCCAAATGACCTTTTCAGCTATATGACCTTTCCGGTCAAATGATATATTCAGCCAAACAACTTTCGACCTACAGGCCTTCGGAGAAAAGACATTGGGCCGAACGGTTTTCGGCCAAACGGCCCTTCCCCGTATTGAAATCTATTAATCGACGACTGTTATCACCTACAGCAGCAGCTTCAAAATTTCGACGACTGGTGCTACATCAACCGGATGGATGTAGATCCGAAGAAATGCTCGATAATTTCATATTCACGGACAAAGAATCCTTTTTCAACTACCGCTTGCAGGAAGAAGAGATTGATCGTGTAAATCATGTGAAAGATTTAGGAGTAATTTTGGATGCAGAACTCGCGTTCAAGCAGCGTGTTTCCTACGCTGTTAGTAAGGCTTAAAAGCAACAAATATCAGTGAAATTGCTAAAGCAACAAAGGTTGGACTGTTGGTGAATGCGTCAAAGACAAAGTACACGCTAGAAGGAGGAACCGAGAACGACCCTGCTGCGGCCCTGCCCTGCGGCCAAAAAAGTTTCACACCTGCATCAAATGTGTCATGTACAAAACGCTCCCCGGTAGTCCTCTATGGACATGAAACTTTGACCAAGCTCGAGGAAGACTTGCGAACACGCGGAGTATCCGAGAAACGGGAGCTGAGGACCATCTTTGGCGGTGTGCAAGAAGACGGTGTGTGCAGGCGAAGAATGAACCAATGAATGAAAATTCGACGAACGATGGTTGGGTTTATTTCGAAAGCTATTGAAATTTTGCAGAAGTTATGTTTCAAGTGCCATATCAACCCACTAAGGTTAACATCTCAATAGTGACGAAAAGCGTATTTATAGCACATTAAAAGAAGACGAATTTTAACGCATATATAAGACATATTTTGAATGAATATAATAGTGAACGTGCAGAACGGCAGCCCTTACTTTGTACCGTTGAATGTACAAAAACGATCCAATCTATATAGATAAAAATGAATTTCTGTCTGTCTTACCCTTATAGACTCGGAAACTACTGAACCGATCGGCCTGAAATTACGTACACAGAGGTTTTCCGGGCAGGGGAAGATTCTTAAGATGGTTCAAGAACCCTCCCCACTCAGGAAGGGGGGGCTCCATACAAATGAAACACAAATTTCTGCAAAATTCAAGAACTAATCAGAGATTAAATAAATTTTGGCGAAACGAAGTTCGTCGGGTCTGCTAGTAAAAAATAAAAAAAACGATTAGTAAATAACAATTGAATATTCCATAAAACGCAACCATAAATCCATAAAATAGCTCAGGGAGTACAACTTGCAGACTCACCATCTGTTCATTGATTTCAAAGCAGCGTACGATTCAGTGAAGAGAAATGAGCTGTGGCAGATAATGCCCGAACATGGTTTTCCGGCGAAACTGATTAGACTGATACTTGCAACGCTGGATGACTTGAATCAAGTATTTGGATTGCAGACGAAGTGTCAACCTCGTTTGTGACCTTAGACGGATTGAAGCAGGGTGATGCACTTTCGAATTTATTGTTCAACATTGCACTCGAAGGCGCTATTAGGAGATCTGGCGTGCACAGGAATTGCACTATCATCACACGGTCGCATATGCTCCTGGGTTTTGCGGACGACATCAACCTTATTGGAATCGATCGCAGAGCAGTAGTGGAGGCTTTTGTCCCACTGAAGAGGAAGACGGCGAGGATAGGCTTAACCATTAACTCTACCAAGACAAAGTACATGGTGGCAGGTAGAGATAGGGGAAGACCTAGTGGCGTTGGTGCAGAGGTGGTGCTTGATGGGGATGCGTTTGAAGGTGTTGAAGAATTTGTTTACCTTGGAACGCTTGTGACATGTGACAATGACGTTTCCCGTGAAGTGAAAAGACGTATTGCTGCTTCGAATACGTCCTTTTACGGATTACGTAACCAGCTTAGGTCCCGCAACATGCAGACGGAAACGAAATTTGCTCTATACAAAACTCTGATTCTACCAGTGACCCTTTATGGACATGAAGCATGGACATTAAAAGAGGATACATTTTTGGAAAATATTCAAAAAAAATGAGATAGGCTTCCAGATATGTAATTCAGAACAATTTCCGTATCGTACATCAATCAAATTTTAATTAAATTTTGTCTAGAATTTATTTTAAGCATTTAAAAATGATCTCCCTATGCTGTGCTGTAGAATCTGTCAAAGTTAACACTGTCGTGTGTCTTCTTCATATTTTTACTAGGATTCGTTTATATGCAAAAGAATGTTGCCTGTGCAAAACAAACGAAGCGCAGAGTATAGGAGGTTTGTGAGAAGTGTGATGAAAAATACAAAACTATCATTCGCTTTATACAGTAAATGACTTATTGCCGAGAGGAGTCAAAATTTGCTACATGTTGCATTGCGAAATTGATGGACATTTCCATAACTTGATTAGGTACATATATCAATAATTGTACCGCTATGCCTTCTTACTCATTTTTTTTATTTTTCAAAAAAATAATCCCATCATTTAGAAGTCTTAAACGGAACCGATGAAAAAAGAGTACAATGACTAGATAATATGGTCCATGACGACCGATTTACCAAACATCGATCAACACGGCATTACTGCTGGAGGTGAAAGCACATAACCATATAATTTTCGGTAGATAGCTTCCATGATGCCATCCTTGGGTTATAAACATCACCGATGACCTCAATGCTGTTCATGTTTGGACTGAGCAAAAAAAAACAGTGGGATCAAGAAACAACAAAAATGAAATATGCCTCACGTCGTCGATAGAATGCACTCACAAGCGACACCATACTTTCATCACGCCTAGCCTGGGACGTATTGCTGTAGAAGAAAAGGTCTCAAAATTTATGTTTTTCAGTGGCCCAGAGCGGACCTTTATCTTGAAACAAATGGATCTCTGAAGGAACCACCAGAGTAGAACAAGAATATATGTACAAGTTGCATTGTGCGGGGTATTTTCAGCTCAGTTTGTTCCATTGCTGCCATCTGCCAGCTAGGCAGCCAGCGGTGTTGTGTATTTCAGGCACGTCGCATATACGGCAGCCATTTTTATTGCATTTCGATGTAGAGCTTCGCCACCATCGTTACCGGCGATGAAAAGCACGACGGGTAAAAGGCAATTTCGAATTTTTTGCTTGGTGCGCTCTTCTGTTGCCATAAACTGCTCTTTCCACCATCCGGTGCAATTCAAACAAAATTGGATGCTGCGGAGGATAAACTCATTCAGAATGAATCTCGTTCGTCGCTTGGTCATCGCCACACTGCTTTTAGGATGGCTCAATCTGAAAGCGTTCTCAAATTCGGAAAATCATTCACACTGTGTCCGGCCAGGCAAAACAGCCTTTCGGCGAATATTGATTGTCAAAACTTTACTCGTGGAATCGGTCAGAACCAACCACGTCCGCGTCACTAAAGGCTATCGATCAATATTGAAACAACTTTATGGCTGGCCGACCATACGAAAGCCTCTTCATACACACCGGGTGAGGTTCCGGATCATGCTGATCCATAAATTGTTTGTGAAGTGCATTTAGTAAGTGAACATTCATGCACGGGTTCATGCACTTTTGACGTACAGTGCACTCAAAAGCAGCGTTCCCCAAACAGCGTTCGTGGCATCAGCAGCATCGGAAATTAATATACACACTGATAAACGCACAAGTTCGATTTTCATACAAAATAGTATTGTAATTGGCTACACGTTCGCCTTATAAGCCATTGATCATGGGTGCGATTCCCAGCCCCTTCTCTAAACCCTCGTCAGTCGTCGGATGCGCAGCCCATACGGTGGCGTTTTAAGGAACGCGCCTTACCGTCTCGGCTGCCTATACAATACAATGCAACGATCATTGGATTCAGGACATGAACAAATGGACACAATGGACTCACAAAGAGGATGGACCGGCAACGAAAACAATAATGAGTAATGGAAATCTAAAAATAGACTCTGTGTGGATTCTGTACAGTAGAATATCAGCGTAGATCTCGGCACAGTAGCGGCTAAATAACACAGAGTGCCTACAAAAAATAGGAATAATTTTTTTTCTGCACTATTGGGATGATTAGCATGACTAATCGCTCTCACCAACAGTATGGAGCTCGGACGACAAAGACATTCTGAGTAGCTGAAACAGTGATCAATTCTCACCTCCATTTAACCCATTGTCACCTCGATGACAGTAACTTACAGATGGAAAAAATAAAACTTCATCGAAGGAAGGTCCACCAAAAAGAAAAAAATGGATATTGCACTAAAGACTACACAGTAGCTTCGATGAATTCGGTAGTTTTTTCGTTTTCGAAAAATTAATTAAATGTTTCTGAGGCTCGGTGATTTATTTTACAGTATTACAGCGAGCATGAAATTATCGAAATATCTGTATTATTATAATTCAGTGATCTTTATCGGATAATTCAATTACAGAACTTAAAATGAAAACGTTGTATCATGACAATTTTCAAACTTACTCCGTCACATTTACCAACTCTTCGTATATAGGGGAACGGTTCGGCACTTCATCTCATAGCTCACATTTCCATCCCAATTTGTTTTTTTTATTTTTGTGATTTTTTCAGCATTGATCACGCATATTAGCAAAAAAAAAAGCGACAAGATTGTTGCTGTATTTCTCTGTTTTGCGATAAGATGAATATGTGTTCAGTGAGATGGAAAATGGAACAGTTCCCCTATAAGCACAAAGAATCCCAATACGAATAAATTAGTCTATCAGTAGGGAAAATATTGCAAATCGGTCAACGCGTTCCTGATTTACATGTCTTCAAGAAGGTGTCTTTGCTTTGTCTACATTCCAGATAACAAAAAAAATGAAAAAAATATCATAAATCAGCGCAGGGAGGGTTGAAAACCCAGAAAAATCCTTTACCTATATCCTATAGGTTGTAGGACAAAAGGTCGAAGGATAGGGGGGTGCTTTCTTCTTTCTTCTTTTTTTCTCCTTTCTTCTTTATTTCTTCTCTCTTTCTTCTTTCTCTCTCCCCTTTTTTTCCTGTTTTTCATCTTTTTTTTCTTTTTACTTTCTTTTTTTTTCCTTCTTTACTCTTTCTTTTTACTTCTCTCTTCCTTTTTTTCATTTTTCTTCCTTTCATCCTTCTTTCTTCCTTTCTTCTTCCGTTTTTCTTCTTTCTTTTTTCCTTCTTTCTTTTTTCTTCCTTCGTTCCTTCTTTCTTTATTCGTTCTTCCTTCTTCCTTTCTTTCGTTTTTCTTTTTTTTTCTTCCGTCTTTAGTCCTTCTTTCCACCTTCTTTCTTCCTCGTTTTTTCTTCTTTTTTCCTTCTTTCTTCCTACTTTCTTTCTTCTTTTTCCTTCTTTCATCTTTATTTCTTTTCTCTTCCTTCTTCCTTTCTTTCTTCTTTCCTCCTTCTTTCTTTCTTCTTCCTTCTTGTTTCCTATTTTCCTTCCTACTTTATTTTTTTCTTTCTTCTTTCTTCCTTCTTTCTTCCTTCTTTCATTTTTCTTTCTTACTTCTTTATTCCTTCTTTTTCTTTTCATTCTTTCAACCTTCTTTCTTACTTCTTTTTTCTCCTTTTTTTCCTTTTTTACCTCTTCTTTGTTCCTTATTTCTTTCATCTTTCTTCTTTATTTCTTTTTCCTCCTTCTTTCTTCCTTATTTTTCTCTTCTCTGTTCCTCATTTATTTCATCTTTCTTTTCTTTTCCTGTTACTTGCTTCCTCTTTCTTTCTTTTGTTTTGCTTCATTGTGTATTCTCTCCTTCTTTTTCCTTCCTTCCTTTATCTATTTTCCTTTTTTCTTTCTTCCTTATCCCTTCTTCCTTCTTTTTTCCTTCTTCTTCTTTTTCTCTTTGTTCTTGTTTCCTCTTCTGTTCTTTTTCTTTATTACTATATATGTTTTCTCCTTTCTTCTTTCTTCCTTTTCACTTCTTATTTACATCTCACTTCTTACTTCTCTGCTCCTCAATTGTCACTGTTTACTTCTCATTTCTTCCTTTCCACTTCCCACTTCTAACGTTTCACTTTTCACTTCTCACTTCTCATTTATCTATGCTCACTACTTCTATCTAGCATCTCACTTGTCACTACTCACAATCCCCATCTCACCTTTTGTCCTTCGACCTTTCGACCTTTGACGTTATAACACATATTCGACCTTTTGTCCATTCGACCTTTTGTCCTTTCGACCTTTTGACCCTTCGACCTTTTGTTCTTTCGACCTTTTGTCCTTCGACCTTTTGACCTTCGACCTTTTGACACAGATTCATCCTATATTTTCTTGGCACAAGTTTGCGTAACAATAACTGTTACGCGTAACCAGTTTCCCAAATGTTTTGTTTCGGTATTTATTGAGTAAAACTTTGTTTTTAATCGCCTCTGTTGTCATTTTCAAAGGATAAACGATAACACAACTCGACAAGAATAGTTGAATTATTTGAGTGTCGATATGGTATTAAACATAAGCTGATGGAAAATACACTTTTTTATTTTTTATTTTTTGCCCCTACGAAATAATATTACCTCGATGATTCTCTACTAGGAAATAATGGAGCAGTTATTATTATCAAATATCGTGTGACGGTGCAATTTTTAATTTTTTTTTAGTTGGCAATAGTACTGTGAAAGTAACGAATATTCACGAATTTTATTTAAAAAAATACATTATTGGGGAATCGGGAATGTAAGGTCAAACAGGCCTAAAAGCTCATTGAATGTGATTTTTATGCTAAAATTTATAACTTTCTTCACTCACGGAGGAGATCAAGGGCTTGATCAAAGTTTTTATTTCAAGGAATTCAGCAAGAAGTGGACGTGGCACACGTTGGTATGTAGTTATTGAGCTCTTTTTGTTCATAAAACCCTTTTTCTAAACTGTTTTGTCATTGTATCTTTATGATATTGTACTGAAATTGTGTTATCCTTTTCAATGTGGACCCCCATAGAAGGTTACCATACATATATTCTATGTAAAAGGGATTTTGGGGTCAAATAAGCATCAAAGAACATTTTATGCATTTTTTCATATTTACTGTAAAAATAAACACTATTTACAGATAATTGTGGATATTATCGTCTCAAAATGTTAAACTGTATTGATTAATGTTTGGCGAACAATACATAATTATGCAAATCGTTTCTCAAATGTTTTGTATTGCAATTTATTTGGTTTAAACATATTTCTAGTCGCTTCCTAATGGCACCGATGTTAACCTAGACTAGAGGGAAATTTTTTTTCTGCCTTGTTGCCCAAATTTTCCTTAGAAATATTATTACTGAGCTAGGCAATGTTGGAGTTATATCACTTGAATAAATGTTAGCTAATTATGCTATAAAAAAAGCAAATGTTTACACTATGCATTTAAATAATGGAATTTCAGGGGAGAGTGCAAGATTGGACGCGTTTGTATAAGGACGCACAATAGTCGCGAGTCTTGGGTTTGTGCTTTTGCAAGATTGAAAACGTACGTATAAAATCGCAAAATATTCGCGAAATCCGGGTTTGTGCTTTGTGCGGTCGGTGAAAAAATAAATTAGTGCACGGTGGGACGCGTTCGTATAAAGACGCAAAATAGTTTCAGGTTCATGCTTTGTGCGGCCAGTGAGTAAATAAAGAGTGAAGTACACAGAACGATCGAGGGACCATCCGCATTTATTTTGTTCTGATTTGTGCGGCCGGTAAATAAATTAATTAGTGCATGTTTGTATTTCGGGAAGTGCACAGAACGATCGCGCGATCATTCGAAATATGTTTTCTGCTTTGTGCGACAGGATAATTAAAATAGTGCGCGTTTGGTCGTATTTTCGGTTATATCCCGGCAAGTACGTGAGTAAAATATTTTCAATGCGCTTAATTATATCCCATTCCATAGATCGCATCGCTGGCCGAAGTGGATTCAGATAAAATATCCTTTGTAACTAACACAATAGCCTACCCCAAGGTAATTCTGAAGATGTGAATACTCGGTTTCTAGTAGCAACGAAACTGGATGTTGGTATCGGATTCTGATGGCTTTTCCGCAAAGGTGACTCTGAAGTGGCCTTGTTGTGTAGGGGTCATCACGCTTATCTAGACAGTAGGAGTTTAACCCAAGTAACAATTTCAATGCTTGTTAGATTTATTTAATTCTTATAGCGAATTTATAACAGCAGTCACCATGACCAGTTGTTAAGTTCTATTGGAGTTCTTATTGCTATCAATAGAACTCTCATAAATCTGCAGAAAAAGCCTCAAACGTCAAATGTTGATCGATCTTATAGGCAGCTCTACGGTTGTGACTGAGAGCGTAATAAGTCATATTTTCAAAATTCGATCTAAGCCACAATAACCACAATAAGAATATTTGCATTGCAAAGCGTTCATTACGGTGTTCGTTGAGAGCCACATTTTTATGTTCGATATGCATGATGGCCATATTGAAAATAGAAAAGCACTTCCAAGTCAGTGAAATTCATCACTGAAATTCACTTCTAGACAATATTTACGCCGCATAAAGAACTTTTTAGGCAATTGGTTAGAATTGCAAATATATTGGTGAGGAAAATTAATAGAATAAGTGGATATTTGGGATATCGATGTTATAATTATGTCCAATGTATTGCCTAGAACTACATATTTTTTTCGACGCCTAGTGCTCAATCTTATTTTTGCCTTTCTCGTATTTCATTAGGTTTTATAATAAAACTGAACGCGCAGCTTATTTCAATGAATATATACCGATAAAAAAACCATCGAAAATATATTTTGAAGTTGTCATTTTCATCTACAATCCATTTTCTTATTATTTTTCTGTGATGTTTTTTTTTCTCTTTTTCAAAGCAACCTTTTTGACAGCTGCCGCAGCCAAATTCCCTTTTTTGCGGGTGGCTTGAAAAGGGTTTCCAAATACTCTTATACAGTGACCGGCGAAAATAAAAGCCCACCCCCTGTTTAAAAACTTTAGCTTGACAGTCATCATTTTTTAAAAGAAAATAGTTATTCAACAGTGGTTCAACAGTTGATATGCCTTTTTTTATTGTTTCAAGATTTTTATGAGATGGATTAATCTTACAACTTAAAAATGTTCACATTTTAATGGAAAAACATCAAAAAAATGTATGACAAAAATAAAAGCCCATGTCCAATTTATAACGGGTAAAATAGTTGAAAGCAGTGAATATCCATTCTTAATAATTAATATGACCCCCTTTAGCCTCAATAACTTCCTGCAAACGTTTCGGCATACTTTTAGCAAGGTTTTGCAGATGCTGCGGGTTGATTTCGTCCCATGCCCTCTGCAGAGCAGAAAAATAATTGTCCTTGTTCGTAACTCCATCTTTCACCACGCTATTGTTCAGAATAGCCCACAGATTCTCGATTGGGTTCAAATCTGGACTCTGGGGAGGCCATTCAAGAGGTTTTATACGACGTGAGTGGAAATAAGCCTTATGAGTCTATAGTCTTTTTAGCAGTGTGTTTAGGGTCGTTGTCCTGCTGGAACACGAAGTCTCTGCGCAGTCCAGCTTTCCGAAGAGAATCGGAAAGATTATCCTTCAGAATATCGATGTATCAGCGGTTATGGTTCCGATGGTGCGAACCAAATTTCCCACACCGGCCCAGGAGAAGCATCACCATACCATTACATTACCACCTCCATGTTTCATGGTAGCTTGCAAATGAAGTTCCTGGAAACCCTCTTTATCCTTACGCCAAACTCGTTCACGTCGCTTTTTGTTGAAAAGCTCAAATTTTGATTCATCGGTCCACAAAGCACGCCTACAATACTCTTTGGGCATCTTTATATATTTCCGAGCAAACGCTAGGCGTTTTGCTTTATTTATTTTGCTGATAAACGCAAGTCGCTTCGTAAACCTGCTCTTTATCCCTTACTCAGCCAGCCTTCGACGAATCGTTCGGTCCGAAATAGGGAGCGAGAGATTCTCCTGGATGGCACGAACTGTGACTTTTGTCGATTTTTTTATTTCCCGAATGGTTATTTTATCTGTTTGTGTTTCTGTCTTCCTTGAGTGGCTTTTTTCGGATCTATCAGCGAATGACCCCAAAGCAATATGTTTGACCACGATTGCACGAACTACTCCTCTACTGATTTTGATCTTTTCCGCTGATTTCCGCTGCGAAACTTGGTTCAAATAATCTAGTACAACAAGATTTCAGATCTGTAGAGATATTTAGTAATGTAAATAATCATCAGGGGGCAGTGCAATACTAAATGACATCAATTGAGGGGTGTATCGATGAACCATTATTCATTAAGGTAATTATTGCCATTCTGGGCTTTTATTTTTGTCACACTTGTTTTGAGGGTATTCATAAAAAATGAATATATACAGTAGAAGCATCAAGTTCTCACAAAAAACGCATTCAAAATACGATCTACTATGAATTACTATTCTTTTAAATACATTAAAACATTGATGTTTCTCGAAAAACACTTCACTGTCATATTAAAACAAAAAACATACGTGGTGGGCTTTTATTTATGCTGGTCACTGTAATACGTTTATAGTGGTTATCAAGAGTGGGCCACTTGGTCATATCTTAATATCATATTATCTTAGTGTTTTGTTTGGTCAGGACTGAAAAGCCATTTCCGAAACATTGAAATAGAGTCAGAAAATAAGAAAGAAGAATTGCATCAACATCCCAGTTCTAGCCCGGGCTGTCAAATGACTCTAAGAGATCCATATCTCTCCATTGTTGAGCTCCGCCAGCCAGTTGCGCCGGACCTACAAGTGAGTTGGGAAACAGGATCTTCCTAACGGGTAAGTAATCTATTGTTCCGAGCATTGTTCATGGATAAGCCGTTTTTCAGTCGAATCCCTAGTCTGCTTTTGATGTCTGATCACGAGGAAGTCCATATGCCGGTTATCCCAGCCAAGCCCATCCTACCAACGACCACCAGCAGTCTCGATACTACGTATAAGTCAAGGCATTGAGACTTCGAACTCCATCCACCAGCAAGCACTGATTATTTCATGTAACAATATTACCCATGTTGTTAAAGTTTAAACACTTCACAGCTTCCCACCACCTTTCTACGAAGTTCATTGCAGTTCAGTTTATCGAACTGGCAAATTTAAATTTCACACTTCGGCCCAACCAACAGTAATGTTATGCAGATTCAACCTTTGCCTTTTTTTGTTGCAAGAGGGCGGTGGTAATCGATTTTTATTGCTCTGTTGATTAAAGAGTATCGCGATTGGTAGTGTAGGTTCGAAACGTCCACTTCTCTAAATAGCGGTTCCCGGTGGACTTGGTCCATCGACGGGAACGGGTTGCAGAGTTTTTTTTGTGTGCTATCAATACCAGCTGCCAAGCACAACGGCCGCCCCGGTCCCAGATCGCATAGATCAAAGAGGACGCGCACATTTTTTATAGCATCGATTCTTTTATGGACCACGGTTATTGATGAACCGAGAGTTTGGTAGGATACATCCTCATCCGCTTCCCTTGTGTTTTATCATCGGCGTCACGGATTCAGTCCGTAAAACAAATGTGTGTTTAAAATATTGATATTTGCGCGTGATGTTTAATACTACCGCCACAAGTTTTGAATAACGGTTGTAGCTAAGTGGTTGCGGTGGCTACGCCTGGTGAAAAAGAACTGTTAATAGATTACTGCAATTCAAACTTATTCAGCATAGAAAGAAATGAACGGTTTATATGATGATTACTTTTGGAACTGCATATATATTATGCGTTTCATAGTTTGAAGAGCATATTATTTAATATGGGAGAATTGACCCTACGCTAACTGCCATATACAATACGCTTATTGCAGTAGAACATGCATCGGAACCATATGCGGAGGTTTTACGTCCTTGTCAACAGTACACCATAAAACTGTACCAGTACTTGCCATGTTCAATAGCCGAGAGGGTAAACGTTTGTGAAAAATAAATATAAACTATATTAAACAAACCTATGAATCTAAGTATTTTAGAGTTCTTGTAGATGCTTTATAATTCTCTGAAAATTATATATTACTACCCATGTAGGATTGATAGCTACCAATATCACCATGTCTTTTCATGACAATACTCACATTCTTGCTGGATTTAACAATTTTATCTCCCGCTTTATGCCACGTGATAGTTGCAGCCGGCCTGGAGCCAGAACTTTTGCATTCGATGTCATAGTGCTTCTCCGCAGATACGAATTTTTCCTTCACCATGATGTGCACGGCAACCGGTTTCACTGTAGAACGGAATAGAAGCGGTACAGCAACGAATCCGGACAGGATACAAAAATTATTTCATAGCTATTCAAAACCGTTCAGCATGGGATTGAAAAGTGCAACACTTACGATTAACGTCCAGCACCACAACCTTGTTATTTGGAGGCGTCAGGTTGGTGTTGCTCGCCACGCACATCAATCGGGCATCCAAGTGCTGCCGCCCAATGTTCGGATATGAAAGATGATTGACTGTTGTGCCGTCTGGTCGAGTCTCGTACGACTCGTCTATCACCATGTTGTCCAGGTACCACGTCACATTCGGCCGGGGTCGACCTGGTGAACCACAAGAGGCGGAGGAGAGAAAGAGAGTGAACATCAAATGGTTACACAAATTTCCGACCCGAACTGTCACCAGTTATTCGAAAGGTCAAATTTGTTGGTTCCCATCGGTCACAAGTGCAAATAGGAACATAAAACGGTTTTGACCATTCAAACCACTGTGCCGAAGGATAACTTACCTCCTTTCACCTCACACACCAGCTGTATGTCGCTGCCTTCGCTGTACGGTTCAACGGTGTTGGTCTTCTCCCGTCGCCTGGCATCGTAGATAACAGGCCGATCCGGCGGAACTGAAAATAGAACAAGTTGAAACGGTCGGATAACTTGGCCTTTATAACGGGGAATGTACGGGTTGCGTTTATTGAGCTAGTGGGAATTCCATAAGCGCCACATAGGTTTATAATTGTATCCTATGTGCACACAGGAATGAGTGTCTCTCGTGATGATAATTAAGGCAACGATGGGAAAACTCCCCGTGCTTGTATAACATGGGCTGTTTCATGTGGACGTCGGCATTTCGTCCCAGTCACATTCATATGTTTGCTATTCATACGCTGCAGCCGTAGGAAAGCACTTGAAGCCAACAGCAATTATCAGTTGGAGGAGGAACTTTACATGAAAAATTGCAGTTAATTGTAGGAGCACTGACATTCATTGCTTCATCCATACTCATTACGACTGTCCCTTGTCTAACCTGTCACTTCCGATTTAGTGATGGTGTCGTGTCATTCAAACAACTGGTGAACTCTGCAAAGGGGGAGTAAATGGGTACTTTCCTTCTTGTCTTAGTTTTCATCGTTTGAACTTTGGCATTCAGTTGCAATTTCTTTACCATAGTAAATCAAATTTCATAGTACATAATAGATGAACAAAATTTTAATGATATAACGTTTTAACTTTTGTCTTCCTCGTACACTAAGTGTACGTAAAGGACATAGGATCACTCTTTTTGATTGACGGCTCGAAGACCTATGGTGTAATATACCAATTGACTCAGCTCGATAAAGTAAGGAGATATCTGTATTTGTATATATTTGATTGATTCGATTTTTGACTTTTCGCTCCTTTATGTCTAAACCATTGTATTGGCCGTTTCAGTAGTTCTCTCAAATGTTTAGCCGATTTGGCTGTAATTTGATTGTGCGCGTGCCATTTGAAGTTTTTTTTGGAAATTATCCTCTCTTTTTTCTATGGTTCTACATTCTAACTGGAACTAGGCCGGCTTTTGTCAATTTGTCCATTTCAAAGATGTGCTGTGAATGTTAACCTTAATAAGGAGTTGGGGACAATATAACCCAAAACGGAGCTTCAAGTTGAATAACTTTTAAACTGATGTGCCGATCGTCCTGCAATTTCTTGACTTTTATTACTTTATGGAAATAAAGCATCTGACATGAAAAATGAATTTTAAGGTGCAACAGAAACGACCCCACAAAAAAGTTACGAATAAAGATGTTAGGTTTTTATTGACCCCGAAATGTAAATACTTATAGAATAGTCAAATAATAACTGAATTACAAAGTTTACATATCGTTCGAAAGATGAACCCATCATTTTTTGCCCATGTGGTGATATGATGGTTGTAGAGACAATGGCCAACGGGAAACGACTTCCATGGGGACCGTGTCGGTCATATATGGTCGGGGTTCAGCCAAACCGCACCAAACGGATTTTTAACTGACTTGTGATATTTTGTTCGCAAAAGGAAAACGGAAAGTATTTTTTGTCAATTCATGCGTACATTTGTTGTAGGATATCCTCAGTTATGGCGTTGAACGATGTCCAATGCGATTTGTTATCAATTGAATCTGTTACACGAAAACTTTGGCAAAAAAATTGGAAATTTTTCATTGGCGCTTCGTGTGATTTGGCAGAACCCCGACCATATGTCTTTCGATAGCTTATTCTTTATAGCAGTGGTTCTCAACCTGGGGTACATGTACCCCTGGGGGTACTTTCTTTGGCTTTTGGTACCTCGGACAAAAATGCATAATAGCGGATTTATTACAATTTTAATCAAATCTTATTGATAATGTTTAGATATATTTTTTCATCTCAGCATTTTGTCTTGTACATGATATGCATGGCGATCAGTAATTCAGAGATTATCGAATCTTGCCCTCCACAACCAGCACAGTGGATGCAGGCTGTGGGACCAAAAGGACAGGGCGACGAATGAACGAATTTTATGTAATCTACATAATCGAAACAATTTTTGAATTATATGTTGAAAATATGCTTCTATATAGAGTCTACACGTTCGAAAGCCTCCATTTGAGAAACATGAAGGTTTTTTTTTCTGAAAAGTTCGGATGCTTCGCTGCAAGAGGAAAAAAAGCCTCCTTGTAAGCACCTCAGAGTACTCCTTTCAACAGGATTGGAAGCCTCCTTTCAAAAGGTTCGGAAACACACTTTCAAGAGGCTTTCTATCAAGATGCCCGGAAGCCTCTTTTCATTAGGCCCGGAAGCCTCCTTTCAAGAGGCCCGGAAACCTCCTTTCAAGAGGCCCGGAAGCCTCCTTTTAAGAGGCCCGGAAGCCTTCTTTCAAGAGGCCTGGAAGCCTCCTTTCAAGAGGCCCGGAAGCCTCTCTTCAACAGGCCCGGAAGCCTCCTTTCAAGAGGCCCGGAAGCCTCTCTTCAACAGGCCCGGAAGCCTCCTTTCAAGAGGCCCGGAAGCCTCCTTTCAAGAGGCCTGGAAGCCTCCTTTCAAGAAGCCCGGAAGCCTCCTTTCAAGGAGGCCCGGAAGCCTCCTTTCAGGAAGCCCGGAAGCCACCTTTCAAGAAACCCGGAAGCATCCTTTTTAAGAGGCCCGGAAGCCTCATTTCAAGAGGCCCGGAAGCCTCCTTTCAAGAGGCCCGGAAGCCTCCTTTCAAGAGGCCCGGAAGCCTCCTTTCAAGAGGCCCGGAAGCCTCCTTTCAAGAGGCCCGGAAGCCTCCTTTCAAGAGGCCTGGAAGCCTCCTTTCAAGAGGCCCGGAAGCCTCCTTTCAAGAGGCCCGGAAGCCTCCTTTCAAGAGGCCCGGAAGCCTCCTTTCAAGAGGCCCGGAAGCCTCCTTTCAAGAGGCCCGGAAGCCTCCTTTCAAGAGGCCCGGAAGCCTCCTTTCAAGAGGCCCGGAAGCCTCCTTTCAAGAGGCCCGGAAGCCTCCTTTCAAGAGGCCCGGAAGCTTCCTTTCAAGAGGCCCGGAAGCCTCCTTTCAAGAGGCAGGAGGTCTCCTTTCAAGAGGCCCGGAAGCCTCCTTCCAAGAGGCCGGAAGTCTCCTTTCAAGAGGCCCGGAGGCCTACTTTCAAGAGGCCCTGAAGCCTCCTTTCAAGAGGCCTGGAAGCCTCCTTTCAAGAGGCCCGGAAGCCTCCTTTCAAGAGGCCCGGAAGCCTCCTTTCAAGAGGCCCGGAAGCCTCCTTTCAAGAGGCCCGGAAGCCTCCTTTCAAGAGGCCCGGAAGCCCCCTTCAAGAGGCCCGGAAGCCTCATTTCAAGAGGCCCGGAAGCCTCCTTTCAAGAGGCCCGGAAGCTTCCTTTCAGGAGGCCCGGAAGCCTCCTTTCAAGAGGTCCGGAAGCCTCCTTTCAAGAGGCCCGGAAGCCTCTCTTCCTTTCTTCCTTTCAACAGGCCCGGAAGCCTCCTTTCAAGAGGCCCGGAAGCCTCCTTTCAAGAGGCCCGGAAGCCTCCTTTCAAGAGGCCCGGAAGCCTCCTTTCAAGAGGCCCGGAAGCCTCCTTTCAAGAGGCCCGGAAGCCTCCTTTCAAGAGGCCCGGAAGCCTCCTTTCAAGAGGCCCCGAAGCCTCCTTTCAAGAGGCTCGGAAGCCTCCTTTCAAGAGGCTCGGAAGCCTCCTTTCAAGAGGCCCGGAAGCCTCCTTTCAAGAGGCCCGGAAGCCTCCTTTCAAGAGGCCCGGAAGCCTCCTTTCAAGAGGCCCGGAAGCCTCCTTTCAAGAGGCCCGGAAGCCTCCTTTCAAGAGGCCCGGAAGCCTCCTTTCAAGAGGCCCGAAAGCCTCCTTTCAAGAGTCCCGGAAGCCTTCTTTCAAGAGTCCCGGAAGCCTTCTTTCAAGAGGCCCAGAAGCCACCTTTCAAGAGGCCCGGAAGCCTCCTTCCAAGAGGCCCGGAAGCCTCCTTTCAAGAGGCCCGGAAGCCTCCTTTCAAGAGGCCCGGAAGCCTCCTTTCAAGAGGCCCGGAAGCCTCCTTTCAAGAGGCCCGGAAGCGTCCTTTCAAGAGGCCCGGAAGCGTCCTTTCAAGAGGCCCGGAAGCCTCCTTTCAAGAGGCCCGGAACCCTCCTTTCAAGTGGCCCGGAAGCCTCCTTTCAAAAGGCCCGGAAGCCTCCTTTCAAAAGGCCCGGAACCCTCCTTTCAAGTGGCCCGGAAGCCTCCTTTCAAAGGCCGGAAGCCTCCTTTCAAAGGCCCGGAAGCCTCCTTTCAAGAGGCCCGGAAGCCTCCTTTCAAGAGGCCCGAAGCCTCCTTTCAAGAAGCCCGGAAGCCTCCTTTCAAGAGGCCCGGAAGCGTCCTTTCAAGAGGCCCAGAGCCTCCTTTCAAGAGGCCTGAAGCCTCCTTTCAAGAGGCCCGAAGCCTCTCTTCAACAGGCCTGGAAGCCTTCTTTCAAGAGGCCCAAGCCTCTCTTCAACAGGCCCGAAGCCTCCTTTCAAGAGGCCCGAAGCCTCCTTTCAAGAGGCCTGGAAGCCTCCTTTCAAGAGGCCCGGAAGCCTCCTTTCAAGAGGCCCGAAGCCTCCTTTCAAGAGGCCTGGAACCTCCTTTCAAGAGGCCCGGAAGCCTCCTTTCAAGAGGCCCGGAAGCCTCCTTTCAAGAGGCCCGGAAGCCTCCTTTCAAGAGGCCCGGAAGCCTCCTTTCAAGAAGCCCGGAAGCCTCCTTTCAAGAGGCCCGGAAGCCTCTCTTCAACAGGCCCGGAAGCCTCCTTTCAAGAGGCCCGGAAGCCTCTCTTCAACAGGCCCGGAAGCCTCCTTTCAAGAGGCCCGGAAGCCTCTCTTCAACAGGCCCGGAAGCCTTCTTTCAAGAGGCCCGGAAGCCTCTCTTCAACAGGCCCGGAAGCCTCCTTTCAAGAGGCCCGGAAGCCTCCTTTCAAGAGGCCCGGAAGCCTCCTTTCAAGAGGCCCGGAAGCCTCCTTTCAAGAGGCCCGGAAGCTTCCTTTCAAGAGGCCCAGAAGCCTCCTTTCAAGAGGCCCAAGCCTCCTTTCAAGAGGCCCGAAGCCTCCTTTCAAGAGGCCGGAAGCCTCCTTTCAAGAGGCCAAGCCTCCTTTCAAGAGGCCCGGAAGCCTCCTTTCAAGAGGCCCAAGCCTCCTTTCAAGAGGCCCGAAGCCTCCTTTCAAGAGGCCCAAGCCTCCTTTCAAGAGGCCCGAAGCCTCCTTTCAAGAGGCCCGGAAGCCTCCTTTCAAGAGGCCCAGCCTCCTTTCAAGAGGCCCGAAGCCTCCTTTCAAGAGGCCCGGAAGCCTCCTTTCAAGAGGCCCAGAAGCCTCCTTTCAAGAGGCCCGGAAGCCTCCTTTCAAGAGGCCCGGAAGCCTCCTTTCAAGAGGCCCGGAAGCCTCCTTTCAAGAGGCCCGGAAGCCTCCTTTCAAGAGGCCCGGAAGCCTCCTTTCAAGAGGCCCGCAAGCCTTCTTTTGAGATGCTCGGAAATCTCTTTTTAATGAGCTTGAAATTCACCTTTCTTGGGGCTTGTAAGCCTACGTTCAAGAGGCTTAGAGGCATCATTTTAAGATGTTTAGAAGCCTCCTAAAGCGCCCTACTTATCCGTGCGGTAGACGCGTTGCTACAAAGCAAGACCATGCTAAGGGTGGCTGGGTTCGATTCCCAGTGCCGGTCTAGGCAGTTTTCAAATTGGAAATTTTCTCGACTTCCCTGGGCATAGAAGTATCATCGTGTTAGCTTCATGATATACGAATGAAAAAATAACTTGGTTTAGAAACCTCGCAGTTAATAACTGTGGAAGTACTTAATGAACACTAAGCTGCGAGGCGGCTCTGTCCCCGTATAGGGATGTAATGCCAATAAGAAGAAGAAGAAGAAACCTCTCCGAGTTACACTTATTTTCATTTACAGCAAAACATAGGGGGAACCTCAATTAATTCAAAAGTGCGAAGGGGTACCTCGCAAGAAAAAGGTTGAGAACCGCTGCTTTATAGAATCTTATAAAACAAAGTCGTATGGTCCATGAGAGAGTTTCAGACCAAAATGGCCACTCCTGGAATCAGCAAGGGGAGTCGAGGAGCCCGAAGAAGGGAGCATTCTGTTTTTACACAAAAATTTGCCGTGCGACAGGTTAGGGTTACGTTAGGGCTTCAAAATACCATTTCATTAAATAGAAGCCCATGTATTCGAAACTGATTAACAACCATATTGGCCACCCCATGAACCTACAAGGTTTCCCTTGTAGACGCCTTGCGGCAGCTCTTTCTTCATTAGTTTTTACCAAACAAAAGTTTTGTATTCAGGATTGATTTCCACGATTACACTAGACACTAATGGAACCACAGTGGCCACTCCTGCGGCTTATTCCTTTCTGATTTTCCATCAAATAAATTATTATGCAACTACATTGGCTACTCCTGAATAGATATTTTCCCTGTTTCCCAAAATATACGAATTTTCAACTCTAACGTGAAATCTGTGCTGTTATACGCTAGCGAAACATGGTGTGTATCAGTGAAGAACACTCAACGGCTGCAGGTGTTTATCAACAAATGCCTGCGGTAGATAATTAGGGCCTGGTGACCTCACAGCTGGATCTCAAACAACGAGCCTTATCTTCGGTGTCACTAGAGGCCGATATCAACTGAAATTCGGGATCGGAAGTGGGGTTAGGTCGGCCACATCTCACGTAAAGGGTGGAAACGAAATCTGTATTAGCCTGAAGCCTGAAGCCCAGCGGGACATTACAGCAAAGGCAGACCCAGAGGCTCATGGTGGTGAAACCTAAATGAAGAGATAAAAGAAGTCAGCCGAAATCTAACATGGAAACAGGTTAAAGCGAAAGCTGGACATCACTCAGGGTGGAAATCTTACAAGACCACCGGAGATGTACATATTATGGATTAAAAAGTAAAAAAATACGAACACTCAGTGTACGAGAAAAGCAAAAACACTAAAATAAAGGGTTTTTAACCCCATTCACGACATAAATATTTGATAATAATGACGGGAAGCAACTGACCCTGATTTTTGTAGGCCGTCTAATACTCCAATAGAGTTCTGCTTACAAAATCGGGTCATCCACAAAGTACGTCACGTCTCTAGGGGGAGGGGGTTTAGAGTAGCGCGATGATTCATACAACATTTTTAGAGGTTTAATACAAAAATTGTGACGAAGGAGGGAGGGGAAAATCGCCAATTTTTGCGTGGCGTACTTTATGGATCTTCCCTTACGGTCATGTAGGAATAGAATATTGTTAGTCCAACTTTTTTTCCACAAAACCGGGAAAAATTTTAGTTTAAATTTTTTAATTCATTTCACAAATATGAATCAGCCTTGAAACGGTAAAATGTGTGAACGATACTCGTTATTTCTTGTCGAAAAGGCTTTAAAAATTCTTGATGAGTACTCAGAAATGATTTATAATAAATCACAGGCGGTGAAAGTCATTTCATGAAATTCATTGTTGTTTGCGGTATTATTTACGAAAATAAAAGGAACGACTAACATTTTCAAAATCGGGTCGAAAACGCGACAAAATCGGGACGTGATAAAATCGGGTCAAAAACGTGATAAAATCGGGGGTAGACAAAATCGGGTCGACACTGTATAGTCATTTGACATAACGGATATTTGTCATAATTTTGAGCAGCGTCAAAAATGAGAATCGTGATGCTCAACTTTTTATAAACCAACTTTTATAAAAAATTTCGCCTGACGAATGTTAGAGATCAATGACTGAAGATATTGGTTGAAGCCTTTTCAAATCTACAATGACGACACCTGACAGATGCACAAGCTACAATCTTCTTTTCCTTTTTTTTTAAGTACACATTGTCTCAGAATGGTGGATATCACACCTGTCAGTAATAAGACAAAAATGACGTAATCCATTCGTAGAAAGCAAGTTATTGCCAGGTATAAATCAAATATAGTTGTTATGCCTTCATAGGAATCACGGTTTGCCAAGTAAAAGGAAATGATGAATGTGCGATCCTCTTAAAAAAATAATGTATCTAATATAGTAAAAGGCAAGCCAAAATATCATTATTTAAAACATATTTTAAATGGCAGGTTTTCGATGATTATGGCTACATCTTCGTATAAAACTGATCAATGGTTTTAATGCTGGCATCAGAAGCATGGCCGCCTCGCAGACCCCTGGTCTTTCATCAATATTTCTACTTATGTGCAATTGGTGCTGCATAGATAAAAAAATAAATTTACACTAAAACTCGTAATGTCACACGAGATATTGCCTAAATGCACGCAACCTTTGACATGAATTGCCGATTTTGCATGCAATTTGAAGGAAAACTGGTTAGGAAGACTACCAATTCAGTGTAGGATAGTGTAAATTTCCGCATCTGACATTTGACAATAAGACATTTGAATTGCATAATTTACTTTTCAATCCCAAGCAAAGCCGGGTACAAGCTAGTACTACACATTTTTTTAAGGGGCCCTCCTTAGCCGTGCGGTAAGACGCGCGGCTACAAAGCAAGACCATGCTGAGGGTGGCTGGGTTCGACTCCCGGTGCCGGTCTAGGTAACTTTCAGATTGGAAATTGTCTCGACTTCCCTGGGCATAAAAGTATCACCGTGTTAGCCTCATGATATACGAATGCAAAAATGATAACTTGGCTTAGAAACCTCGCAGTTAATAACTGTGGAAGTGCTTAATGAACACTAAGCTGCGAGGCGGCTCTGTCCCAGTGTGGGGATGTAATGCCAATAACAAGAAGAAGATATATTTTTTAGTCATGTTGAACATTGTTAGATAGCATAGCATAGAACCCTTGCTCAAATCGTATATGGAGTTGCAGAGATAAGCATATCTACGATCATTGTAAATCTGCCGGAACATTGTCACATGCATACAAATTTGTTCATTCCAACTCCATTAAATGCAGTTCAACTTCAAAGTGCCAAATCGATCCCCTTGTTCGTATTGAGTAACCCTCTAGTGTGTAAATAGAGACTTACCACATATATGCCGATTTGACCATAAAAAGTGCAATAGTCCACAAAACAAATGAAACATGTTCGAGAGTCAAGGAACAACTAACGATTTCCGCAACCGTTCCTCGTATCACCATCAATCATGCGAAATTGATAACTCGGTAAACGTATCCATGTGAACAAAACTGAGATAAACCATATCTTCCGGATAAACTTTAATGACACTCATCGACCGAACCAGGTTGGATCGTTCGCTCCAAAGGTAACACAGTAAAAATCATGTTTGCCGCTATGGGGTAGCTACGGAAACGGAAAGCTCATTGAGCTGAACCAAATAGAATCAATACCAGTCGTCTGTGCTGGAGACGACGTCCACTACTAAACTAGTAATGGCAGCAAAGATCCAGATAAGACAATTTTACGACGATGATGCTAAATCCATTCCAGCAGAAATCAACTCAATGCCATTTTCATCTCGTTTGCTTTTCCAACAGAGTCGGTTGATTGGGGTGTCTCGAACGCAGTGGATTGCGATTACTATCCCAACTGTGGTAATCCATCCGAACCGACTCTGGTTTGCACAGGTAGAGCAAACTCACAGTATTGTGGCCATTCTGCTAGTACTATCTTCATCAATCTTTTAGTTGTCTCGATAACACAAGCCAAGCACGTTCGGTTCGAAAGGTGGGTCGCCGGTAACAAACTCGAGTTCCGCAACTCGTGTTCACCGGAGCGCACTATTACATACAATTGCATTTATCTCCAAATGAAGATATTTACCCACCTCCCGTCTGTCTTTGTTTGTCTTCGCTCTTCAGGTTTGAACAAATTCGCTTTTCTTTGAATTTGTTTGCCATGCTGTGCTCAAGAGCATTGATTCCTAAGGCGAAGCACGTCTGTCCGTGTGACTGACGGAACGAACGTCGCACAAAAAAAAACAGCAGTGTGGATCCGTCCTCATCCCATGCCAGCAATTCTTCCGGGAAGTTGTTAAAATTTTCCATCTCAAGTAAGACTTTCAACCGTAGGCTCGAAAACAAATTAGATAAACGTCTTCGAAATTGTACTTCACCCGCCCGGTGATTTCTCTGGGTGACTCTTTGGTTATAAACACTTTTGAGGAGAAGGACAGACGGGAACTTCCTTAGAATTGGATGCTCGTCATGCAATATGGAAAATAAGCGTAGTTTGTTTGCAATAGGTACCATTATATCACACCGTTTTAAGTATGCAAAGCATTCGATAAATAAATCACATAGGATGGGTA
Source organism: Armigeres subalbatus (assembly GCF_024139115.2). Taxonomy (NCBI): domain Eukaryota; kingdom Metazoa; phylum Arthropoda; class Insecta; order Diptera; family Culicidae; genus Armigeres; species Armigeres subalbatus. The sequence continues at coordinate 143,878,839 of NC_085139.1, read as the reverse complement.
ACGGCAATAGTTGCATCTAATAATGACAGGTCCGAAGAATTTTATTAGAAGCCTTTCAAAAGATAATATGTAAAGCAACAAAGCAACACCAAAACCATGGGTTGGTTTGATTATCGGTACGTTTTAGGCAAAATTCTATAGAATACCCATGGAACATTTTCCGGGATTTCCAACTGGAAATCTTCGGAATTTGAACCAGAAGTATTACCGAAGTTCTACCGGAAATACTATAAAATCTGTTTCTTCTTTTTATTGGCATTACATCCCCACACTGGGACAGAGCCGTCTCGCAGCTTAGTGTTCATTAAGCACTTCCACAGTTCTAGACCAATATTTGAAAAGGGCGTAACAGCCAAAATTCGTCTATGTATATAGCTATACACCCAGGTTTTTTTTACACGGTTTGGTTTTGGTCGTTTAAGACCTTCAGCGTCAATGAAGCAATGAGTTAATCCCACGAAAAAAATCACAAAAAATCAAAGAAAATTCAGAGGGTATTTAAAAAGTTGTGAAAGTTCAGGTTAACCAAGAAATTAATGAATTCCAACCGCGTAAAAAAAACCTGGGTGTATATGTGGAAGAAGAATCAGAAGGAATAAATGTTGGCTGTTACGCCCTTTTCAAATGTTGGTCTAGAGTTATCAACTGCGATGTTTCTAAGCCAGGTTACCATTTTTGCATTCGTATATCATGAGGCTAGCACGATGATACTTTTATGCCCAGGGAAGTCGAGACAATTTCCAATCCGAAAATTGCCTAGACCGGCACCGGGAATCGAACCCAGCCACCCTCAGCATGGTCTTGTTTTGTAGCCGCACGTTTTACCGCACGGCTAAGGAGGGCCCAAACTATAATATATCCACTGTAAATTCTACACTGTCTACAATCTCCAAGGAAAATCGTTCGAAACGGGAAAATCTTTGCTATTAGGTTATTGTAGGAGATTGCGACTGGTAGAATGGATATTTTGACGTTGGCTTTCTCAATCGTTTCGGCCCCCTGTGTTGGATAAGGAAGAAGGTAGAAGGAAGAAGAAAGAAGGAAGAAAGAAGAAGGAAGAAGGAAGAAGAAAGAATGAAGAAGGTAGAAAAAAAGAAGAAAAAGAAAAGGAAGATGAAGGAAGAAGAGATAGAAAAAGTAAGAAGAAAAAAAAAGAGATGGAAGAACTTCTAAAATTGAAGAAGGAAGATGGAAGATGGAAGAAGAAATAAGGAAATCGGAAGAAAGAATACCTACCTGGATACCTGGTTGGCTACAGCGTCGATACACCTATGCATGGCGTATTGTTGAGCTCCATAATCGTCGGTCTTGGGCGATGTTCCTACAGTTTCCCCGAACGTTCAAGGTCTCCAGGTCCGTTTCCACCGCGTGCAGCCAGCGTGTTCGTGGCCTTCCATGAAGTCGCTGCCCCCTGTCTGATTCTCTGTTGAATATTATTTTCGCTATTCTTTCTTCCGACATTCGCACTAAGTGACCAGCCCAATGAAGTCTGCCGTATTTTATACGATTCACAATATTTTCTTCTTTGTATACTTCATACAGCTCATGATTTATGCGTCTGCGTCACACACCACTTTCTAGTTTCCCTCCGAGTATTGTACACAGCACTTTTCGCTCGAAAACCCCGAGAGCTCTCCGGTCCGCCTCTTTTAATGTCCATGCTTCATGTCCATAAAGGGCCACTGGTAGAATCAGAGTTTTCTATACAGCAAATTTCGTTTCCGTCTGCATATTGCGGGACCGAAGCTGGTTACGTAATCCGTAAAAGACCCTATTCGCAGCAGCAATACGTCTTTTCACTTCACGGGAAACGTCATTGTCACATGTCACAAGCGTTCCAAGGTAAACAAATTCTTCAACAACTTCAAACACATCCTCATCAAGCACTACCTCTGCACCAACACCACTAGGTCTTCCCCTATCTCTACCTGCTACAATGTACTTTGTCTTGGTAGAGTTAATGGTTAAGCCCATCTTTGCCGTCTCCCTCTTCAGTAGGACCAAAGCCTCCACTACTGCTTTGCGACCGATTCCAATTAGGTCGACCGTTGATGATAGTGCCGTTCCTCTGCATGCTAGATCTCCTAATAGCCCCTTCGAGTACAATGTTGAACAATAAATACGAAAGTGCATCACCCTGCTTCAATCCGTCTAAGGTCACAAAAAAGGTTGACACTTTGTCTGCAATCCGAATACTTGATTTCGAGCCATCCAGCTTTGCACGTATCAGTCTAATCAGTTTCGCCGGAAAACCATGTTCGGACATTATCTGCCACAGCTCATTTCTCTTCACTGATTTGAACGCTGCTTTGAAATCAATGATCGGGCCTCACGAAAACCTGCCTGGCATTCGCCGACGAAGGACTCCTCAAGCTGTCTCAGTCTGTTAAACAGGATTTTGTACGCCGAGTTCGTCAGGGTGATCCCTTTGTAATTGGCACACTCTAGTCTGTGCCTTTTCTCATAGATTGGGCAGATGAGGCCATCCAACCAGCCGGCAGGCAGTTCTGGATTGATTGATGCAGCTGCTCATTTCCGTGTTTGAGAAGCTCGACCGGGATATCGTCCTTCTTAGAGCCTTCTTAACCTCGTCCAGCGTTGGTGGTTCCACAGTTTGACCGTCGCCGACTATGTCCATCCTGCTCCTTAATACACCCTCATTTTCACCGTTCAACAAATCTTCGAAGTGCTCCTTCCACCTGGCTGCCACCATAGTCTTGTCTGTCAGCAAATTCCCCTCTCGGTCATTGCACATAGCGGGCACTGGCGCAGTCTTATGCCACGCGCCATTGATAGTTGCGTAAAATTTCCGCATATCGTTTCTATCCATGTTCTCCTGCGCTTCATCTATCACACTCTCTTCGTGTTGCCTTTTTTCTGCAGTGGATTCGTTTCGCTTCTGCCCTTGTTACATTGTACCGCTCTCTGTTGGAACGGGTAGGAGCTACTAGCATTCGACTCCTAGCAACATTTTTCTCGTCCGTCACTCGCTGGCACTCCTCATCAAACCAACCATTTCGTTGGCGTCGCTGTGCTGTGCCTAACACTTCCTGCGCTGTTGTAGTCATAGCTTCGTGGATATTTTCCCACAATCTGTTGACGTCGCCAGATCCAGTGGCATCTCCTGACCGCTCGTTCAGCTTCTGGTGGTACTGTTCAGCAACTCCTTCCACTGACAAGCGTTGGATGTTGAAACGCATCGTTCTGTTGTTTTGTGAATTCGTGACGCTGGAGAGTCGCGCCCGAACTTTCGTAACTACATGATAGTGATCCGAGTCGATAAATGTCGTCCGTCGACCAGCACTATCTGTGAGCAAGTATCTCCACTCAGATGTTGCCAGGTGTGTTTGTGGATATTCTTACGTGCGAAGTAGGTACTGCTTATTGCCATCCATCTAACACCAGCAAAGGTTACAAGTCGCAGACCATTATCGTTGGTAGCGGAATGGAAGCTTTCCGTACCAATGACAGGGCGAGAGAAACTTTCTTTTCCGATCTGCGCATTTGCATCCCCGATGACAATCTTTAATTCGTGTGTAGGGCACTCTCCGTAGGCCTCATCATCCTTCACGTCTCCAAGAACTCATCCTTCACGTCATCAGGCTTATCGTTCGTTGGGGCATATATGTTGATCTGGCTATATTTGAAGAATTTTTCCTTCATTCTCAACACGCAAATGCGGTCGCTTATCGGCTTCCACCGGATAACACGCTTCATTTGCATCCTGATCACCACGAAGCCAACTCCTCGTTCTACTCTGTCTGAATGAAGTGTTCGCTATGGGATCCACCGCCCGGAATTCACGTTCTCCAGTTCTGGGCCACCGTATTTCCTGGATTGCTGACACACTCACGCCGACCTTCAGCAGCTCACGAGCCAGGAGCCCAACACGTGCGGGTTCATGCAAAGTTCTCACGTTCCAAGATCCGACTTTCCAATCGTTGTCCTTTATTCGTTGCCGGATCTGTGGCCGTTGAATCAATCCGTTTGCTGTACATTGGCTTTTCTTGGTAACAGTACCGCTCTCCTTCATTCGTCGTCGAATTGGACCGAGCTGAATGGAGAAGACTTTTGTGTACTGCACAGGCCACTCCGGCCTTAGTCTGGTAATAAATAAATAAATGTTTCACTCTTGTGTTATTCATTAGACAGACTGGGGCCTTTTACTGGATGGTAGTAAAACCAAACCTTTTTATGTGGTCTAACAGAAAAAATTGAACTGTTGAAGAATTTCGAATTTGACCGATGTTTTTATGCATGAAGTCACAAATAGCTCCTGAAGTCACAGATAGTTATCCAAAAACTTTGTGGAATAAATAGCTTCAATTCTGAACAAAGATCAGTACTGCTGTTTTAAATATGGTACCCACTCCTTGTGGTACAGAGAATAGATCTTTTAGACACTATATGACCTTGGTCATCGAAGAAATTCATGAAGTAAGGCCTTTCGATATACTCATTGGCAGAAAAATACAATTTTATACTTAAAACGCTAAAATCACATAAGATTTTGTTATGCATACCTTACCTTTACCCTTTTTGCTATAGTATTTTTATGGAATTGCCAAGAATTCATATATATTGTTTTCTTAAAAGAAATTGTAAAACATGTAACTTTGAATAGAAAATAATGTACTTGGCAACGTAGTCACTATGGAAGAAATAGCTTTTCTGTATTGTCGTAAAGCGTACTATTAAACTATTACTCACATAGGTACTATAGTATTTCACCTGCCATGGGATTTTTTTTTTTTGAATTGTATAAATCAATAATTTTTTTTTTTTGGCTTTGGCTCATATGCTGTTAAGCGTTACGGAGCCGAAATCTTTTTTATACTATTTTATTCTTACAAAATAACGTTAGATTAAGTGAACCGAAAACTCGTTTTTAATCATAGAAACGAACATTTTCTTAAGAACAGCCAAATAAAGATATACGAGAGGCAATTACGACAGAAGAAACGATATTATTATCTAAAACCCTGATTTATTTGCCTTGCGGGAATGGTGCATTTTTCGTGCATTTTGAAAATAGTATTTTGACCATATGTTTCGAGCCCTTAGTCCGAACCAATCAAATTCAAATAGGAAACAATGGGATAGGATTTCCCATAAAATGCAACATGTTGTGAGCAAATCGTTTAAGGGCAAGTGCTTAAAAAGTGGGTGAAAGAGAAAAGTGGTGTAAGTGAATTGTGACTATTTGTGACAAGTGGGTGGTAAGAGGGTTGAAAATGGCAAAGAACGTTGGATGCTATTTTCAAACGAATTTTGTTATTATACACAAGGCAGAAGAAAAGCTTAATGTCAATATTAATCGACCAGAGGAGAATTATCCACGAAAAGTTTTTATCTTACTACCACGGCAATTAAACCCACACTTCACAGCACGCAAATGTGATTTGACGACAGCCATGAGCTCTCAGTCACTCACCAAGGAATTGAAAATTTTCAGCTGTGTATGTATATTATCAAAATATGAAAATAGTAGACCACAAACAAACATCATAAAAATGGTCTTCTTTGAGATAATGATTTTATTTTCTGTATTTTGAAAATAAACGGATAATATTTGCCATTATTTTTTTTTGTATTTATTGCATTTTTAACTCCGAGAGAATTTAGATTTTCTTAAACCATGTGACATATTGCGTTAAAGGATGCCGAAAAACTTTGCAGAAGAAGAATCCTTGCTGGAACGACGACCAAAATTGTTTACTCTGCCAGCACTACCAAACTATATGTACCAATCATTCAACTGAGCGTTATTTCAAAATGTTTATTCTTTTAAGGCTGAGGAACAAATTGTAGTTATTCGGATTAATTTTTAAAGGAAAATTCCGGAAAAGAAATGATTTTGCCGTCTAACAACCACAGTTCGCCAGATAGTGCTGGCACAAACATTGATTTTTTGCATATGATTTCAATAATCAATCTTCGAAGCGTTGTAATATTTCCAGCAATGCTTATTCTTCAGCAAACTCTTTCGGCATCTTTCAGACTATATGGTAACGTATTGAGTCAGATGATTGAATTAACGATAAAATAAAGCCTCTAGGAGCAAAAATGCAAAAAAAATCCATACTAATCTTCATATAAATTCCAATCGCGATGCGGAAAGTGGGGGAGCAACCAATCGAGCTGTGTATGTGTGTATGTGTCAATGCGAATGTGTGTGTATGTTCGGAAATTAGTAAAAATATTCAATGTTCACAGTGAAAAAAGGACTTTTCATTTTTTAAATCCTGTATCTCAAGATCGGAACATAATACCTCGGGGTTTCAAGCGTTTCCAATGTAAAAATGGCCAAAGAACACGTTGGTGAGGTCATTTTTTAAATCAAAATATACTCATTGGGTAAAAAATGCATTTTTCGAACAAAAACTTAAAAATTGTTCATTTGGCAACACTGCACATCAAAAAAATATTTTTTTATAAATTCCTTGAAAAATCTTCTTTTGAATGGTTACCTTAGATTGATTATAGACCTCACAGTTCCAGAGATATTAACAAATCAAAATGATGGGTTTCATACATTTGTTCGAAAAGGGGGATGGTCGTATTAATCGTGGGGAGGTCCAATCACTACGAAATTTGGGATTTTGGGGTATAACCCATACATAAACAATTGGTCAAAATTTCATTTAATTCTAAGAAAGTCGATTGCACGTTTGCATTTTTTCTCGGTCACTTCATATGGAATGACCCATATATATCGCATAAAAACTTATTTGGTATACTTGTTACAGCAATCCATAGAATATTGAAATGGACGAATAAAAGCTATCATGGACGTAAACAGATTTTTGAAAGACTATTTTAAAAAGAATGGAAGATTATTTTTGATTACCGATTCTTAATAAACCATGATTTGTTCATTGCGCTAATAGTAGGCAACGGAAAGTAGAAACTCTAAAATACATGTTACATACAACTTAGTTAGAGTCATTAGATTTGAAAACCAAGCAGCACCAGCTACGACGGGAATAAGCTTACTTCTTTACTACGGAAAAATCTCCGGTTTTAGAAATTTCCACTGAAAATCATTTGGAATTCACACAGAAAATTCTTTGGAAAATCCGCGGGAAATTTTCAGAAGAAATTCTTCAGAATTTTCACGAGAAATTCTTCGGCACTTTTACGAGAAATTCTTAGGATATTTTTACGGGAAGCTCTTTAGAACTTCGAGAAGAAATTGTTTACAGTTTCCTCGGGAAATTCTTCCTCAATTGGAAAGGAGAAAATGGATTGGAAAAGAAAAACCATCATATAATGTGTAAAAAAATGAATTTGAAAGATTCGTTGCCAACCTGTTGGAGTCAGCATTCTTAAAACGGATTGTGAGGTAAGCAGTTCTTTTTTAAATTAAATAATAAATAAACGTTAAAAATGAATCAATCATTTAACTAGTAAAGAAGCGAACAGGTTTGAAAGCATTCACATAAAATTAACAGTAAGAGAAAAAACAGCCTATAAATGCCCATTCTGACGTTCCTACAAGACAATCGAATCTTGTTTCTTGCTTCATTTGGTTTGTTCTAAGAGGGAAACGTTTCCCTTCCACGGAGCTTACTTACCTACAACTGTGAAGTTGATTTTAACATTCCGGGTGGGCGAGTTCCGAAAATCCACCCGGCACCGGTAGACCCCTTCATCGGACAGTTTCAGGTCGTCCACCAGCAGCTGCGCCGGATGGCTCGTCGCCCGGAAAAATGCCCGCTTACCGAAATACTTTTCGGAAGAGAAAAGCCGCGCCTGGGCAATCTGGCGGCCACGGATGTCGAAGTTGTACAGCGGTTCGTTGTCCTCTTCCTTGAACCATAGCACCATGTACACGGCATCGTCACGCTCCAGCGGTCGGATGTCACACGGAAGACTTGCCTGCTTGCCGAGCACACCGCTCACCATCGTTATGGGGACTATGAAATGAGAAAAAATAAAAAAAAGGAATTAGCTCGCATGCAATATGCCCACACACGTTAAGAGTAAATATACGCGAAAGTTATTTAATGCGTATTGATACTTCATGTTTTTTTTTTGAAGATTTCGCTTTTGCATGTGATGTGAAATAATAACTAGATAATGTACCCCAGGAGAATCATTTTTTTTTCATTGCACATTTTTGTACTTATTTAATTTTTGATCGGAGAATCACTCACGGCATAAGATATTAAATTAACTGAATAGATAATTCATGTAGATAAGAAAATATCGATAGCTCCTTTAATTATCCGTGAAACGTTATGCGTTGCTACAGCATAAACAGAAATAAGTCTTACCTAAATATGGAAGATGAATAAGTCTGTTGGGTCTAATGCATAACTTATTCAGGGAGCTTTCCCAACTCCCCACAAATCCATTATAGCTCATACATATCTAATAAGGAAATTACCTTCTACACAACATGGGGAGCATCAACGTCCACATCTGTTCAATTCAACTCGTTTGGAAGCCAGTGAGTCCCTGGTAGCAGATGATCTTCGACGTATTGTGCTTATCTACTTTAATTCGATGCCGTAAATCTACGAAATTGGAGGCATAGTTCACCGAGGCAGATCTCAGCTCCGTTAAACCGTGGACGACGGTCGTCATGCCTGAGCTAATTCATATTTAATTATGTGATCAACTTGCTCTTTGCTCTCGCCGGAATCAACTGAAGCATTTCCCACGGTTGCCCGGGTCGGCCTGATGACTCGATGAGTGAATTTTGCTCTGAGCCTTCCACCTCCACCCACCAACCCCAAAATAGATGATTGTGTTTGTGCGACGAGGCTACTGGCGGCGACAGCCGACGCTTTATGCTAATATAGAGGTAATCACTGCTGGACATGAATGATTGATGCCGTTTATTGTTCTGCAGTACCCACAGACACTTTCCGATGCGACATACGACGACGGGCGCTAAATGGGACCTGTCCCACAAGTAGTTTATGGAATTAATTTGATGTAAGCTTGGACTAAGAGGGGGAGATTGTTTTGAAATATTAATTGATTGCAGGAATGCAATTAACTGGGTGTATAACATGATAATGATTAAATTAGAGCTCTGAGGGGACGTGCACTAATGGGACACTGCTGTTTGCCACAAATGGAATGAAATGGTGTGGGATCATTGTCATTTTTTTTATTTATTCATATAACCATTATGGTGGTTTAAAAATGTCATTACCACATTAATCATCACCGATGGTGTTTGGAAAATATGCTAAACTGATATTGCAAGTGCCATTATCATCGAGAGTCTGTAATATATTTATGAATTGCTGATCAAATAAAGCATTACAATGCTACATTATAAATAAGAACACATATACATATGGCGGAAAGTTGAGCTAATTTGAATTGACAAATTAACTATTTCACTGATGCCATAATGAAAAATTACAATGTGTTGATGAAGATTCCAAATGTCCTGACTCTACAGTAATGTGGGTCACCATCTATCATCACACAATGAACAATGAAACAAAAGCTATGCTCTAAAGATTAAATCTAGACCAATATTTGAAAGGGCGTAACAGCAAAAAAATATTCCTTCTGATTCTTTGTCCACATATAAAGCTATATATGTGGACAAATCTAGACCAACATTTGAAAAGGGCGTAACAGCCAAAATTTATTCCATTATATTCTTCGTCCACATATACATAGAGCTATATATGGTCGGGGTTCGACCAAACCGCACCAAGCGGCTTTTCGACTGACTTGTGATATTATGTTCGTACAAGGACAACGTAAATAGTTTCATATCAATTTAAGCATACATTTGCAGTAGGATATCCTCAGTTATGGGGTTGAGGGATATTCGATGCGATTTGCGATCAATCAAATCTGCTAAACGAAAGTTTGAGCAGCAAAATCGGTAATTTTTCGATGGCGCTTGGTGTGATTTGACTGAACCTCGACCATATGTAGACAAAGAATCAGAAGAAATAAATGTTGGCTGTTACGCCCCTTTCAAATGTTGGTCTAGAAAAAATCAGAAGGAATAATTTTTGGCTGTTACGCCTTTTTCAAATGTTGGTCTAGAAGTACCGTGAAGGAAAAGAAGGTTTTAGCCAAAACAAAGGGCTTCGGACTGAAACGCACCATTCTCAAAATCTTACAACATGATTGAAACAGGAAGTACATTTGAAACACAGATATCCCGCCATGTAGGACATGAAGGCGGTCTAGGTAACTAGGAAGTGGATAAAGGGCTGAAGTAGTACTTACTCAACGAGAGGCCACCGACTTAATAACAATTCCATAAATAATACGAAGTTGGAATTGAGGAACATGTTATTTGCCAGGCGATGAACTGATAATTGCATTTCTGAATTAAAAAATAAGTTCTCCAGTTCAAAAATGTTGAGGTATCCAATTATAGCCTGTATGATTTTTCAAGCTTTAAATATTAAATACCGCTTTGACTAAGTTCCAACCGTAAATCATATTTCAAATTCACTCATATCCACCGATGAATTACTCCGGACAAACACATATTTTTAAAGAAGGGATTAAACTCACCAGTATTGGTTTATTCCGGGTAACCGTCTACTTGCTTTAAAAAGGAATCACACCCACCTGCGGGCTGGTCGTCTTTTTGCGTCCCCAAGTAACATGTTAGTTTTATGCCGGTTTTATAGAAGTCATGAAAAGTAAATTATGGTTTTGAAAACCGTTATGAAACAAAAAATTATACTTAGGTCGTCTTTTCCCCCAGCTGGAAGATCGACATGGGCTCTTCCGCCAGATGCGTTTCATTTTCACGCATGGAACGCATAGGAGAACTTCCTTTCCAGCATTTCACCATTTAGAGGGATTATGCTAGTCAACATTTCGGGATGTTCAAAGCATCCTTCCTTTTTTTTTAATTTTAAAATTAAGTTCATCACTACCGTCGTGCGCTACCCGTAGTTATGCATATAGATGTTGATACATATCCTCGAAAACGGCTCGAGATTTCCGCTTCCTTTCCCTTCCTCCAGACATACGATATCTAGGCTTTGGCTGTTGATAAAGACTCGGAGCACGTGGAGTTTCGTAGGGTTCGTGATGGTTTTGATGTTGGTCGATGCGATGCTGTAGGAGTGTAGGATGTGCGAGCCATTTATAATTCTCGGGTACTTATTCAAAAGCACGTATGTGATTTTGTAAACAAAGATTCCAACGTTGATTTGTCCAATCTGATGGCTCCCCCACGCAAACCGACACCAATAACAGGTAGCCGAAGGCTTCCCCTACCTGTATGTAGTGATGGTTTGCGTGGGAGTGCTATCAGATTAGACAAATTGACGTTTGAATCTTTATTTACAAAATCACATACGTCCTTTGAATAAGTACCCGAGAATTGTTTGTCTTCATCACGCTCGTCGTCATCGACTTCGCATCACTGCTTCTTGCCGGGCTGGTGACCTCGGTTTCGGCGACTTCTCGTTGATACTGACGATTCATCCGTCTCGTAGCTGACTGTTCGGCCATGTGATCGAAACGCGCTAATAATACGTTGACCACTTCGGCACTCTGTGCGTGTGATTGCAGCGATGACGACGATGAGCTGCATGCGTGTTGTGTTTGCAAATTTGGGCTAGGGGACACCGTTTGTGCAGTGCTTACAACTGGCTGATTTATTATGCCAGGCGGTTCGGTCTGACTCGCCGACTACGTTAGCTTGGGACCTCCAGCGATGTTGGTGGTGAAGCGATAGATCGCTGGCCGACCAGTTTGACGATCCTTGTTTTCGCACCACTCGTCTTCTTTGGTGATTGTCATAGCTCGACATGTTTCGTCATGGTCGCATAACTTTTCTGCACCAGCATTTTCTAGTTTTGTACACAAGAAATGCCAGTGTTGATCTTTGCAGTGTTCGTATGAGAAAATTTGACCATTGTAGAAAATGTACGCCTGCTGACCGTGACCCACGAATCGATGTTTCGTTGGATCAGCATACGAGCTGACCAAATTCCCTGCGGAATCCCACCGAACTCGAAGCCATTACCTCGCGTCAATTCGCGCATCGAGATCACTTCACCGAACGCACTGAAGAACCCGACGATCTTCTCTTCGGGTACGTTTTCCGGGAAATCGTGCGCCTTCACTTCCACACTTCCATCTTTCATGGTTATACGGAGCACACAGTAACTTTCGATTACCGAAGTCGGTAAAATATTACTGAGTTTTTGAACAGCTGACTAAAGTCGGTAATAATTTTAGTTACTGAAATCTCGGTAAAACGAAAGGCTCCTATATTGTCAAAAAGTAACGAACAAGTCAGTACTTGCTACTACTGATTTGTTCGGTAAAAAATTTGTTTACCTTTGAGTTTGCTGAGTTTTCCAGTACAAAATATTTTCAAATTTTGATCCCAAATAAGAGAAGAAAATGCATTTAACCTAAAATTCGAAATGTGGGGAATCTCGTAAAGAGTATTGGGGGTAGGTTGCGAATTGAATCCTTACGGAACGAAATGATTGGTTCTTTCGGTAGCATGGCAATAAATAATTTCATTTTATTTCGTTTCTCAATAATTTATTAAAAATGTGTGCAACATAATAATAAGAATAAACATCTTTTGTTTTACACGAGGTTTGTACTTCAAAGAAGTCTGATTTCTTGTCTGATTTTCACTTTCATGTTCAAAAAAATACTGTTCTTGGCACTTAACATTTCCATCACTGAGCAATAGTTATGATGGTTGATTGTTTAAGTTCTTGGCCCCATTCCGGAGACCTATAGACCTTGTCATTCTACTTTGAAGGAATCTCAGTAAAATAGTCAGTATGCCGAAAACTCAGTAATTTGTTTACCGACTTTTTGTGGAACACCCAGTAAATACTACTAATTACCGAAAACTCAGTACTGCATACTGTAATTTGACACAACAATTACGGAAGATCAGTAATTTATAATGGAGTAGCTGATTTTTTCGGTAATTTTCATGTTTTACGGTACAAAACCGTAAAAAAAATTACCGAACAAGAGAGTCGAGAATAAGTGTGCGTGTGTTTCTTCCTTTCGTTCAACTTTCGGAGAGCGGAATCGAACAACACGTCTTCTCGTCTTAGAAGCTGAGCGAGAACTGAGAATGAGAATCATATAAATGAGACAACGTCACGAAACAAGGAGAAGAATACCAGTCCTCCAACATACGAAAAAAAATATTACAGGAAAAGAATTATACATCCCATGGATGAGATGAGGTTAAAAATAGATATTATGGGAGAAAAATGCCATCCTACTTAAATATAGGAAAATCTAATTAAATATCCAATTTAAGTCACAAAAAAGCAATCATATGTCAGTCATACAAGAAACAGATGCACGTGGGTTCGACGATTTAATCAAACGGCAGAGAGTAAACATCGGTTGGGAAAGGTGCAGAGTCGTGGAGGCAACGGATGTGTTGCGCTGTTTAAATTGCTCGGAATATGGACACAAAGCTGCTTCCTGCAAGAATCCTGCATATTGCCCGAGGTGTGCTGGCGATCATCAGGTGAATGAGTGCCTTGCTGATTATTTGAAATGTAATAACTGCCATGTGTTGAATACAAAACGGAGTTCCTCCTATGACCAACTGCTCGACGTAAACCACGCCTCTTGGAGTACTGGCTGACCCATTTTCGCCAAGCGACTTAAATCGGCACGGCAACGAATAGATTTTTCGACCTAGCAATTAGGAGAATATGCTGATAGTGGGAAGCTCCCTTATTCCGGTCATCAAGCGGCAGTGCATCATTCATCAGAATATCCTCGGACACTCGGAGGCCGAAGGCTCGGACACCGGGACGCACTCTTGCCTCCAGCCTTGTGGAAGGTCCCTATCCGCTCATCACAGTCGAGCCAATCCAGCCTGCGATCTTCAGCTGTCCCGGCCCTGTGTTTGAGACCGGTGAAGGGACCTTCCAACAGCAGTTATTTATTTATTTATTACGTTATCAGGCAAGTATGCTCTCAATACGTTCAGTTCATCCACCGAAAAGCCTCCTGTTTCCAGCCAATGTGCAGCGGCGTTTCTCTCATCTAAATATTCTCTTGATCGGACACCGGGACGTACACTTGCCCCCAGCCTTGTGGAAGGTCCCTGTCCGCTCATTACAGTCGAGCCAATCCAGCCTGCGATCATCAGCCGTCCCGGCCTCTGACAAGATTCCTGATTCTAGACAACTCGCGACCACGCTTCTTCCGTTTGAAAATGATGCTCCCCAGCATTCCAGTACTCGTCACTCCCACATCAGCAACGAAAACGGTGGTCTGCACATCTACTATCAGAATGTTCGCGGGCTTCGTACCAAAATCGACGATTTCTTTTTGGCGGTATGCGAAGGAGATTACGATGTTGTTGTATTAACCGAAACTTGGCTCGACGACGCCATACAATCAGCACAGCTTTTTGGACGCCACTACTCGGTGTTCAGAACTGATCGCAATCCTTTGAATAGCCGTAAAACCCGTGGCGGTGGTGTACTAATCGCAGTTTTATCTAAGTTCAATTGTGCTCGTGATTCCGCTATCGTTAGTGATACCCTCGAACAATTATGGGTTCGAGTCAATATGCCTGGATTCATTATCAGCATTGGGGTTGTGTACTTGCCACCTGATCGTATGAACAATCTTGATGATATTCAACGCCATCTAGAATCTATCGAAACGGTTAATTCTACACTCAGGGCTAACGACAAGGCCCTGCTGCTCGGTGATTACAATCAATCTGCGATTCGTTGGTGTTCAGCCGAGAGTTCTCACCCGACTGTTGACTTGATACGTTCTCGTCTATCAGAATCCAGTTGCGCATTGTTGGACGGATTCAACTTTCATGGATTGACCCAGATCAACTCAATCGTTAATTCAAATGGTCGTGTACTTGATCTCGTTCTGGCAAACGATGCAGTGCTGCCTAGTTGTGCAATACGCCCTGCTCTTGAACCGCTGACACCTGTTGACGTCAACCATCCTCCGCTTACCTTGGAGTTGTCGTATGCACCGCCAATTACCTTTGAGTCTGGACATGAATCGAGCAGTTATAATTTCCGAAAAGCAGATTACTCTGCATTGAATGAAATGATACTTGCAATGGATTGGGATTGCATCAATTCATTTGATAACGTCGACGGTGCTGTGGACTTTTTCAAAGACAATATCGTTCGTGCATTTGCTATCCATGTTCCGATTGTTGGAGCTGCACGAAAGCCCGCGTGGTCCAATCACAGATTACGAATACTTAAACGTTGCCGGTCCTCTGCACTTCGGAGATACTGCAATTATCGTTCCACTTACAACAAGCAACAGTTCAATAGTGCCAGCAGTGTATACAGAAGTTATAATCAGTTTTTGTATTCCCGATTCATCAGTCGCACATAACGAAATCTGCGTCTAAATCCCAAGCAATTCTGGACATTTGTTAGGTCCAAACGGAATGAAGATGGTCTTCCTACGTCAATGCAACTGAATGAAGTTTCTGCTGACACTCCAGCTGATAAATGCGAGCTCTTTGCTGAACAGTTTAAGACCTCCTTCAACGATTTCTCAGCTCCGCTATCTCTTGTCATCGAGGCTTCTCGTGACACTCCTCGAGATGTACTGGACTTAGGCCATCAGTGATGAAGATGTGTGCCGAGCGATCCGGAAACTGAAATTTTCGTTCTGCGTTGGACCGGACGGGATACCGGCTGCTTTGCTGCGCCGGTGTTCGAGCGCTCTTATTAAACCGTTAGCAAAAATCTTCAATCTTTCCCTTCGAACCAGAACGTTTCCCATGCGCTGGAAGTCGTCATACCTTTTTCCAGTTCATAAGAAAAGAAACAAATGCGACATGGGCAACTATCGTGGAATAACCACTCTCTCCGCTTGTTCGAAAGTTTTTGAAATAATAATGAACGACACGCTCTTCGCCTGCTGTAGGCAGTACATCTCTACGGACCATGGATTTTTTCCTAATAGATCGGTCGCGACCAACTTGACAGAATTCACAACAACTTGTATTGAGGCTCTTGACAATGGGCGGCAAGTGGATGCGGTATACTTAGATCTTAAAGCTGCTTTTGACCGAGTGGATCATCGTATTGTACTTGGCAATCTTGAGAAGTTGGGAGTGTGTTGATTGTTTTCGATCTTACCTGACGGATCGAAAATTGCGTGTGAAAGTCGGATCATCTCTTTTGGATCCCTTCGTCACGCCATCTGGTGTACCACAAGGGAGTAATCTAGGACCATTATTGTTTTCGATATTTGGCAACGATGTGACACTGCTGCTACTACCTGGTGTGAGACTGCTCTATGCTGACGATGCAAAGCTCTACATTGTTGTCAACAGTCTTGAAGACTGCATTCAACTACAAATGCTTTTAACCCGTTTTGAGGGGTGGTGGGGGCGTAACTGCTTGTCACTCAGTATCCATAAATGTCAGACAATAACGTTCAGCAGAAAACGAAAACCTATCTATAATTACACGCTGTCTGGGACAGTTCTTGAACGAGTGAACCACATCAGGGATTTAGGAGTTACACTTGACGACGCACTAACCATCCGTTTCCACTACGATAACGTGATTTCTAAGGCAAACCGACAACGTGTCTTTATAATGAAAATCGTCAAAGGATTCCGTGACCCTTATTGCCTGCGATCACTATATTGTGCGCTTGTACTATCAATTTTGGAATTTGCTGTCACTGTTTGGTGCCCTTACCAAACCACTTGGATCTCGAGGATCGAATCTGTGCAAAAAAAAGTTCGTGCGCTTTGCATTGCGCAATCTCCCTTGGCGTGATGTCCAACATTTCACTCCTTATGAAAACCGCTGTCGGTTGCTTGGACTGGATACCTTAGATGTTCGACGCCGTGTGATACAGGCCATGTTCGTAGCGAAAATCCTGAATGGTGCTTTTGACTCTCCAGCAATACTTAACGGGATGAGTTTTTACGCTCCTATGCGTCCGCTGAGGAGGAGGGATTTCATTCAACTTGGTACTCGAAACAGTCGTTATGGTCAGCATGATCCAGTTCGATATATGTCGTCCAGTTTCAACGAAGTGTTCCATCTCTTTGATTTTAATCTATCGCCGGCTACTCTGCAGCGAGTTTTTACAGCATACTTTCGTGATCGTGACACAAATTGACACTACAACCATAGATTACTTAGTTCAGTTTTATTATAGTGATGTATTTCGTGTGTATTATGATTGATGTGTTATGTGTATGTTTATATAATGATTAGATAATCGATAATTTATTAAAATTTTGGCTTTCTCAGTCTGTTGTATTAAGAACGATTAATTGTATACGTTCCCGACGTTTCGGCCGATTGGTTTTGGCCTTTCTCAAGAGTCGTAAGGTCTATCGTCTATCGTTAGATGCGGTTCTCCACTTCAGTTGCTCGGAGAGTTTTGCAACCATGCCTGCAATTTCGTAATTATTGTTTTAATCTAAAATGTTTTCACTGATACGACTGATACAACTGCAACGTCTGTTTTAAAATAAACCATTTTTTTAAAACAGATGTTGCAGTTATATCAGTCGTATCAGTGAAAACATTTTAGATTAAAACAGTAATTACGAAATTGCAGGCATGGTTGAAAAACTCTCCGAGCAACTGAAGTGGAGAACTGCATGTAACGATAGACGATAGACCTTACGACCCTTGAGAAAGGCCAAAACCAATCGGCCGAAACGTCGGGAACGTATACAATTAATCGTTCTTAATACAACAGACTGAGAAAGCCAAAATTTGAATAAGTCAAGCAAATCCAGTCGGTAACGCCATTACATAATCGATAATTTTTACCCTTTTACCCTTATAGTCATTGAGACAACAGATGTCAGATGACAATTGTTATGAAATAAATAAATATATTATAGAACGGTATACTACCCTTCAGCAATTTAACAAAGAGAGTTTTAAATTTTTATTCGACATAGGCTATGCTATCCATGCACTTTCTGAAGCTCAGGCCCTAGGATCTGCAGCAGTAACAGCGTCTCAATTCTAACATTGGAATAGTCAATTTCTAGCTTTGGCGAAACTAGACGCAATTTACCACACACACTAATCACTGGGAAGTAGACAGAAAACAGATTTTCTATCAATGATACCAGATCTTTCCGAATCTTTTCCGATTTTTTTTTTGTCAAATTTAATTTTCCTATACATTTTTGTTCGAACTAAAATATCCCCCTCAAAACCCAGAATAATCCACCTAGCGGTGATGGTGCATTTCTCGTGTATTGTAAAATGTAACAAAAAACTCATAAGAGAGGAAAAATTGCACTTTAGGGAGATAGATTCAGTTATTTACACCAATTCATATTTATTTGCGTTCATTTGAGTGCATTGCAGTTTTTGAAAAATCCAGGTTTGTGTTTTGATTGACACGCAGGAGGATCTCCCTATCATTCGAAATATTTTGTTCGGCTTTGCGCGATCGGTAAGTTAATTGATTGTGTTTTTATTTGACACGGCTGCTCAATATGGATGGACGCAATGAGAACATTTTAATACGTTTAAATCAATCCATAAAACAATCCACATCACATCGCTTATCTAAGAATACAGATTAAACACCCTTTGTAACTAACACAATACCCTTTCCTTAAACAATCGTGGAGATGCAGAGGTCACTCCCTCAGGCTTTAGCTGCACTATTCTATAAGTCTTGTGTTGATTTTATGGAGAATCTACATCGACACCATGCTCCGCAGCCAGGTTAACTATTTCCGATATGAAGGTATTAAACGTCGCCAGGTCGCGAACTACTGTTTGAAGCTATCGCGCTGCGTTTTTATCTCAGTTGATAATTTGTCTATTAACTCTTGCAACAGCAATAGGTTCATTAGATGTATTTGTTGCCAGCAAGAATGATGTGATTGGCCAAAACGAAAAGGACGAAAGCCGGAAGTAGAAAACGGCTCAGAACTTCTTTTAATGCCGAACCTCCTACTTAGTCAACACAGCAGCCTAGCAAGAACTTCATCATCAGTGTAGCCACATACTTCCATTGTGTTTCTAACCCCCTCCCTCTCTTCCCCTAAAACATGTGACGTCATTTTTGAACGACCCCTTATTGGTGACACTTCTGAATACTGAACTGGCTTCTGTAGACATTAAACTTCTAGATACAAAACTGGCTGCCGTAGAGCTGCCACTTCGGGATACTGTTTCACATGTGAGCGATAGCAATACCGGCAAATACCCTGCATTCCCGATTGCAAAAGAGCCGAAATATTTTAATTCAGTTGAAAAAGTTATGAGCTTCGGGGCTTCAGGAGGCCATCAAACCGCATAAGGATTAATACGAAAGTGTGCTGGTAATCGATTCATGGAGTATATCGCTCACGCTCACGCACATCGCTCACTAACCGACCTATAAAATCGAAAGACCCGAAAAGGGTTCGAATCTATAGGAACGCCGTTTTCGAAGCCAGCTAATTTGTTTGTTAATTCAGATACAACTCACCGCCATAAATCAAACACGTTAGCGCGAGATTCCCCAGCGGAGGCATGACGCGGTGGGGCCTACCATCTAGCTGGTGTGGTACAAAAGCGTGAATTGCATCCTCCGGGCGCCGCCAGTGAAAAAAGCCAAAAATAACCAATCAATTGAATTATTATGTTATATACGCCGCTTTGCGTGTTTCTGTGGTTCAGTGTTCTGTGTGGTCAAAAAATAAACGGGAGCATAAAATTAGAGGAATTTTAATATAATACAGAAATGATCGAGAACAGGAATCTAACTAAATCCAACAGAAATCCATTGAACACAATTAAAAGCTTCGTATACCTACTTTCAGTTAATTTTTAATGCATTTTATAATTCCATGTACTTTTAACATAAAGGTCATAAACGTAGTTGGCACGTGGTTGACATAAACGATTATCAGATGAATTATAGATATTAAGCATATGCGGTATTTCGAAAAATTTCGTTTCAGGTGGTTCGAAACGAAATTCCGCGGAATTTCGCGGAATTTGAGCATGGCGAAATCTGATTTTTTCATTTCGTTTCGTTTCGTAAAATTTCAAAAATTTCGCTAGAAAAAACCAGCTTCTAACGAAATTTAACGGAATTTCGCGAAATTTCGAAACAAATTTTAACTTAAACCATACTTTATATTATCAAAAATTTTGGCTGCGCCGCTGAACTAAACCATAAAACTATTTTCAAAACTTTAGTTATACAATTTTTTCTATTAACGCTCACTTCTTCCTTTTCAATGGTTCTACATCCCAACTGGAACTTGATCTGCTTTTCAACTTAGTATTCTATTAGTACTTCCTCAGTTATTAATTGAAAACTTTTCTATATCCACCATTGCATGAGTAGGTATCTTGTTTTTTTTCTTCCTAAGAAATGAAGGGGGAATCTTCTCAACAGACATCCTGTGTTGGACGTCCAGGGAGTGCGGGGTTAGGGACCATCAGCAAACGAGAGAGGCAGGACTACATCCCCGACCCGCTAAACCGTTTCCATTGCCGCCAAGCCCATCGTCCCTTCGGTACAACCAGAAAGTAATGCTTCAAAGGGGGGCAGTGCACAACGCACCCTCTAGGTTGGCTGCATGTACTTGCAGCACCAAACATCGTGACTCGCTTTCTTAGAAGAAGTCCATGTTATCGTGCAAGCGCATTGCCGGCTTCCCAGGTGGCCTGTCCTCGGAAGGTGGGAAGGATCGACTTTACGCCTGCTTCCCTCTGCATGGCTGGTATCAAGAAAGATGATGCCGCGTGCACCCCAAATTGACCTCTCTGCGATATGGCCAATTCGTCAACAAACAGAGGGACTTGCCGACGTGGTGCCTACGCCTGCCCCAGCCTTGACGAGGACCCCTTTCCGTCCTCGGGCTCGGAACCCGCCCGGTTGACCGACGCCGCGAAAGTGACGATAATATGTTGTTCTTCGCGCGGTCACTTTTTTGATAAAAGGATCGAGTTCGACCACAGGGCCGGTATGACCCATGAAGCCGACTCCGAGCCCTTCGACCACCTTTTATTTACGCCTGAACTAGCCATTCCTCGAGTCCACGCGTCACCTCCTGTGTAGCTCCGAGACGATTTGGACAATTGCCGATAAAACGGCGTTCCAGCCAACTTCATCTTTACACATCCTCCGGACTAGGTTGTCTATCTACCCTTAGTGGAACTGTCCCACGCACGCTGCCATTTGACCATTGAGGCCAACCAGACAGTCCTACGAATGCCTCTCGTGCCGCGCATTTATAAACAGTCTATGTCTTCATCGATAACGACACAGAAGCGCATTTGCAATAGCTGCCCAACTGGCACTATTGAATGCATTCCTCACGTCGAGAGTCACTACTGCACAATAGTGAACTCCCCTCCTCTTACGCTGGATAGCTATCTCCGCGGATTTGGTAATTTGGTAACAAGATAGCGTCTACGGTCGACTTACCCTTTCGGATGCCAAACTGGATACTCGATAGACCATCCGCACCCTCCGCCGTATCAAGCAGGCATATTGGTCTATATGCCGATGGATCCCTCGGTGGTTTTTCCGCTTTTGGCAATAGGACCAAGCTCTGCCTTTTCCATGCTGCAGGGAAGACTCCTTCGTCCAGAAATCTCTGCATGACAAATCTGAACCTCAGCAATGGCCGCTTTGATGGCCAGGTTCGGAATACCATCCGGTCCTGGCGCCTTACCTACACTAAGGGACTGTGCAATCCCCGCAAGTTCCGCCACAGTTACTCTTCCCTCGTCGTCCACCCTGACTCCTGGCAGCTCCACAAAGTTAGGTCAGGGCCTTGGGTCATGACGTGGGAAAAGCCCCGTGATGATCCTGTCAGCATTTCCGGAGACCGCTCTGTAGGGTCCATCGCCCCACGCGTCTTGGCCAGGCGTCACCCTATGGATTCGCGTTGGCACTTTGACCAGGGAATCAATTTTTCGTCGATGCGCATACGAAACAAACGACAAAAGAGAACCAACGACAAAGCTTTGTTTTTGTCGGAGATAATAATGACAAAGATCCGAAAAATTTTGTCCACGACAAAAAATAACACAATTTTGTTGCTAACCTTTCATTCCGTTATTTTGCATTCTCTAGAGCAAATTTCGGTTTTATGCAATCGTAGTTTCTACTTTCATGGAAATATTCGAGAATCTAACGTTGATTACAAAAATAGCCTCGATTTCTCGGAAATATCAGAGCATGCAAGCGAAGACCATTTTTGATAATGTGGTCTTCGATGCAAGGCAAATGATTCTTGTCATATTGTGTTCAGGTTCTTACAAAGGCTTGTTGCAAGGTGCGTTTGTCAGTAACAAACTCTGTTGATGACAAAGGGTATATTGTTAGGCGTTGCTCGAATATTGATTCCCTGACTTTGACACATGCCCTCGAAGCAGTTTTTTGCATGATCTTATCTCAGTCTTCAGAGCGGCTCTAGCAGTCACGAACGCCACCCGTCGTTCAGCATGCTCCTCTTCTGTCCATACTCGCTGCATCCGCCTCCGTGCCCGTAGGTAATCCGGCGCAGGTTCGCAATTGCTTGAGTCCACCAGTAAGCCGGTGGACTCCCATTCCTAGGGTGGACTTTCCTAGGCATGGTGGCATCGCATGCACGCGAGAGTACTGTTACCAGCTGCTCGCCGCTCAGACCGAGAGTATTGTGCACGCGGCGGAGCGCTTTTTAAAAACCTCGTTGTCGAAGTACGATGTCTTCCACATACGAAGACTAGGCCTCGCCCCTTCTTCCGTCCGCTGAATGCTGGTCGTATAGTAGATACTGTAGCGAACCGCCAGGTGGTCGCTGTGAATGTAGCCATCATCTACCCTCCAGTTTGAACTACTCGTTTGACCAGGGCTCCAGAACGTAACGAATGTATCTTTAGTGGCAAGACATCTTTGACCTGACCGAGAATCGAGCTCGCCATCTCCGGATTGGCAATCCCACGCCTTTGCTCGCATAGCTATTTGAGATGCTCACTACATAGCCCCGTTCTGAGTCGACAAATACGTATTTAGTTTTCTTCTATAAAGCATCCTCAGTATTTTGTTAGAAATATCTAACAGAAAACTAAAAGTATCTTTAATATTCTATCCTATTTGTATAAATGTAACCAGATATGAATCAGTTCACTATAACTTTGACAAAGATGGAAAGTCGTGTCGTGGATTCTAAGGGCCCTTTTGAAGTCCGAAGCAAGTGAATAACTTTTTTTTATCCAGAGTAGATTAAACCCAGTTCTTTTTATACGCGGTTGGTTTTTACTCGATTACGACCTTTAGCGTCAATGGAACTATGAATTAACCATATGAAAAAATTCACAAAAATTAAAGAAAATTCAGGTAAAATTAGGTTTTTAACGAAATTTGAAACGAAAAATCAAAAAATTTCTATATTTTTATATACTTACTAATATAAAACTGAACTGATTGATCAAATTCGGGAGCATATGCTCCACGATGTATTGCTTTCAAAGCGGCACAAGCGAACACGAAGTGATTTATCACAGACTACTACTTCTCTTATTATAACTCTATTTATCGCAAAACAGTTATTTGGCTTTGAAAAGTAAAATCGAAATTCCGTACATAATATAAAATCAATTTCATAAAAATTCCGCGGAAAAAAAATAAAATTTCGTTTCGTTTCGAAAAATTTCGAATTAAATGGACCCTGATTTCGTATCGTTTCGAAGACTCGAAAGTAAATCTATATTTCGTTTCGTTTCGTTTCGAATCAACATAGACATTTTAAATTTCGTTTCGTTTCGTTTCGTTAGGAAAAAGTGTGTTATCGCATACCCTTAATAGATATTCTAATTGTGAAATAAACAAAACTACAGTCCATATGCGAATTCCAATCGAGTACATTTTTAAATAGGAATGTCACAAATTGAAAGACATATTTCTTTATTAATATTTTCAAAATACATCAAAACCTCATTGGAGAAAAAGAACAGCGTAAACTGGAATTAATTTTAAAAATAGTTTATATTCTACTTAATTTTGCTGGGAAAATTTTAAGCTGGCAGTCCTGTGGTATGACACACTCATGAACACACTCGGTCTTTTTTCTCTCTATCCCAATTAACATGGAGGGCGGATCCAGACTGGAGGCTACGTATGCATCGATGCGTGTGGTCAAAAATTAATTTTCGGGGCGGAATTAGATGTTTTGATTTCCAATTTTAATCGCTTATATTGAATCCGATGATCTCTTTGTCCCTAAATGGGCAGGGGATATCGCAGCCAATAAATTATGTTACCATGCACATTTGGGAATGTTATTATTCATTTGCGACCTATTTGGGCAGTTTTAGGCGTACATATCATGAACAGTAATTGTCAGTTTTATTGCCAGACTAATTGGGTTATAGGAAAATATTGATTGTATGCGATACGGATCGTTTATTTGGCAAATATATTTAGAGAAAAATATACGCGATGCTTTTCGTGCTGATTTAAGTTGTTAGCCTAGAAGTCAATAACTATAGTCACCCGCTTCAGTGTAGAACGAGAAAAAATGTTTCTGCTGTTTAATTCGCCTCTCAAAGAAATTGGTTCAATCGGTAAACCACTTCAGCTAGAGAACATCATATCGTTATTAGTACCTACAGGGCGCCTTGAGAGCACCACCACCACCCTCAGCAAAAACGAACGGATGCACAATAACAATTCAAACCGGTCAATTGCTGAGCAGCAAAAGAATAAAAAAGAAATCAACTCTTCTAGGCAATTGAAGCACGACGATGACGGGGCTTGGTGGAAAGTTATCCAATGGAAAAGAAAAATGCTTTGTCAGCACTGTTTGTGCCGCGCACTTCCAGCGGGCGTCACCACACCCACCTACGAGGATAAAAGGTTCTGGCGAACCAGGACGTACGGCCCACCCGCATCGTGCTCAGAGTGGCAGTTAGAGGAAATGTTTGAAATCACCTTGCAGAAGGGAAGGTTTATCTTGTATGGCTAATCATCGTGATTGTGTTTAATCCTAAATTCAACCATGCTTTATTGCAACATGCCCGAAAACAAACTAATTTGAGACTCCAAAATTTCAAGAAATTTATTACTGCACATAAATTAATAATAAAAAATAAACGTTTGAGATTTATTAACAACAAGCTGTTCGTCAAACTTCGTCTTGCCAAAATTTGATTTTTTTCACAATTTGTGTCTTATTTGTATGGGGTCTCAAACCATCATAGATACATTTTTTGCCTTCAAAAACCTCCACATGCCAAATTTTGTCCCATTTGCTTGATTATTTCTCGAGTTATGCAAAAATTTGTGTTTCATTTGTATTGTAGCCCTCCCTTTTAGAGGAGGGAGGGGTCTTAAACCATCTTTAGAACCTTCCCCGATCCCAAAAACCCCTGCATACAAATTTTCACGCCGATCGGTTCATTAGTTTCCGAGTCTATAAGGGTCAGACATACAGAAAATCATTTTTATGTACATAGGTACATAGATTGTAAATGTAATCTGTAACTGCCAAACATTGTATTCTTTAGCACTGAGTGTGTACAAACTAACCCTCGCTTGCTGACAATGATATTATGGAAGAAAGCTGTCTGTTTTACATATTTTACAGACAGATTTAGTCCGGGATGTAAGAAGAGCAGCTACAGTGACCCATTTCAGACTGCCTGGTATTTCATGACCAAGGTCGCCTTTGCTTACAATTAGCCCGCTTGTACTTACTACCATCATAAATTAGATAATGCATCCATAAGCCAACCTCCGAATTCTCAAAATCTAGTGCGCATCTAGTTTCAATCATTAGAAACATTGTGAAAAATATTTTGAAACAATCTCACCAAATTAGTTCATATTTGAAGAACAGGCACTTCGCGCCTAACAGAAATTCAACGTATTCAAAAACAAACAACAAATATTATCAAATATTGTATTCCTTGGCGCTTTATCTAAAATGACAAAAAAGTGCAATATCCGATAGTCTCTTGGATTGTTGAGCCCGTTCCTTTCTGCAAAAACCCTTTTAGCCCAAAGCCCTGATTTACTTGGTTCTTGGCTCCCTTGTTTGCGTCTGCTAGTTACTTGAGCCATTCGGCACAACTTCAGCTTCTGCTTTGGAGGCAAACTACTCAGATAGTCCACGGCGACAATCCTACGAAACGTGGAAGACGTAACCTTCATTGAAACTTTCCATGTTTCAAAGAGCCATATTGATAGCTTATCAGTAAAGAATATGTAACAGAGGTCAACACTACTGTAAACCTTTCCAAAAACAACGTCTGCATTTCCAGGACATTGTAAATTGTTTCTTGGATTTTCTAAAGAAAAGTTTTATTTGCTCAGGATGGGTTGACTATACTGCTATTTTCTAAGTACTAAACTGGAAAGCTGCCCGGAATGGATGGAGCTATTGATATATTCATAATAAATTGATGGTTCTTTTTCTCCAATTCCTTACTTTATACACTCGCAAAAAACTCCGCATTATATTCATGAGTTCATACATTGATTTTTGCAATGGGGGTAGCGAAATGGATTCCATATTTTCGACACATATATTTCATGCGCCCACATGCATTGCATGAGTGTTTACACATGTGTTAATTTCTATGCAAATAATAATACATATAAAATAATAAATAATAATATATATAAAATTAATAAAGTATGTGTCGATTTTCCTGAGTGTACAACAAAAATAATTTCATGTCGCAATTTGATTTGTTACCACAGCTTTTCAGTAAACCATATATTAGAAAAGACATACAGCATGAATCTCCAACAAGAGAAGTTGAATTGTATTCTCCCTTGTGACATTGAATGGATGTTATTGTATCTTCGTCAGCAGGTTCTAGGTTGATGAGAAAGAAAAAATGGAATAGAATTTTCGAAACGTTGTCACGGAACGGAAAGTTTAACCGAGTTTGTTTACGCATTGAATGTCCACTTTGTTCTATTGAAGTAATATTCATTAAAAAATCAAGTCACCTGTGTACTTTGAAAAATATGAACAAATTTTGATTGTCACCATCATCTTCTTATTAACAAGTTACCATTTCCTCCTTAAAAAACAATGAAAATTTCAATCAAGGCCAAACTGTGCCCAAAAAAAATTGAATCAACGTAACGGAATGAAGACCTACATCATAAATCACTTTTCCCGTCCTTTGTGTATTATTGATGCTTTTTGCCGAACTTTTATTCTCGCGTTCCCAACCGTATTTCTTTTGTATTGTCTGAAAAGAATAGGAAAAACCTTTCTCCTTTTCCAACGAAAACAACGCATTTAGGGCTCACTCAAAACCAAAGCAATGTTTTCGCAGTAACGCTGATATCAAAGCAATTATTGTCGCATTGATGTGAACGGATCAATGGAATCATGAAGGCAGTAACACCACACCAAATTCACAACGACAGATTGTCGCAACAAACAAAAAGGTACGTCGTGTCGGATTGGAGGGAATCTTTGTCCTAGTGTGTGAAGCATACTAGTGACGCTGCGTGCATATTTTTACACTTTTCAATGATGATTTCTAATCACTACTATGTGGATTCATCATTCATAGAACAGTCCATGCTGCGACATGATAATAAAATCGCAATAAAATTATCTCGCTGGTAAGGGCTTCGGAATAACAAAACAAAATGTAAGTACATCATCGAGTGTAATTAAACTACGAAGTAGGTATGTAATAGAGCAAAGTTTTTCTTGTATAAAAAGGTAATGAATTTTCGTTTTCAAATTGATTTTATTCTTAAGGCAAGAAATTCTGAAATATTTGTAGGTACAGGTTTCTGTTTTTTTTTCGTACACTCAAATTTAAGCAAAATGCTCACCAATTTGCAATCAACAATAGTAGTTGAACGTCCAGGGCTTTTATACGTATTGTCATCAACACTAGTTCAGGTACCTTGGATTATTGCTATGTTATCCTCCTGACAGAGACATAGACACGCTTTTCTGCTGAGATTCAAAACCGGACTTTGCGATCGCTGTGGTCGAAACATGAACACCACAGACAATTCAACAATTTTTTAGCACATGTGGCCTTCAATTCCGATCTGAAACTGACGTATATCGAAGCCCGCTTTTTGGGCTTGCTTAATGCAAATCTGATTATCCATAAAAGCGGACGTAGGACATTGTCCAGAATCGTATCTCGGTCATAGCCAGTCCGTCTTCACTATATTTGAAACTGACAGACAGCAGACAGTTTTTCCCTTGATAAAGACCCAATAAACGAGCCGAAACGTCGGGCAATGCAATTGTGAACCCGTTTGAATATTTTTTAGACTGAAAAAGACAGAAGACAAGAACATATATTAGAAACTTCATCTCCAACTAACAACATTTACATAGCGAATGGCGGAAACAGAGCCTAAGGGCAGTGGACAGGCAGCTAGACGCTAGTGGTAAAGGCAATATTAGCAAGGGATTAGAGGGAGCAAGAACATCCTGATCTGGAGGCTAAACCAAAAGGGGGGCGGTAATGCGGAGAAGCGAATCCAACACGATGGAGGATAGGGAGGTCAGAGAACGGACATTGTGCAAGCTATCCACGTCTGACATAACGACAGCATACGTAAGCCGGAAGTGGGCCCTCCTTAGCCGTGCGGTGAGATGCGCTTCTATTCCCGGTCCCGGTCTAGGCAATTTTTGGATTGGAAATTGTCTCAACTTCCCCTGGGCATAAAAGTGTTAGCCTCATTAGCAGCGTGTTAGCCTCATGATATACGAATGAAGAAATGGTAACTTGGCTTAGAAACCTCGCAGTTAATAACTGTTTTTTTTTTCTTCCTAAACAATGGAGGGGGAATCTGCTCAACAGACATCCTGGGTTGACCAGGAAGTGCTGGGTTAGGGGCCACCTCCAATGAGGGAGGCATGGCTGCATCCCCGACCAGCTAAACCGTTTCCATTGCCGCCAAGCCCATCGTCCCTTCGGTACAACCAGAAAGTAATGCTTCAAAGGGGGGCCAGTGCATGACGCACCCTCGAGGTTAGCTGCGTGTCCTTGCAGCATCGAACATCGTGACTCGCTTTTTAGAAGAACACCATGGTATCGTGCCAGCGCATTGCCGGCTTTCCAGGTGGCCTTACCACGCCCTATGTCCTCGGAAGGTGGGCAGGGTCGACTTCGCGCCTGCTTCCCTCTGCACGACTGGTATCAAGAATGATGATGCCGCGTGCACCCCAAATTGACCTTTCTGCGATAGGGCCTATTCGCCAGCACACAGAGGGACTTGCCGACGCGAGGCCTACGCCTGCCCCAGCCTTGACGAGGACCCCTTTCCGTCCTCGGGCTCGGAACACGCCCGGTTGACCGACGCCGCGAAAGCGACGATACCATGTTGTTCTTCTCGCGGCCACTTGTTCGATAAAAGGATCGAGTTCGACCACAGAGCATGACCACCGGTATGACCCATGAAGCCGACTCCGATCCCTTGGACCACCTCTTATTTGCGCCTGAACTAGCCATCCTTGAGTCCACGCGCCACCTTCTGTGTAGCTCCGAGACGATTTGGGCGATAGCCGATAAAACGGCGTTCCAGCCAACTTCGTCTTTACACATCCTCCGAACTAGGTTGTCCGGGGTAGTGTCCAGACCACATGTGGCAAGCATGTGGTGACGCATTGCGCGAAAACGTGAGCACACGAACAACACGTGTTCCGCCGTTTCCTCTAAACCTGCGCACACCAAACACTCGGGCGAAGCCGAGCAAGCCAGCTGCTTCACCTGCACTTTGATTTTGCAGCACGCTTAAACGCCGGGCACATCGAGCCCCCCATGGGGTGCTTGCTGTTCACAGCTTTGCTGGAACAAATCAAACAATTGGGAGGGTTCGTGCAGCATTGTGCCTTATGTCCCTCCAATCCGCAGCGTCGGCAGAGATTGCTTCTGTCAGGGCCTTTGCAGTCCCATTGCTTGTGCCCCGGTTCCAGGCACTTGAAGCAAACTTCGGGTTGCTCGTATATGAGCACAGGGCATACCGACCATCCCACCTTGACGCTCCCTAACTTGACTACCTTGGAGGCGTCCGCTGCAGATAGCCGAACCAATGCTACCTGCGTCCCTGCCGGACCTTTCCGTAGCCGAACGGCTGCGGTGGGCGTCTCCACTTCACACTGTCGCCGCAGTGCCGTGACGAGCTCTTTGACTTCAGTGATCTCGTCCAGGTCTTTAACCCTTAGATTCACCTCCGTCGTGAGTGCCCTCACCTTGACCGTCTCGCCTAGGACCTCCTCCGCCAACTTCTTGTAGGCGGCGCCCTTTTGCGAGACGCCCCGCTTCAGCTCGAGTATCATCTCGCCCATCCGGGTACGTCTTATTCGACGTACGTCGGCGCCGAGTTCACCGAGCTTGACGTCACTCCTCATCGCCTTCAAAACATCCGAGTACTTAGCCTCGTCCGCCGTGATGACTAGGGCATCGCCCCTGGAGCGATTGGCGCCTACCCTAGACTTCTTGCTACCCTCATTCGCCTGGGCCTTCTTTTCGGCCCTTGACGTCTTCGGTTTCCTCTTGTTCTTGACCAGGGTCCAGGAGGCGTCATTCCCTCTATTTCCCTGGTCTGGTGCGGCTGAGAACTTTCAGCCTGCCGTAACCCCTTACCACCGTCTTGCCTGAGTGGACGGACCTTTCCAGGTCCTTCCTCCCCGGTTTTGGAGGTACCTGACCGGGGTTCAGCTTCCCAGCCCCACTACCCTTGTTCGGGGAGTAACCCTCCGCGTTTTGGAGCGGCCCCAGGGAGCTCATCCCTGGAGACTGTCTCCCTGTTTTTGTGTCTGCTCCGTTGGAGTAGTCACCCCCGGCGTACCCGCAAATACTTGAGCCTCAGTCTGGGTAGACTTTGGCACCACCGTCTTAGCTGGCACGCCTTCGGTCGACTCGACCTTGCCCGAGTCCGCGAATCCTTGGGCCTCAGTCTGGGTAGACCTCGACTCCACCGATTTCACGGGTTTACACTTGGCCGTCCCGACCGCCCTCTCCAGCTTGCCGTCCAGCATCGACTTTCGAAGTTTCTGCAAGCTCCTCTTGAGGTCCTTGCTGATATTATGCTTCGATGACGCAAAGTCGATGATGGCGTCCAGCTGTTCCGTCGCCACCTCGAAGGCCGAAAGCCCATCGCGTTTGCGGTTCATCGCCTTCACAAGCCATGGGCCGTCAATAACCCCTTCCGGCGTTTTTATAGCCGAGAGGAAGGTTGAGTGACCCATGCTGGCGCTGCGCACTGAGCTGCCGACTATTGCCTCTGGCCTCCTAGGCGGAGACCTGAACAACCCACCTCTTGCGAAGGGGTTGTCGCCTACACTACTACCACTAATTGAAGAATTGACTTGGTTTTCCATTTTGGTCCCACGAGTTGCAGTTAATAACTGTGGAAGTGCTTATTGAACACTAAGCTGCGAAGCTAAGAAAAGAGAGTCGGAAGCCCCCTGGCAACTGGTGGATGACAGAAAAAGTAGGGGTAAGGATCCTCCAAAGAAGGTTACGAAGGTAACAGATAGAAGAGCGGCTTTGTTACTTGAGACGGATAATGGCAAGTATGCGAACATCCTCAAATCAATGCGCATTGCAGAGAACCTCTCGGCGTTGGGAAAGATGTTGGCAGTATTGGACATACTCGGGCGGGAAAGAAGAGAGCCCAGTCAAACGGCGCAGCGTGGCGTATAACGAGCCAGTGTAGCAGGTAGCCGGAGATGGCGTGAAGATAAAGATTTGTCGACAGATGTGACCCTGCTGTGTAAGCAGCTGTACAAGACTACTTTGTCGAAGAACCTATTCCTATTAACACCCTCAGATCACAGTATGGTTTTAAGGTTCGCCGTTATCGGTTCGCTTTCGTATGAGAACATTTGACATACAGGTAATGATGTTTAAGCTATCAGCTACGGAGTCCAACATGGTGCTGAAATCTGGGAAATTTTGAGTGAGCTGGTTGATGTGCACATTAAGCATATACCAGCCACCGATAGTGAACCGATGCTACAGGTGTTTCAAAGTTGGTCACAAGTATTGGAACTTCAATGGACCAAACAGGAATTTACTGTACCGCCAATGTGGAGAGGGGGCTATCTGGCGTGAGCTTGCGACAAGGCACCGAGATGCCTGATATGTTCCAGCAGAAAACAGACACGCAACCATGCCATGAGAGGGCCGGATTGGCCAGAGAAAGAAAAGACCGGAAGCCGGAGGATATAAAACACCACTGAGCATGTAACGCAGCTGAATGCTGAATATTATCCACTGCGCAAAAGTTAGTATGGTAGTCGGTAGTCGACTCACAAATGGACGTTGTTATCATTGCGGACTCGTAACGGCAACGGGGTGGTAGATGGCAAAAAGCTGTCAGCGATTTGAACAACTGGCCGGTATCCGGTCCATGAGGTAGTTCCGACGCTAGTGGAGGTAGCGGTTAGAGCCAAAATGAAAAAAAAGATGTTCTTCTGTAGCTGGTGGTGGTAGAGCAACTTACTCATAAGATTGACAGAATAACGTTGGTTTTTGTTAGCAATTTTAAACGTATGTGTACGACCAGAGGACACATCCTATTAGAGGCTACAAACAAATTCGACATAGTTCACGCCAACGTTTCAAGACAATTATCTACGTCACGTTTTGTAGTCGTGGGTTCACCAGTGACATCAGCTGAAGAGTGAACGAAAGCTCCTACACACATAGGGACCAATACCTACCCTCGCTGCAACCCTTATGCTAGAGGAAAACATCCTAGGTCTAAACGAGTACTAACTATCTGTCACGTTGGTATGGAAGCGTCAAGAGACGATCCAACGATAGAGTCGCGGCAATATTCGTCGCGTGTGTTCAGAGGAACCTTCAGGTCGAAAAGCTACAGCCTCTTTTGCTGCTGACCTTCGGTATCATATGCATAAGTACGTTAGGCAAAATGGACGTCAAGCATAACAGACGATAGGTATAATGTACGTAAGGCATAATGGACGTTAGGCATAAAATTACCCAAAGAACAGCCTATGACATAAAGAAGGCAGAATTATGCCAAACGTCCATTATGCCTAACGTGTACTATGCCTAACATACTTGACCTAACGTCCAACGTCGGGGACCCCAAAGTATATTATTCGTGCAGTTGGCGGGACTATAAATTGGAATTTTCATCCAGTTTCGTTGCAAATACTCAAACCTTTTTTACAATTTTCTGAGCACTCAGATGTGAATATGTTTGTATTATGTGAAATATTTTGTTTTAAAAAATGTATTGGAGGTAACCACTTTCCTTTGATGGGACTCGAACCCACAGCCCTCAGTACGCTAGACTGGTGCTTTTAAATTTGATTGAACTGAACTTAAACTTTAATTGATTTGAACATAAACACACAGAGGAACAGACGTCTCACTTAGAACACAATGCAATCAAAATCATCGTCACAAAAACATTTTCGCCCAATGCTAAAACCACGGTGTGTGGCCAAGCGGCAACCAGATGGCGGTAGTGCGCAAACGTCAAACACAAGCAAAATCGATGGAAGCGCCATCGGTGGCCGATTGACCACCTACAAAGAATTAAATAAACCGTTAAAAAAGTGAACGATGGAACATGTGTTAAGTGAGACGTCTGTTTCTCTGTGAAAAACAAGTCAAAAAATCTTGTGTATGATAAAAGTGTTTTCCACCGATTGCCAACATCTACGTTTTTCAACAACATCAATTCAATACCTTCGTTTATTGGTACTATTAAAGCGAATGGTGAAAAATCCTGCCTAATGTTTCACCATAATCTTTTCATGAAAAAAAAAACATCCAAAACTTTAGGATTTATCTTCTAAATTGCTAAAAGTTTTGCCGTTCAAAATCATTTTATTATTTATAATGTCCTTTGGATCGCGCTTCGCCATCTACCTTGGCAGGATCGGATCCACCCGCTGAATTTCGATAGCCTGGAGACACGCCTAGCGAGACTGGAATTGAACCTGCGACCTCCTGCTTATAATGCAGCCACTAGACCACCGAGTTCGTATAGTAGAACGTCCATTGCATATTTGTGCACAAAAATCAACTTTTTACCTACACTGAGGATACTGTTCGTAAGATTGTCATACGAGCAAACTTATAAGAATGTTTCATAAGAATTGTACTTTGTAAATATTGAGATCTTTTTTCGGTCAAATCTATTCTTTTATTGGATATCCAACAAGACGATTTCTTGTAGGATCAGTGGGCGTGAGGTGTGATCACACGCCTCCTAATCCCGACATTCATGGTTCGAAACCAGGTTACACTTTTTACTTAATTAAAATATTTCATAAGATTGTCGTATGAAATGCACTCCATTAGTGAATCTTATGAAAATCAATACATTTTCTTGTGGCGAAGTTTCAAAAGAAAATCGTATGATGGTCTTACGACCAATATCCTCAGAGATAGTAATTTGTAACCGATTTGCTGGTAAACAAAGCGCTGCACAAAATGCATTCGACATAGAATAATAAGGCTTAGAAAACAACAAGGCCAGTAAATGTCAATTTTAACAGTTAGTGACCTCATTATTTTCTATTTTTTCACAGTAAGAAAGAGACAAAGCTTGCCCGTGAAGTGCCCTATTGCTATTAGGGGTCCCATACAAACTACAACATGTTGAACAACTTTGACTACGCCCCACGAAATTTGATTTGTACAATTTGCCCACAGACGCTCCGACTTTACTCCGAACAAACCAAATTTCCTAGGGGGCGGAGTCTGAGTTGGACAACATGTTGAATCGTGTATGCGGCCCCTAGATTTCAGTGGATTGCTGAGATCAAAATGTATGCCATAAATTTTGTTCAAAACCGAAAAGGTAGCTGTGTTGACTATTTACGTAAATGTTGGTGTTGGTATGTGTGATAGTTTGAATAATTTGTTTTTGAATTTCCAATATGCAGTAGCATTGTTTTACCCTATGTAATTTACATAAATCAAAAATCTACGAATTCAGTACCAAATTTTCAAAACGACTTATCTGCTTTTGTAAACAAAGATTCAAACGTCGATTTGACGAATCTGATAGCACTCCCACGCAAACCAACACCATCAACAGGTAGCCGAAGCCTTCACCTACGTGTTGATGGTGCTGATTTGCGTGGGAGTGCTATCAGATTCGTCAAATCGACGTTTGAATCTTTGTTTACAAAAGCAGATAAGTCGTTTTGTTGGCGTACGGCCAACGAAGAATGAGAATTCCAGGTTTTTAATACAACGTATATTAAAAACTTTCTGCAAAAGGATAACAATGGCTCATTCAGAAGTATGCAGTATAGTTTTGTCAAAGAAACTTACGTTTAGGGTTCTTACTCTTTCCTATGCTATTCTTCAACTCCTACTCTGGTTGAAATATTACTCCTGTAAGAACACTTCATATAGTTAATGTTTCACCTTCGTGGTTTGTTCTAATATTCACCCTCGCTTCAGGCTACGAATATCAGCAGTGCTCACTGCTCACTAGCTTAAATCCTACAAAACGAATTCAGCTATCAACCGAATACATTAATTAATTTAGTTATTTAACGCATGATCAATTCGGCTCACCGTGAATCCTTATATCTAACTCTTATCCGATTTGACCAGTATAGTGTAAGTATAGGTATAGTTTAGGTTAATTTCTACGAATGGAAAAATATTTAGGTAATTTAGGCACATATTCAATATTCGTAATACACTTCGCCCTACCCTAATATTAGAATAGCAAGGAGAATTATAATTTACTTATACACTATTTAAATAAAGAAAAGAAAAACTAGTTTTAAACTGAATTTTAAGTTTTACACATTCGTTTGCAGGCACATTTCATAGTTTTCAGCATACCAATTCCTCTGTTTATCATCCAAACTATTGTCAGCGAAAAGTGGTCCCGTCATCCCGTCCGAGAGCCCGGTGTTTGAGGTTTCACGCTTGATGTTCCGTTGCCAATACCAAATGAAGCGACGCGCCGACCGAGGGGTCGTGACACGTTTTGAAAATTTGGTACTGAATTGTTTCTCATTTTTATGTTCTTGTTTTTTATTATTTCACATTCTTGTCACATTATCCATCTAAAGTGACTTGGCGTAAACCGTGACATAATTCCAACCCGTTACAGTTGTTTACTGCACTAAGCCAGAGCCGTAGGAAAATTTTACGCTGAAAGAATTCAGTTGTTGTTTCTGATTGAGGGTCGACTCTAGCTCCGTCGAGTGGAAAAACCACATCCACTTCCAGTTCTACACTTCATGCATTGATGTTTTTGATCGTGTTCCAACAGCTAGGTGCATCCACAAAGCGTACGATGGAAGAAAGTTTTTATTTTGATCCCATTCCTGCATCTATGGGGAGTGCAGAGTGAACTCTACCAGAGTACTGTAGAAGCTGCATATCACCAAATAGAAGTGGAAAGTATTGCAATTGTGATATTAGTAATTTTGATTTTTATAAATTTGTGAACTGCGATAAAACTGATCTCTTAGAATCACCAATTTTGTTCTTCACTCGATATCTTTTGTAACAATACAGGCACGAACATTTCATGCCGAAGATTAGGTAAAATTAGTTCTGCTTGGTTTGAAGTGAAAAACTCAAAATTATTGGCACTGACATATTCTACGACGTAAAATTGTCATCGATGCGCCGGATCGGAAAAAAAGCTCGATATTTTTAGGTTCGTTCAGTATCAATATGTCAAGCTAAGGGTCAACCAGTGTAAATAGGTATACATAGTCAGCACTAGCTGCGTTTCATTCATGTCGCCTTATTTATTCAAATCGTTAAGTTTGTGACGGGTTGACAACTCAAGCTGTGTGAAGTAATCTGTTTGATTGTTCTGACTATCCAGTTTAATTCGTTCCTGTTTGAAAGACTACCAGAGAGATAAGGTGTGAAAATGTTGAACCGTTAACACTTGGAGCATCAGCAAGGATATAGAGATTAATAACCAAAACAAACGTTTA
This sequence comes from Armigeres subalbatus, assembly GCF_024139115.2. Classification (NCBI taxonomy): domain Eukaryota; kingdom Metazoa; phylum Arthropoda; class Insecta; order Diptera; family Culicidae; genus Armigeres; species Armigeres subalbatus. The sequence continues at coordinate 143,841,986 of NC_085139.1, read as the reverse complement.
GTATGTAATTAACCAATTCAGTGGAGAGATGCCATATTATCCTTTTCGATTTTTAAGCAGGGGACCCTTTTTTGGAACTTTCGCAAGGACACGAAGCAGTTCAAGAATGCGTCTTTCTCATTTGCCTATGACCTATTGTAGCTAGTAGAACCATTTCAGAACAACAACAGTAGAACTTACTTGACCCTTGTTTCCCTAACGACTGCGCACAGAGAACTGTGTCACGACAAACACGATTATACGACCAGAGTTCACCTCCTAGAGAGGGAGATATTTACAAAAGTTTGACTGCGGAAGGCGACGGCTAGGACGTCAAGTGATGCCCTGTGCTTTTCATAAACTCAGCTTCAAACAAATGGCCTGAATGTTTAATTCGTAGCGAAAGTTTTCAATTTATGTTGAAGTTGAATTTAACATCGTGTAAAAACGCCAAAAGTTCACCTTACATCTGTGCCAGGCCCATGTCCAGTGCTTACCGGCTCATTAATGTTGTCGTGGAGTGCTGATGTTCTGTTTTCGTTATGTACACACTTACGTTTTATGTTTGCAGCACAGTGTATCTTCAGGTTTCTTGGTGAAGTGCGTCAACTAACATCCACACGAAACTGTTGAATACATTACATGACGTTGAATTATTCGAATATGAAATTATACTAAAAAGGCGAAATTTTTATTTGTTCACAAGTAAATTTAGAGTGGATATATTTGAAAGCATTCTAGACTGAAATTAATAATTTGTGGATTAAGTTTTATTTGTGATTAACATCATTTCATTCCGCGTAAACCGGATCATTACTGTTGAATTCATTTCGGGATTTTAGTATGTACGTACATCCCCCCAGTCAGTGCGGTTTTGCCAGTTGTTTCAGCACCGTAAAGGGTGGTTTCGCATTCCGATGGTCGTTGTATAATAAACGCCATTACTGATTTTCGATGGTTTCGCGGCTCGCTGGGAAGGGGTTATTGGTAATTTAAAATAATGATCCCAAAAATAACGGGAGAGACATGACGGTATTACAACAATGCGTTCATTTCAATTTGAGCATTACGTGCCGGTAAGGGCCATGTTCTTAGGTGAGATAATGTTTGTTGTGTGCGGCATGTGGAAAACCATTACGCATAAATTACGAATCGTTATGTGGACATTCCTGGTGTTAACATTATTTTCATTCCCTTTAAATCAATTGAAAACTAATAATTATGTTGATGTAATTTTATCAATCAAGTAAGTTGACCTTATGAATGAGAAAGAATTTTATTTGTTGTCCTACACCAAATACTGCTGAAATGCCGCGAATACAACGTGCCCACGCATCATCTATTCATCGACTTCAAAGTCGCATATGATACAATCGATCGGGACCAGCTATGGCAGCTAATGCACGAAAACGGATTTCCGGAAAAACTGATACGGTTGATCAAGGCGACGATGGATCGGGTGATGTACGTAGTTCGAGTTTCAGGGGCATTCTCGAGTCCCTTCGAAACACGGAGAGGGCTACGGCAAGGTGATATTCAACATCGCTTTGGAAGGTGTAATACGAAGAGCAGGAATTAACACGACTGGTATAATTTACAATAAGTCCGTCCAGCTATTTAGCTTCGCCGACGACATAGATATTATGGCACGTAATTTTGGGAAGATGAAGGAAGCCTACACCTACACGTCGAAGACGAAGAACATGATAGGAAAAGGTTCAAGAGAAGACAATGTGAGCCACCCACCGCGAGTTTGCATCGGTAGTGACGAAATCGAGGTGGTAGAAGAATTTGTGTACTTGGGCTTACTGGTGACTGCCGAAAATGATACCAGCAGAGCAATTCGGAGACGCATAGCGGCTGGAAATCTTACGTACTTTGGACTCCGTAAGACGCTACGATCGAATAGAATTCGCCGCCGTACCAAACTGACAATCTACAAAACGCTCATTAGACCAATAGTCCTCTACGGACACAACACCTGAACGATGCTCGTGGAGGACCAACGCGCACTTGGAGTTTGGGGTGCAGATGGCGGACGGTACGTGGAGGATGCGAATGAACCACGATAGTTGCATGAGCTGCTGGGAGAACCATCCATCGCTCACACCGCGAAAATCGGACGACTGTGGTGAGCCGAGCACGTAGCCAGAATGTCGGACAGTAACCCGGTGATAATGGTTCTTGACAACGATTTAAGAAGGCGAGGTACACAGCGGGCAAGGTGGATCGATCAGGTGGAAGATGGCTTGCGGACCCTTTGCAGACTGCGTGGTTGGCGGCGTGTAGCCATGGACCGAGCCGAATGGAAAAGACTCTTATATAAATCAAAACTTTCATTCAACTCGAGCCCACCCAGTCTTCAATCATTAGCTGTATCCCTGCAAAATCAACCTCCTTCAACTTTTCAAGAACACCGGGACGCAAAAATGCTAAAAGTATTAAGGAAGCTCCATATCCGATCATCGCAGTCGAGCCTTTGTCATCACCGAGCACCAGCCGTCGTGGTCCTGCGTATGATAGCGGATAATGGGGCTTCCGAACTCCGACGACAGGCAAGTACTTTACGCGTTTGAAGAATTCTGCCCTGACAATTTGGAACCATCCAGTCGATATGCTATGAATCATGCTCGTTCAGTCTGCGCTGAATCGCCAAGTAAACCATCTACCTACTCGCCACGAATACCGGGACGCAACAATGCCGATAGCATTAAGGAAACCTTCTACCCGATCATCGCAGTCGAGCCTCCGCTGTCACCGTTCTCCAGCCGTCCTGGTCCTGTGAATGAATCTGGGGAAGAGGGCTTCCGGACTTCGACGTCAGGCAAGTTTGTTGTGTCTTTGAACAATTCATCGCGTGATACATCTGCATCTTCCAGCCGCCACTCTTTAATGGAAGCTCCTTCCAATCTACATCAAAGGCATTCTGAGAGCTATTCGGCTTGTGTTAGTGTTCCCGAAGCTGAGGCAGCGCAAAGCGAACACGGCATTGAAAATAAGTCATCGCGCTCAACGGCAGTCTAAAGGTCTTATAGCAAAATTGTTCAAAAAGGTCTCTTATATTTTAAACTTCTTGCACTCAGATACATTCAATCTATTCTACAAGCATTCTATGTAGTTGAAACAGGGGCCCTTTCTCACCCCCATTTGACTCATTGTCACCCCGACGACGGTATAAAATTTGTTGGTCATTACAGTTCATATCGTGAGCCATTAATCACCAAGTAAATTGAATCATGAGCTCAAATACACACTTTCATGGTTCCCGCGAATAAATGCGCCGGAGGACCTTCGCAATCCTTTCCGATTAAAATGCATTCAAATTATCAGATAATTACGGTGAACTTGATCTCAGTCCAACCTCCCGTTCCGCATCATAAAGGCCGAACGATGTTTTCAATTGTTTCAATCGAATTATCAAGATATGCATTTCGGTCCATTATTTTTTGATGACATCAATATTGATTCCATGGAAATTCCTCCAATCCGCTCCGATCATAGGAATGCCATGTTGCAACAATACATAATTGCGTTCAATTGAAGTGGGATAGTGCGGTTAATGCCGTGGGTGTGCTTGTTGTCATGAAATTATGCTATTGATTCGATTATTACGCACCATTAGAGTATGTGTGTCATCGTTTATAGTTACGTATAACAAGTGGAAAGTATTTACCCACATATTATTTAATGTAACGTAATTGTAATCAATGGATGTGGCACAATCGAAGGAGCTTCGCGTGTTACTATCTGTCGCATTTTTTGACAGCACCATTGCATGAAGAGCGTCTATGAACGCGATAATTCTTCTCTACATATTTGAAAGTTTATTATTATTCGATCATTTTGCACAACGAAAATAACATGGGAAAGAGAGTTCAACAAAAAACTAGGATACATTAACCCTTTCAGGCCCAAATTTTTCCAAGCAATACCATACAGTAAATTTGATGTATTCCGTTTGTTTTGGTGCTCAATAATGTAGAAACGGCTAAATATGTTGAAAAATAGTTTTTTAGGATGCGCTAGGTCATCCAAATTGTCCTTGAGTTCAGAACATGGAATCTACTTTTGAATCAAATGCATTTTTTGTAATGCAAAGATGCGATATGAAGTCAACTATATACATCTTGCCTTCTGAAAACCTAATAGACATCGTAAGATAGTTTTGAGATATTTTGGGTCATCCAAATTGTCCTTGAGTTCAGGACTTCGAATCTACTCTTGAATCAGATGCATTTTTTGTAATACAAAGATGCGATATGAAGTCAACTATATACATCTTGCCTTCCGAAAACCCAATAGATATCGTAAGATAGTTTTGAGATGTTTTGGGTCATCCAAATTCTCCTTGAGTTCAGAACATGGAATCTACTTTTGAATCAGATGCATTTTTTGTAATGCAAAGATGCGATATGAAGCCAACTATATACATCTTGCCTTCTTAAAACCTAATAGACATAGTAAGATAGTTTTGAGATAGTTTGGGTCATCCAAATTGTCCTTGAGTTCAGGACTTCGAATCTAATCTTGAATCAGATGCATTTTTTGTAATACAAAGATGCGATATGAAGTCAACTATATACATCTTGCCTTCTGAAAACCCAATAGACATCGTAAGATAGTTTTGAGATATTTTGGGTCATCCAAATTGTCCTTGAGTTCAGGACTTCGAATCTACTCTTGAATCAGATGCATTTTTTGTAATACAAATATGCGATATGAAGTCAACTATATACATCTTGCCTTCCGAAAACCCAATAGATATCGTAAGATAGTTTTGAGATATTTTGGGTCATCCAAATTGTCCTTGAGTTCAGGACTTCGAATCTACTCTTGAATCAAATGCATTTTTTTAATACAAAGATGCGATATGAAGTCAACTATATACATCTTGCCTTCTGAAAACCCAATAGACATCGTAAGATAGTTTTGAGATATTTTGGGTCATCCGAATTGTCCTTGAGTTCAGGACTTCGAATCTACTCTTGAATCAGATGCATTTTTTGTAATACAAAGATGCGATATGAAGTCAACTATATACATCTTGCCTTCCGAAAACCCAATAGATATCGTAAGCTAGTTTTGAGATATTTTGGGTCATCCAAATTGTCCTTGAGTTCAGGACTTCGAATCTACTCTTGAATCAGATGCATTTTTTGTAATACAAAGATGCGATATGAAGTCAACTATATACATCTTGCCTTCCGAAAACCCAATAGATATCGTCAGATAGTTTTGAGATATTTTGGGTCATCCAAATTGTCCTTGAGTTTAGGACTTCGAATCTACTCTTGAATCAGATGCATTTTTTTGTAATACAAAGATGCGATATTAAGTCAACTATATACATCTTACCTTCTGAAAACCCAATAGACATCGTAAGATAGTTTTGAGATATTTTGGGTCATCCGAATTGTCCTTGAGTTCAGGACTTCGAATCTACTCTTGAATCAGATGCATTTTTTGTAATACAAAGATGCGATATGAAGTCAACTATATACATCTTGCCTTCCGAAAACCCAATAGATATCGTAAGATAGTTTTGAGATATTTTGGGTCATCCAAATTGTCCTTGAGTTCAGGACTTCGAATCTACTCTTGAATCAAATGCATTTTTTGTAATACAAAGATGCGATATGAAGTCAACTATATACATCTTGCCTTCCGAAAACCCAATAGATATCGTAAGATAGTTTTGAGATATTTTGGGTCATCCAAATTGTCCTTGAGTTTAGGACTTCGAATCTACTCTTGAATCAGATGCATTTTTTTGTAATACAAAGATGCGATATTAAGTCAACTATATACATCTTGCCTTCTGAAAACCCAATAGACATCGTAAGATAGTTTTGAGATATTTTGGGTCATCCGAATTGTCCTTGAGTTCAGGACTTCGAATCTACTCTTGAATCAGATGCATTTTTTGTAATACAAAGATGCGATATGAAGTCAACTATACACATCTTGCCTTCCGAAAACCCAATAGATATCGTAAGATAGTTTTGAGATATTTTGGGTCATCCAAATTGTCCTTGAGTTCAGGACTTCGAATCTACTCTTGAATCAAATGCATTTTTTGTAATACAAAGATGCGATATGAAGTCAACTATATACATCTTGCCTTCTGAAAACCCAAATTTAAATTTATTTTCGATTCATCAATCTTACCAGAATACCCGATACACATACTGATCATTGTATCGTTCAGGACGCTTGATGGTATTTCGTAGATGTAGTAAATAGAGCAATAATGCCTAATAGCAATGTTAACTTACCTGTAAATAGCTGTAAATATAAGTAATGAAAAAAAAGTAAAATAAAAAGATCCAAAAAAACAACAAACCACAGTTATTCGAGTAAGTTAACTTTGCTATTAGGGATTATTGCTCTATGTACTAGACATATCACAACTTGGAATGCCGATTAAATCTGTTTTACAAGCATAGGTCCTAACCTAAGAGCTCGAAGTTAATCTGGAAGACCCAGACCATCTCGTAACCATTTTATGATGTCTGTCCCAGAAAATGGAATGAGTGTAATTTATTACCCATATTATAGTAACCTGTTGTTGCAACTGTAGATCCCAGGTTCCAAACTCAAGGGAAGTTTGAAAGACATAGAACATCTCGAAGCCATTGTATGATGCATTTGACCTTCCAGAAGGTGAAACAAGTTTAGTTGATTTTATATCACAACTTATAATAGCGAAAAAATCCGTGAATCTCATGTTTTGAACTCAAGGATAGGTTAGATGACCCAGAACATCTCGCAGCCATGTTAAGATGATATCTGTTGACCTTCCAGCAGATGAAATTGGTAAAATGATTACACATCACATCTCAGTATAGCGACACACCCACCTGGTACAACTGTAGATTTTAAGTTCAGAATTCAAGGACAGTTTGGATGACCAAGAATATCTCAAGACTCTCTTACGATATCCCTTGGCCTCCCAGGAGGAGTAATTAATATAATTGAAAGCATATTGAAGCTTGAGACCTAAAAAAAGATATTCTTGCAACTGTAGATTTTAAGTTCAGAACTCAAGAACAGTTTGGATGACCCAGAATATATCAAAACTGTCTTACGATATCCGTTGACCTCCCAAGAGATGTAATGGATATAAGTGAATGCCTATTGAAGCTTTGAGTACTAAAAAAAGATTCTTTTCCAGCTGTAGATCTCAAGTCCCGAATTCAATGACAGTTTGGATGACCCAGAATATCTCAAAACCCTCTTACGATATCCGTTGGCCTCCCAGGAGGAGTAATGAATATAATTGAAAATATATTGAAGCTTGAGTACTGAAAAAGGCTATTCTTGCAACTGTAGATCTTAAGTTCAGAACTCAAGAACAGTTTGGAAGACCCAGAATATCTCAAAACTATCTTACGATATCTGTTGACCTCCCAAGAGGTGTAATGGATATAAGTGAATGCCTATTGAAGCTTTGAGTACTAAAAAAAGATTTTCTTCCTGCTGTTGATCTCAAGTCCCGAACTCAAGGACAGTTTGGATGACCCAGAATATCTCAAAACTTTCTTACGATATCCGTTGACCTCCCAAGAGGTGTAATGGATATAAGTGAATGCCTATTGAAGCTTTGAGTACTGAAAAAAGATTCTCTTCCAGCTGTAGATCTCAAGTCCCAAATTCAATGACAGTTTGGATGACCCAGAATATCTCAAAACCCTCTTACGATATCCGTTGCCCTCCCAGGAGGAGTAATGAATATAATTGAAAACATATTGAAGCTTGAGTACTGAAAAAGGCTATTCTTGCAACTGTAGATCTTAAGTTCAGAACTCAAGAACAAGAGGTGTAATGGATATAAGTGAATGCCTATTGAAGCTTTGACTACTGAAAAAAGATTTTCTTCCAGCTGTAGATCTCAAGTCCCGAACTCAAGGACAGTTTGGATGACCCAGAATATCTCTAAACTATCTTACGATATCCGTTGACCTCCCAAGAGGTGTAATGGATATAAGTGAATGCTTATTGAAGCTTTGAGTACAAAAAAAAAATTTTCTTCCAGCTATAGATCTCAAGTCCCGAACTCTAGGACAGTTTGGATGACCCAGAATATCTCAAAACTGTCTTACGATATCCGTTGACCTTCCAAGAGGTGTAATGGATATAAGTGAATGCCTATTGACGCTTTGAGTGCTGAAAAAAGATTCTCTTCCAGCTGTAGATCTCAAGTCCTGATCTCAAGGATAGTTTAGATGACCCAGAATACTCCAGAAACACATTGCGGTGTTTTACCACCTTCCAGTGTTGGTAAAAACTCAAAATATCAAAACTCATGGACGATTCGAATCAAGCGTGAGTTGAAACGCACCCAACTCAGCACCTAAAAACTCATGGATGAGTTGAATCATCCATTTGAATCATCGTAAGTTTTCTTTTGTTCTCTCTTTCTTTATCTTTTCTTTATTGGGAGCAGGGAAAAGCCCGTTCGAGTAGTGCAACAATAAGCACTTTCTCGAATGGGCGTAAAACCTCCTCATCTTTTGTATCAACAGAATTTACATATACTCCAAATGATACAATATTGACTTATATCTAGAATTACTATCTACTTACAGATAACACAGGTACAATTCGGTAAAACGATTACTGTTACAATACAAGAAATAAATGCCTAACGAGTAGTGGTTGATGTAGTAGCGAATAGGTGCGTGAATCTCTTTTTCAACGTCGAGCGTGAAAGATGGAAATCGAATTCAGAAGAACAACGATTGAATATCCTACACATGGCAATAAGGGTTCGTTATGCCCGTAATTTGTGCGGGCACCATGAATAAAAAGAAAGGTCTAGACCGGAGCTGTCTTTGGGGAACATTTACATCCAAACTAGATAAAAGACCAGGGCAATCAATTTGAGAAATAAGAAGATCGGAAACATAAAGTGCCCTTGAGACCTCGCGACGCACACTTAAAAGCTCTAATCCTATAAGCTTACAGCGATCGTCATAACTTGGAAGATTGAAAGGATCATTCCACGGTAGGTGGCGCAGAGCAAAACGTACGAATTTGCGTTGAATAGATTCAATGCGTTGTATACTGTTGAGATAGTATGGTGCCCAAACAATGCACGAGTACTCTAAGACTGATCTCACCAGAGAACAATACAGGGATTTCAGTAAGGGTATGCGATAACACACTTTTTACAAACGAAACGAAACGAAACGAAATTAAAAATGTCTATGAAGATTCGAAACGGAACGAAACGAAATATAGATTTACTTTCGAGACTTCGGAACGATACGAAATCAAGATGTATTCAATTCGAAATTTTACGAAACGAAACGAAATTTTTTTTTTCCGCGGAATTTTTATTTTGGTTTTACATTATGTATGCAATTCTGATTTCACTTTTTCGAAGTCAAATAACTATTTTGCCACCAATAGAGTTATAATAACAGGCTATTATTAATTCGCCGCGTTCCCGTTTATAAACCATTGGTGATAAGACAATACCCCCGCATTTGTGCCGCTTTCAAACGAATTCATCCTGTAGTGTGTGTTCCCGAATCTGTTCATTTTTATATCAGTTCGGTTATAGCTTAGCTTAGCTTAGACTGACTGTACATATCAATGGTTGCTACTCCGTGATTGATCAGAACTGGTGCAAATTGCACTACGATCCAAGTAAATAGTGGTTGGGATTTACCAACTATTCTCGAAGTGCACGTTTCAGCAGCTCGCAAATATTGATCAATAACGGCGCCGGCCAAGTCCTTACAGTCAGTTGGGAAAGGGAGGGAATGTGAGTGTGTGGTAATTGTTGCTACTAGAGACCGAGAATACCTCTGCATCTCCACATTTACCACGGGAAGGAAGTAGTGTTAGTTGGGTGGGGTAATAAGTAACATAGATCGGGATTCACCATGGAAAGTGATGTGACCTATGAAACTTCTACACAGCAGTATTAGCATTTCCTTATTTGTTCAATTGATCATTCTTCGCGAGAATAAACAATCAATCGCTCAAAGTGAGCGATTGTTCATTTGAATTTCGGATTAGGCGCCCGCGTTATCATTTCATTAACGTAAGAAAAGTAAAAAAGAAACGGGATTGAAAATAATTGATAGTAATCGGAAAGCTAATGTTATTCAGCAACCCTTATTTTATCTCTATTTGACGTTAAGTAAGAATGTAAATTTACGTTCATTTTGCATTACTTTCACGCGCGCGTGTGTGTCACTTGCCTTGACCAGTATACCGTAATCAGGAGCTCACTGGTATTAATTCTGATGTGCCGGTTGGCACTCGTGTTGGGCTTGTGCGCTTTGAGCGGCACACGATCGCTTCCCAGTCTACATAAAATCGCACATGGTGCAATACAAGATGCTAAATTGGAGACTATATACATACATGTTGTTTGGAAGAGTACCTCTATCGCCTGCACTTCAGCATCCTACACGACACCATATACGTTCATGTGTTGACTGGGTTTGATAGGGCCTGCTTATGGACACATGCAGCTTTTTGTAGAGGTTTAACAGAGCCCACTGTCAAACCCCACCACATCCTAGGCAGGCCCCCTAACTCGCAGTGGCCATGGGGAGGGGTCGTCAAGCCCTTGGACATAGTCCCTGCTGCCCCTTATTTTTATATTAGTTCGGTTATATATCATAAAGTATATAAAAAATATAGAAATTGTGGGATCTTTCCTATATAGATTCAAATTCTGTTGAAAACCTTATTGTGATTCATATTGGCCCTTATTACGGATTCCACTTTCACTTACACATTCACTTCACCTAACGATCACTTCACATTGTTTGGCCTATTACTGTTTCCACATAAAGTGAAGTGAATGAAATGAACTCTGTGGAGTGACAGTGACAGTGAAGTGGGATCCATAATAGCGTTGTTTACAGTGAGAAGTTGTCAGTTAGAGTTAGTTGGGTTGTTTATGCTTAGGTTCAATTTGTGTTTTTCGAATATGAGCGTTGAATTATGGTTTGATACCAACAGTGAAGATGAAGAGGAATTTGCAAACATCACTGTGAAGCGTAAAAAAATAAGAGATTATTCTGACCCGCTTAAACAAACTGAAAAATCGTAAGTGAAACGATGAATTTGACTTGATCATATCTGTATTTTATGTTCATCATTTTAGCTCCATCACATTCTTTCGAGCTTGCAAGGAAATTTTTGAATATTTATGAAAATAATGTTGGTAGCTTGTTTGATTTGTTTCGCAGAAGGAAATTATAAAAAGGGGGTTGGTAACGATCGCATCATAGGATTAGCTCAGTCTACCATGTCAAAAGTATTGAACATTATTCTAAATATAGGTAATTGAAGAAAAAGTAAGTGCTCTTGTAATAAATTTTCCAGTTGAAGAAAGCGAGAAAAAAATTAAACTGGGATTTGACGAAAAAAAACTGGAATTCCTGGTGTAATCGGCTGTGTAGATAACACCCACGTAAGCATAATATCACCAGCTCGTGATAAACATTTGTTTTGCAACAGAGAAGGTTTCCATATAGTTTCAACGTAATTGTGGTAGGTTGTAGAGCCTAGGGATCTGTTCACAAATAACGTTACGTTTTACGGGGAGGGAGGCTTAAGCGTATGTGCTTCATACAAATGAATAAATATATAACGCTACTATACTGTCGTTCTACGCATAATTGTCCCATGTACATAGAATCCCAGCAAGCGTGGGACAAATATGTGTATGACGACAGTATACAACCATTATAGATTTGTGACCATAATCTGGTGATTCGATATGTTCATCATATGATTCTTTTGTGTAGAACGGTAGCGATGTGGAATAGATACTCAAAATCACGCAAACGAGGAAAAAAACTTCTGGTTAATCGGTAACTCTTATTTACAAAACTATTTGTAAGTACAGCAGCCATTTGCTAACTGCGGGCTAGAACATCAGTTTAATTAACGGATGCTGCTTTTTAATTGGGCTATCAAGAGGATCCACGATGCACTGCTATGAATGCAGTTTTACATGGAATGATTAAAAAAAACCTTTAGAATCCCCTTAACGAACTCCCAGTTAAAAATCAGTCCAGTTAGAAAGCGCCTATATAGTTAGCAAACTGTTGATGTATCAAAAAAACATATTCAATGCAGTAGAACAAAACAGAGAATAATTTATCTCGTAAATGACAAGGAACTGTATTGATGCTTATTATAACTGCTCTGTCCAACAAATATTTTAGGTGATGCCGGTTATCTTTTAATGCTGTTGCTGATCACTCCTTTAAGAACTTAGACGCATGTTACTGAACAACAGGTGTGGTTAAAGGCACATTTTGTTGTGCAAAAGGAAAAACAACTGTACTACTACGTCGCACCTTACAATCTCCGTGTAAAACATAAAATGGATTTCGACGACCCTGAGCTGATTCACGAAAACGAAAACTTACCCATTAATGGAGAAAATGAAGAATATGAAAATTAAAATGGAGTAAGACGAGAAATTAGGAACAATATTTTGTAGACAACGATATATATTATTCGAACACGCTTTTCACATGATAAAAAAAATAAAAAGCAATTTAAATTGCGTTTAAATTCAAATATCTTCAAAGCAAAGACGTTTAATTATTCTCCCCATTGAAGCTATCTTCTAGTTGAGCTTCCAATTGTTCATTGTGTTCTTCCAATGCATCAATTGTTGTCCGTCCCATCTCGAAATCTAGTTTACGCCTCTTGTAGTTGAGAATTTTTCGTTTGAGTTGTAACTGTTTAGTCCATCGTTTTTGCTCTTCTAATCGTATTTGTTTTTCAAATTGAAATTTTTCTTCCTCTAATTGAAACCGCCTTTGTTCTAAGCCGAATCGTTTCTCATGGACCATAAACGATTTTCGAGAGTACCTGGCACATGCCGATACATGTTCTTTAAGTTCTTTAAGATCATTGGTCTGCTTTTCTAGCAGAGCTTTGCGGTAATTGCGCTGATTAACGCGGCCACGATTTCGCGTTGATCGATGCTCATTTTCAGTTTCACTTGTTCGAGTTGATCTGTTGGTTAGATCTGCCGACGTTCTTAACAATTCAATCTCGCCAGCTGGCGATGGTCCATCATTTAATTCCTGATTATGCTCTTGATTTGGAAGTCCTGTGGAGGATTGTGTTCCAAAAATAGCACCATTGTGGTCCACTGTTCTTCGCAAAGACAGTAGACGGATGATGGCTTCTTCTACATCATTAAAAGAGTACTGTGTATTGCGCCCACCACCGGTAGCTCTCACTTCGTTTTGGTTATGCTGCAGTTTCTTCTTTATTTGAAGCTTTTTATCATTCCAAACTTTCTGCCAAGCTGCAACAGAACGTGTCGGAGGACCCAAGCTATTTAATGCAGCTTGAATTGTAGCCCAAAGAGAAGAAACAGATTCTCTGCAATCTGAGAATCTACCACCTCTAGCTAGTTCTGGATGTTCCTCCATGAACGAAACAAGACGAGCAAATTGGCGTACGTTAGTCCTTTTCTTACTAAAATATAGCAAATAACAAAATATTTGAGGAAAAACTTAAATAACAATCCATTTTCAACTTACTCCATTCTGCGTGTCAAGTTTTCACCTCCAAAAACGACAGTGTAAACATTCCACCTAAAGTGAGTTGTTTTTTCACATATGTGAAAACCATAATAACCCTGCGGTCATCAGAGCTGTCACATGAAATGAACTTCTCACATGTTCTCACTGATGTGGAAACCGTAATAAGGTTCTGCTCACTTCACTTTGTTTTCACTGTGAAGTGGAATCCATAATAAGGGCCATTGTCTCATCAGTGTGATGTTATGGTATTAGGATAACTCTAACTAACTAAAGCATTTATAATACTTTTTTCAAATTTGCCTAATTGATTATGACCTTGATTTTTAGAATGGCGATTGTGCTTTTAATTCAAACTATTTTGGTCAACTAATGTACCTATCAGAAAGAATAGACTGCGATCTAGCTGGTAGTAACGTCAGTTGAACAAAATGTGCTGAATAGAGAGAGTATGAGACGTTTTAAATTTCAAGGTCAAATTCCGTTCCGCCTATTTGAAAAAAGTTCCTAGATATATCCACATCTGTACGTATACGGAGATAGAGAATTGATAATAATAGCATACATTCCTTTGCAAGACCATGTGTACCTTTTTAAAATTCACAAAGATATGTATTTCACAAATGGGATCGCAAAATTTTACTGCAGCAGTTTGTCAGGGTATGAAGAAATAATTTTTGATTCTCCACACAAATAGTTGGAAGAAAAGGCCATTTCCATCCAAATTCAATCTTTTTATAGGAGGCTCAGATACCCATACTGCCCATGATCGCATATTTGCAACATTTGCATTTTGGTTGATTTTGTAAATTGTTTGTCAATCCTTCCAATCATTTCCAGCATACCACAAATAAGCAAGATAGTGAAGACTATTTTACTGTTGTGGGATTAGATGCAGTAAATTGAGCTTTCTGAACGATTCACAGGCATTTTACAAATTGAACAAAAATGCAAGTGATACAAATATGCCACTGATGGACACATAAGCCATTTAATGAAAAACTCACTAGCTATACGGATTATGTTAACTGGTATACTATATATACAAAATATGATCATTGATGATTCATACAAACTATATATGAGAATTAGGACACGTTTTGCAACAATGTATTGACGAATTTGGATGAAAAATTACGCCGTTCAGAAAAGCGTACCCTAGTACCGGACACTATTGCATCTTGTTCAAATATCACCAAGTTGCTATTACATGAGTAGAGACATCATTCAGAATAGTAATATTTTTCACTTGCTTTGAGTTGAAGATATTAAAATTTGTTTGTAGAGCTTATTCGGCTCTCCAGCTAAATTTCTTACATCCTACTCCCAATTCCCACCTTTTTCAAAACCATCTTCAAATTGTGGTTCTACTGAGTAATTCTCGCTGAAACCGGGCCACTATTTGCACGAGGTTCTTAAAAATGCCTAAATTTATATTCTTTCGAAAGCTCTCGGCGAGTATATTAAGGATCCGAGTTGAATTCTTCAGAAAGATGAACCCCTCGTTAGTTATACACGAAATCATTTTAATGGACCCCTCGATTTTTGTCAATTCTTGACTCACCAAAACTATCATAACTCCAGCATTTTTCAACCTATCGTAAAGATCAGCATATCGTTGGAAAGAGGAAGAGTGTATCCTCAATTTGCAATATTGAAAAGAGAAGCATCCATATTGAATTTGGCCGCCATCTTGGATTTCTTTTTAAAAACCATTTTTACGCCAGATTCGCAACCACCGATTTTGAATAATGATACATCGATGAAAAGCTTAGCTTATATTGTATATTGTGTCCAAAAATCTCAGGTGTATGTTTTTTCTATTAAAAGTTATGTACGATTTACCAAATTATTTTTTGAAAGGCCATCTGACCAACGAACATTATTTTTATGGTTAATATGGTACTTCGACGTCAGTTCCTTGATTTCATACACTATTCTAAGCCAAATATGTTTCAAAAATGAAAAGCATATCTACGACAGTATTTTATTTGAAGGGCTCAAATGTTTTGAGCATAACGGAGCCGTTTTCAAGTTATTGTATTAAATAATTCAATAATTTTGGTATTGGTAAATAGTACATAACTTTCGATAGAAAAAACATACACCTGAGATTCTTGGACACAATGCACAATATAAGCTAAGCTTTCTATCGATGTATTAATATTCAAAATCGGTGGTTGCGAACCCAGCTGAAAAATAGTTTTCAAAAAGAAATCCAAGATGGCGGCCAATTTCAATATGAATGCTTCTTTTTTTAATATTGCAAATTGAGGATACACTTTTCCTCTTTCCAACGATATGCTGATCTCTACGATCGGTTGAGAAATGCTGGAGTTATGATAGTTTTGGTGAGTCAAGAATTGACAAAAATCGAGGGGTCCATTAAAATGATTTCGTGTATAACTAACGAGGGGTTCATCTTTCTGAAGAATTCAACTCGGATCCTCAATATACTCGCCGAAAGCTTTAAAAAAAATATAAATTTAGGCATTTTTAAGAACCTCGTGTAAATAGTGGCCCGGTTTCAGCGAGAATTACTCTACTTATTTCTGTGGCTTCCTGATACTTTTGTAAGAAAAAAGCAATTGAATTTAAGTAAGTTTTACAAAACAGGTGTAAAAATTACTATTTGCTTACATAAGAATCTCACTGTCCGGACAGCTGGGGGACAGCTGCCGAATAGACGAAATTGATTTTTCACCACAATTACATGACATAATAACAAATCATGATCATTATTCAAAATATGGCTTATATTGACCATCTCTACATGGTTAGAATGCTTCCAAACGAATTTGATCTTGTTGATTCAAACCTTCTAAAATAAGGTAAAACAATAAAATTTTGAGCATTTTTTTAAAATTGCAATCTTGTACAAAACATTCAACCTAAAGATCTAATTTTTCTTGCAAATAAAGGACTTTGAAAAAGCTTTCCTTTGCACTTCATTAGTTGGTGGGAGGGCCTCTGCAAGTTTCGTTTTGAGAAGTGTCCAGTATTGGGAGGTGTCCGGCGCTAGGGGATCTCCCGCTATGTATATTTCGATAATTCGCCGAATATTGGTGTGTGGAGTATCTTCAATCTTTTGACTTTTTATTTTTACCTATAGGTAAGATTCCAATTGGTTTTTGAACGTAAAATGTTGCATTTTGTTTTCCTTAGCGGTATTTTCCCATGCTCTTAAACCTGCTTTGAGGCCTAAGCGAAGGTGAAGAAATCGACTTTTAATAAGAAAAGGCGTTCAAAAAAGACTCCCCAAAGGCCCTACGAATTTGCTCTTGCACGGTTTGCCTCTTTGACAAATCAGATCTGATTCATATCTGATTACATTTACACTCTATTAACACATTGAGTCGGATAACTTTTGTAAAAACTAGGACAGAATAGTTAAAGATACTTTTCGTTTTCCGTTAGATATTTCTCTCTTTCCCACGACAAAGATTTCAATAGGAAGAAATCATCTATGGAAAAAATGCTGGAACAAAAGTTATTTGGCATAGCTTAAATTAGAGGAAATTGAAAAAAAAAGTTTTTGATTCTTAGCTTAGTAGGGAAAGCACCTGTCATGCGAACTGGGGTAGTGGGATCAAACCCCACCGAAGGGGCGGTTACCCTCCAATACCTTTTCCGAACTAAATCTATCACATGTTGTACATATGCATAATCAAGTTTCAGACATAGTAATTAATTTCCACTCCGGGTGGCTTAATACCATATAGGCATATAGGAAATTACCTTTGAATGTACTGAAGTTTTTGATTGTAAATCTATAGTTACTTGATTGTTTTCAATAGTTTCACTATTTTTACTCAAAATTGGTTATATTTGCAGTCTAATGAAACCATAAAGTTGTGCCAAATACTGCTCTTTGTTGTTGAAATAATTCGATGAATGTTGGAAGGTGCAAGATTTGATGGAGCTCTACAGCTACCATGGGAAGGAAAGGGTGAGGCGCGTCTTACCGCACGGCTAAGGAGGAGCCCCTGAAGACGTTCTATAAAAGAAGCGTTAACAGAAAAATGTGTTTAACATAACGAATTGAAATTAGTATTATGATTTTGTTCAGCGGCGCAGCCAAAATTTTTGATAATATAAAGTATGTCTTAAGTTTAAATTTGTCTCGAAATTCCGCGGAATTCCGTTAAATTTCGTTAGATGCTAGTTTTTTCTAGCGAAATTTTTGTGATTTTACGAAACGAAACGAAATCAAAAAATCAGATTTCGCCATGCTCAAATTCCGCGAAATTCCGCGGAATTTCGTTTCGAACCACCTGAAACGAAATTTTTCGAAATACCGCATATGCTTAGATTTCAGACATTGAATGTCTTTGAATTTTTTTGCTATCCTGAAGATAAAACCCAGTGTTTTTGAGGCTTTTGAGGTGATGTAAGCAATGTGCTCCTTAAAAGTAAGCTTGGAATCGAGCAGAACACCAAGATCTTTGATTACCGATTCCTTTTTAAGGCTATCAGCACCAATTTTGTAATCAGAATCAAGCAAAGTTCGTCGACGGGAGAACGAAATAACCGAGCATTTGGCAGCGTTAAGGTCCATTCGGTTGATTTTACACCATTCAGTGAACCGCTCAAGCTGAGATTGTAGAAAAAGAGCATCATCAGGGCAATTAACAATCCAATACAGCTTGAAGTCGTCGGCAAAAGAAAGTTTGAAGCATTCCAAGTGTAGATGAACATCGTTAAGGTACACCAAGAAAATCAGCGGCCCCAAGTGGCTACCTTGTGGCACTCCTGAAGTAACGAGGAAATATGTTGAAATGATGTCACCGATCTTAATGGCCATTTCCCGACCACTCAAGTAGGACTGTAACCAGTGAAGAAAAGATCCAGAGAAACCCAATCGGCCAAATTTTGCGACAGTAATCTGATGATTGATTTTATCAAAAGCCGCTGAAAAATCAGTGTAGATGGAATCAACTTGTTGGCCTTTCTGGAGAGCTTTAGCGATGAAAGATGAGTACAGAAGTAGATTACTATTCGTTGACCGTTTCGGCATAAATCCATGTTGATGCTCCGAGATGAAGTGACGACAGTTGTGGAACAAAAAAATTGTAAACAACTTTTTCGAACAGCATTGAAACCGCACACATAGCCGCAATACCGCGATAATTGCTGACTTCGCGTTTGTTTCCTTTTTTGAACACCGGAAAAACAAATGATTTCTTCCAGTGGTTTGGAAAATTTCCAGATTGAAGCGAAAGATTAAAAATAAAGATAAAAGAGACAAAGTGGTGGCGCATTTTTTCAACACCGTGGCAGGTATACCATCAGGACCAGAATTATGTGAAGCCTTCAAGGTGGAGCAAGCGTTAACAATTGTTTCTTCGTCGATGATTGGGTGTTCTCCAACAGGAGGGTGGACTGGAACATTACAGGTTGCTTCGGCGAGTTGCTGATCGTTCAATGATTCCTGCGTGAACACGCTAGAGAATTGACTACGAAATAGGCTGCAGATACCTTCAGTAGATGAAGATTCAATATTTCCTTTAAGCATGACAGTGGGAAGACCAGATTCATTCCGCTGTTCGTTAACGTAGCTCCAGAAACCTTTTGGATTATGACGTAGTTTTTGTTGAATCTTCTTTTGGTAAGTGGAAAACAGTTTCCTATTCAGACGTTTGTACCGGTGGTTTGCGTAAGTATAAGCTCGTTTACAATGACGGCTCTTGCGGTTAGTGTATTTGCGCAGAGCAGAGCGTTTCAAACTTTTCAAAGCTTTCAAAGCAGTGTTACTCCACGGTGGGTTGCGAGGTGGTGTTTGGATTTTCTTTGGGACGAATTGGTCAATAGCATACAAAAGAATATTGGAAAATAGCGAAACAGACGAGTTGAGATCCGTAGTGATGATGTCGAGCCAGCCAATGTTGGAGAGAAAAGCATTCATACTAGTGTAATCACCATTTTTGAAATCGTAAAACACCGTTTCCTTGTGATCAGTATACAAGATTGGCGTGACGCTGCATATTTCAATTAGTAGAGCTGGATGATGAGTCGATGGCTTCACAAGAGCTGAGGGAGCCTCCAACAAGTTGTAGTGCACACTACCTTCGTAGCTACCGAAACAAAGATCGAGTAAACGGCCGTTTTCGTTAAGGATGGAATTGAGTTGAGAAATGCGCGCCATGCAATAACTATCAATAAGATGTTGAATTGTCGAGCTTATTGAGGAGTGCGTTTCATCCGGAAACAGATCATTGGATGAACTAAGTTTCCATTTAATGTTAGGAATATTGAAATCTCCGAGTATGATGAGACTGTCCTTGATGTCCATCCGAGTAGTAACCCATAGAAGTGAATTCACATGTCGATCGATTACATTCATATCTTGCGTACGATCGGGCGGGATATAAATAACGCATATATACAGCGTATGAGTAGTAAAACTGATAGCCACCCAAATCTGTTCGATGGCATCATATTCAGGAATCTCCAATAGACGAGCTTTGAGATTGGCTCGCATGGCTAATAACACACCTCCGCCTGATTTCTTTGTGCTGTTGTTAGAATTGCGATCTAATCGAAATACATTATAGGTAGGACTAAATATCTGGCTGGAAATAGTATCGGTATCCAACCATGTCTCTGTAAAAGCGTACACATCGTAGTTGCAATCGGAACAGGCGAGGCGATAATCTGATATGCGGGAATTCATCCCACCAACATTCTGGTAGTAGACTATTAACTTATTATTCAAACCATTGTCGATGCTACTTGGGTGATTTGCGTTGAGTTGACTGGGGCTGGGAATCTGTTCCAGATTTGTGGAGCTGGAAATCTGTTCATGATTTGGGGTGGTACTGTTCTGTTCTGTTGAGGCAGGGGAGAAGCGAGCGGGGAGATCGTCTGCTGCTGATGATTCATTCGCATGGCAACACGTTGACGTGGCGAGGGAGTATTCCAAACTGGGAAGCGTTTGCGCCCCGCCAATAAAAAATTTGGCTTGTTTAGCGGAACACGTGCAGAGAAAGGTTTGATTGATACACCAGCAGGCCAAAAGTGTGGGTCAGTAACAATAGCTTCAATAACAGCAGGAATACTTATTTTAAAAGAGATGAACTTCAGTGGCAAATTTTCATCACGGTTTTCTCGCACCAGCTTAAGGCAATTGATCGTGGAGTGATCGCAATTGCATTTGCTAACAATGAACGATACAATATTATCGGTAGTTTCGTGTGGCTGAAACCTAGTTAGGTAGAACCATTTGAGTGGTGTGGATGGTGGAGCAATGGAAAGAGACGGAGCGCTAGGAGGCAGAATGTGTGTGTATCTGCTGAGGTTCACATTACCTACAGGATTTTGAATTTCGCTTTGCATGGTAGACGGTTGTGTTGCGTTAATTGCAGAAAGTATCGTATTTTGAGAATTAGACACTAATTGATTAGATCTTACTTGATTAAGATAACGGTTTGTTGGAACAATCGTTGAAGCTGGAGCGATGCGCATATTACCCGATGATTGAGGAATAACGTTTGGATGGAGATGTGCAGGTGGTGTGACTGTAGGAATAATCGGCATATTCGACGACGAGCAGGTAACGATATATCGATGCGGGTGCAAGTATCGCAGAGGTTTGATTTGCGATATTTCCAGCGATGAATGGTGCTTGATTTATTGCTTGAGAGTTGATATTGTGGACGCGGGTGGTGTCTGGAATGGCTTGATTGCTGGTCGCGGCAGCGGAAGTGGCAATAGTGAGAGCTTGATTGTTGTCGGTTGTAGCGTTAGCAAAAGAGTGAGCGGTGGAGGTGGCGTTTGCGGCAGCATTCGAAGCAGAATAGCGAGTAGTGGTGGTGGCGGTAGAGGTGGCGTTTGAAGCAGAATTTGCAGCAGGAGGGCGAGCAGCGTTGGTGGCGGTGGAGGTGGCAAGTGGAGTTGCAGTGGATGAACTAGCAAATTCATAATTGCTTGGCGCAACCGTAACAGAGGCGACGTTTGGCTGGGTTTGATCGGTGGATGGATCGTTGATTGTTGCAACTGGTTCAACGGTATCTGCAAGAAGGGGAATTATAGTGCCGGAATAATCAGATGTACCAACTGAAACGTCAACTCTCATTCGTTTGTCGTTCCTCTGGAGTGATGACGGAGTCGAGCTGGTTGTGCGATCGCGTTTGTTGTTGGCTGTAGATGGCTGGGCGGTGTTGATGAACGAGTCGAAAATTTCCGTAAATTCGAATTGCATTCGATCAAGTTCGTCGTTGAAATTCCTTGATTCACTTGAGGCAGGTTGAACTGGAGGGTTGAAGCAGCTTGGACGTGAGTATGATGCACTAATTGCTCGGCAAATAGAGCGAGATACGTCGATTTGAGCACCAACGAGCTTAAGTATTGATGTGATGCGCTGGAGAATAAGCGCATAACCAGTGTCGGGACGATTTTCGCTTGTGATACCACTATTGCGGCAAATCACACAGAACCAGAAAGCACCTGGGCAATCACGTACTGATTTATACTGATTCCCAGTCAGGCTGACACATTTCAGGTGAAATTGCTTATGACACTTCATACATTCGATCTTTCCGCATCGTGCTGAACCGCCGAAGCACGGATCACCGTCGCATTTCTTCGTCATGGTGTGTGATGTAAACAAACGACAATCACTCAGTTACTCGGGATAAACGACAGGCGGCGCGGTAATAGGCTGAATGAAAGCAATGGCCACAAGAAAAACCCAAAAGCAATTCCAAATCTTTCACGATGCTTTCTCCTTCGTTAAAAACAGTGAATTGACGTTTGTCGCATAAAATATTAGACACTCTTCCATATATGAGCAATAAATTGCCCCCAAATCGATTTCAAATGCGTTTTTAAACCAAAATGATTTTTTGGCAAATGAGTGAAATGATGCGTTTTTGCATGAAAAATTCAAGCGTGTTGCATTCCTTTAAAATCGGAGACGATTTCGTTCGCACGGGAGGGCTCGTTGATTGAGATTTATGAGTGATTTTATCAACACTGCCACCTTCTATAACATGTAACGAACATGGTTTAATACTCGAATAAACAAAGATCAACAGAAAACATTTTTTTGCAATTGTAGATTTCAAGTCCTGAACTCATGGATAGTTTGGACTAGGCCTAGGACGTCCAAGGAAAATTAAAAATAGTTTATTGTGTATCACGGTATCTGTACGGATACGTTGGAAACAAAATCATTTTTTGAAACAGTAAAATCCGCTGCCAATATACCTTATTGTTCATAACTTCACCAAGTTCATGACGTTCTAGGCTGCCGTAAGGCCGTTTTTGTCCATGCCTGATATTTTCCCCTGATAGGGGAGTTAATTTCAAGCCATTTTGCTAAAGAGACCGTTCACTTTTATCCATCGTGCGATTTTATACATCCATTTTTCTGTTGGGGTCATATATGACCCCGTGGGCCTGAAAGGGAGGAGGAGCGCTAAAAATCTTTTAAAGCACCAAAATTAGTTTACCTGGTATAGGAAAAATACCAATTGTTGGCAATCTAATCCTTTCACCAAATTAAAAATTAAACATTTTTCAGTTTGACCAACATTGACTCCACCTCTCGTTTATTCAAACATCATCAAGTTTTACCAACAGCGGCACGAACAATCAATTTATTCGACCAACAATATCACACACAAACGACCGAATCCCGTTTACATATTCGAAAGTTCTAGCTCAACTGGTATACATTTGTATGCTTTTCCTTGATGATTAGTGTTCACTAAATTTAAGAGCAATCACCGCAAACTCACTTATTTTTATATTAAAGTAATGTGTCGCTCATCATACTATAAGCAATGCTATTTCAATTGATGGTAATAAAATTGTTTAATTTGTTAACCAGACAACGAAGTAGAAAACTGTTAATGTTAATGCCATTTCCTCTTTGTTAATAGTTTTCAGTTAAAAAAATAACTCATATTAATAGGATCCCTCGCTCGCCTGGTTCAACTCAAATGTTAGAAGGTTCTCTAAATAATAAAAACTGACCATATTTATGTGGTGCGTAAGAAAACGATGACCCCTTCCCTTAAAAGTGCTTCCGTAATATGTGTACGATCTCAAAGTTGTAGGAGAAAGTCCACCATACAACCCATTTAAAAAATACCACATCTGCACCGAATTATCAATTGATAAGTTAAACTCTGACTAAATAATCAGCAACATCCTGGAATGATACCCATTTGTTTTTATTCTTGTTAGTGAACTACCAGTCAGCCACACAAATCTGTCCTTAAATAACTTTTCCCAAGTACATATAGAGATGATGCAATGGTTACATGGGCCCCATCAGGAAACACTCATCAAATTGTAATTACCTTGACCGAAGGCAACTGATTTGCACCGTACGTGTTGCTTGATTAAATTTGACCAAAAATCGATAACACATTGCAGTAGAATACATTTTCGCAACAGCTGAGCCAACAAAGGCAGGTCACAGAGATTTTCCTGCGTTTATCGAAGCTATACTCGTGGTCATGCTGCATGGACCGTGTTTCACCGGGATGCAAGGCAATTTGAATAGGTGGCGATAAAAGTATGTGGCAAATGCAGGTTGTGGATATGTTTCATTGTGCAATGCGAAAGTATTGCACAGAATTTTCATTCTGTAACGAACAAACCAATGTTGAATTCATACGTGCCAATGAAAGCTTACCTGATACTCAACGCACTTTGAATTCTCTAACAGACTGGCATCACCACACGTGCAGCGGACGATGCGATATGAGAGATGGTGAATATTTCAGATTGGTTGGACGAGTCAGCCTGACCACATAAATCCGGATGCTGAAGTGTCTCTCGGGCAAACAGTGCATAAAGCACTGTGTGTATATGCTGGGGTTTATTGTATAAGCTCCAAAGCCAATCAATAAAATTTGAACAATTTTGTTGTATTCATTTCATCCGATTCAGTTGACGATGGTTGGAACAAATGTAAACAAATATACCAAAACGACTGTTTTACATTACATTGCATTCGCAGTGCTGATGGGGTACCGAGTACTTCTATTGAGTGACAATCTCTTTTCATGGGCGATGCAGTCCCAATATTTTTTTAACATTAAAGTGTGAACCAACCTATGAACAGTACTGGCACGTTCATCCACTATTCAGTCTTTAACCATAGTCATCTATAATACAATCTAATTCAGATGTTTTACTCTTTGATAATTGCCTCTAAAAAATGATCTGATATGCACCATATATTATTTATATAATTAATTATCTAGGATTGCGTCTGTCATAAAAGCATACACTCCCGGTCGGGAATCGAACATTCCTGATGGAAGGGATCAATAAAAATATCTCGTGAGACGCATCACTTTACAGGCTCGATAATTGATAATGCACTGCAACTTAGTTGTTCAAAAAGAAGGGGTCAGTCAAGCGTTACAGTTAAACAAATTAATTAAATCATCCATACGAAAAAGTTTTCGAGGAGAGAGGAGGATGTACCTTAATAATTATATTGTAACGTATAGTTTGTGAACAGCTCCTATTTTATGATTGGCGTGGAAACTATACCATCATATTGCCGGAAAGATAAAAAAAAACCAATGCAATATTGCTGTACTCATCTCAAATTTGTTTTGATTACATATACCACCCTGCTTCTAACCTCTCAAAATAATTATTGGAAGCCAACACGGTTAGAATAAATATCATAATTAACTGTGCGAATTCTCTCATTTGATTCTGATGGTTCGTAGAACCTGCGAAAGGGTCATACCCAGAACATTAGTTGCAAGCTTTTTCTACATGTTTTATATGATATTGTTTACATTGTTATCAAATACGGTTACACTTCGGACTGATGTGTGTATGATTTTTTTTTTTTCGAAGTCGAATAATGTGGCATTTACCTTCATGTTTTCAACCCTTATCAACCTGCGATTGTGAGTTCTTTATGTTCCCCAGATTACATAAATATAAGAATTTTCATTTCTTATTTCATCCCGATTAAGAAATATAAGAATATACATTTTTCTTTCATTTTTATCTTTATCTTTTGATCCTATAGTCTGATCCAGCCAGTTTTTATTGAAAAACTATGGAACGGAATTCCCCGTCGCATGCAATTTGTTCCTAGACAATCGGTACAGAATAAGTGAGTCTGATTGAGTCTGTGCATATACACACAGAAGTCATCTTAATTTGTCGAGCTAAGGCGATCGGTATATTACACTTTGGGTTTATAAAAAGTTTGTTTTTGGACTGAACAAATACTAAGTGCACGGAAAAGACAAAACGGGATATTTCATACGACAAAGAAGTTTGAAAAACAATAAGCACTTTTTACGTTACGTGCTTAATGCATTTTCACATTTTCAATTTCAACGATTACCTAATTTGACAATTTGATGGTTTTTGAAAATCTATCTGATTGGCTTAATCACCAATTTGTTATTTACATCTTTGTTTTATTCACACGAACGTTAAAAAAAAATGTTGTATGGAAAAAGTTTCCAAAGAAATGCATGCATTTGATCACAATGTGCATCAAGAAATGCACTCCCACAAGAATGCAATCTCATCAAGTTGTTGCAGTACGTGTGTATGTATGTGCAAGAATTTCCATTTTACTGTGGGAAACCAGTTGACGAAATCCGGCTGATGTTCCTACTGCAAAGACACTGATGCGATGCTGCTGTATGTCTCTGCCAACAAAAAGGGAAGAGCCCAATGAATAAATTGTTTGCTCCATACCCAACCAGAGAATCGTAACAGCCTTTACTGTTGGTCTACTAAACGAAAAATCACTTATGTAAAGCCAAATAATTTCGTGAATTTCTCGTTTTCATTTTGGCCATTCAGTTCCAAGTCGAGAATCAGTCGTACCTCGGGGGCGACTTTGGAGCCATATAACAGACGGAGCTACCCCCCGAACAACAGTTGGCTCGGGCCGGGTGAGTGCAAAGCTTTCAAACCCTTCCTGCTCGGGCTGGACTGGGACGACGCTCGGTATAAAAACGATCTGGGACTATAAAGGTCTTTGAATTTAAGCTCTTGAATAATTAATAATCAACTACTTTCTCTTTTTACCTCGGCGCTACTGTGGATTGAGCGGGGCGTAGCAACTTGGAGAATGATGTAGAATTTTACAAACAATATGGAGTTTGCAAACGCGATGATCAACGAAGCAGCTTTGTAAAATAACAAAGGTAAATAAAGCTCAATAACGATGCACAAGAGATGCTGCCTCTCTAAATGCAAATTAGGCTAAAGGTGGTCCTACGAGAATTTCGCGATTTTTTGTTTGGTTACTCCCGTAGGAGCGTTCGCAGCAAATTCCAACAATGGCCGCTACATTGGATGATATAGCTTTTGACTCGTATTTGGACAAAGCACATTTCAATTAATAGTCATAAATCACACCATATTATATTTCAAAGCATTCAAATCATCATAAATGAAGATGTTGAGATTAATGCTGCTGAAATTGTGAAATAATTTTCAAATTCGAATCTCCGACTACATATGGCATGATGTCTCAATATCTCTAAAACACTCTATATTACGCGCGCGAATTGCCTCCATAAGCAAAGGTTCAGGTAGAGCGAGACTTTCCTCCTTGCGAAACGGGGTACCATGCACGAGTTTTCCTCGAAATAAAATAAGGTACCTGAGCTAATATTTTCGTTTTGAGACCGAACGAATAGCTATTGCTATCCAAAATATCAATCGAGGCCGTAAAAATTAGGTCTGATGTAATTTTCAACCATTTTTCCTTGAGCTTTTAATACAATTAATCATAACATTGGTTCAAACTAAAGCGATAAGTAGGACAACCTTCACAAAGATGTTGCAGGGGTGAATAGTAATATTTTCGGTTTGCATCGTTATATGAAGAGATATTTATCACATGGCATGTATGCAGGTAAAATGAACACCTGTATCAAAATTACATAAATTTATGATAAAAGTTGTGCAATTATGGAGCGGAAGTTCAATAAATAAACCATATTAAATAACCAAGATAAACTTTGAATATCTAAATTTAATTTCAAAATAACTTCTCGTATTTCGGCCTGTTCCAGAATGAATATTAGAAAGAATACTCTGGTGGTAGACTTTAGCGTTCTTCCAGAGCGGCCTGATGTCACACAAGTGCAAAAGTTTTTGGAGAGTGAAATCCGCTTGAACCTCGCGGATGTAAAAAGCAACACACTCAACTGTGTTTTTATTGAAATGTTTGAAAACGCCATTGCACAGCGCTACGAAAAAGCGCATAATATAAAACGCGTTTTTGTTTGTAAAGAGCGGCATTTCAGGATCCCCGTGTATGTGGATAGCGAAGCAGTGACTGTTCGAATCAGTACTGGAATTTCTCATTTTCAATGAGAGATGTCACGCGATGTTTACATATCTGCCCCTTTCAGTATCTATAGAAACGCGAAGGATGAATGGCAAGCTACAAAAATCTCAAAAAATATTTGTCCCGTGACAGGGCATGAAAGTGTGCAATATCTGCTTTGTTTTTGTGTTTATTACCACTTTCAACCCGGTGAATTAAAGGAATATGATTAATTTATCGAGTAGTCACTATTCTTTGCATATATGTATTAAAATAATTTAGAAATTTTAATTTTAAAATAAAGCACAACATCCTTTCATGACTGCCTTTCATGCGAAATTGATCAAAGAACCCACGATTCTTTCATTTGGTCCCCTGAAATAGAAAAAGGCGCGTTGCTCTCTGTCTTATGACGATCACGACTTATTCCAGTACTGGTTCGAATACATGACCTCCCTCCGTTCACTCCTCACGTGGATGTAGGCGAATTTATGCAGCAGTTTGGTGATGTTATTTCTATCTAATGAGAGAAATGGAAACATTACTTTCCTGGAGTTTCTAACGGACCCATACCATCATTCATAACCATTGGAAAGGACATCTGCTTAGTGACTAACCCAAATCAGCCTAAAACTTGTAGGTGGTGTAGTAAAGCAATACATCCCCAACAAAAATGCCCAAAAGCCACGAATGCAACCAAGCCGGAAAGCCTTGAATCTACATCAGCAAGGCCAAAACCACATCCATCATCAGCCAGCGAAACGAATTTTACCGAGGCCGATTTCCTCCCGATGGACAACAAAAATCGCACATCAAAGAATACAGAGATGCCTAAGCAGACAAACACACACTCACTGAAGACCAAAATGAGGCTGACTACAAGAGTGACGACGACCAGCTATCGACATCTAGTTCAACAGAACGCATAGAGCATGAGCATGAGCATGAGCATTATGACCGCACAATTCGTAGTTGCTACTCCGTGATTGACTGAACTTGCGAAATTGTACAGAGAACACAATAAATGGGGCTTGGGATTAGCCACCCATTCTCATTGTACACTGCGCCGGCCACGTCCTTACGGTCATATAGGCAGGGAAGGATTGTTAGTCCGACTCTCGTTGCTACTAGAGACCGAGTATACCGCTGCATCTCCACGATTGTCTTGGGATAGGACATCGTTTTAGTTACAAAGAATAATTTATTTGGATTCACTTTGGTAAGCGATACGATCTATGGGATGGAAAATAACACTAATACGCTGTCTCGCGACGAGTAAAAAGTTAAAACATGCACGCCCGGTGGCATATGAAAACCGAGGATAATCGCGTTTTGAACGACCGAACGGAAGCGCAGCATGCTGTACTCACTTGCTCGATGGCTACTGCAAACTATTGAAGATCGCGCTTGTTTCGACCGGAGCAAAGCGCAATACATGCGCATGAGCCACCGAACACAAGATAGATATTTTATTATTTTCCCGACGACTAAAACACGCACTGCACTTACTTGCTCGATGGCTACTGCAAACTATTGAAGATCGCGCTTGTTTCGACCGGAGCAAAGCGCAATGCATGCACATGAGCCACCGAACACAAGATTGGTATTTTATTCTTTTCGCGAAGACTTAAACACGCACTGTACTTACTTGCTCGATGATTACTGCAAACTATTCAAGATCGTGCTTGTTTCGACCGGATCAAAACGCAATACATGCACATGAGCCACCGAACACAAGATTGCTATTTTATTACTTTCCCGACGACTAAAACACGCAATGCTCTTACTTGCTCGATGGCTATTGCAAACTCTCTAGTTCAACAGAATGCATAAAAGCGACGAACAAAAGGCAGCTATCGAAACGCAAAGCAAATTTGAAAAAGAAGGTTTGCATGGATCAGTGTGTCCAACCCTGGAACCCTGTCTGGAAGCGAATCTAATTAGTAGTTATGAAATTGTTATCAAAATTTCAAAAGTGCTCGGCTCCGTTATGCCTTTTGGCGCTTGAGCCTATAAATAAATGAACATAAAAAAAAAATTTCTTTTTTTTTTTATTTTGATAATTAGGAGCTTTTCAAAAGATAAACCACATTTTTCAAAAGACTTTCGTAATCTTCTTCTTCTTTTTCTTATTGGCATTACATTCCCACACTGGGACAGAGCCGCCTCGCAGCTTAGTGTTCATCGAGCACTTCCACAGTTATTAACTGCGAGGTTTCTAAGCCTGGTTACCATTTTTGCATTCGTATATCATGAGGCTAGCACGATGATACTTTTATGCCCAGGGAAGTCGAGACAATTTCCAATCCGAAAATTGCCTAACGTACTTATGCCTAACGTCCTTATGCGACAGGATGATCTACGATGAATTACATCCCCGCAACTTTGACGTCGTGGCGCTGCAGGAGATTTGCTGGACAGGACAGAAATGTGGAAAAGCGGGCAACGAACGTCTACCTTTTACCAAAGCTGTGGCATCACCAACGAGCTGGGAACCGGCTTCATAGAGCTGGGTGAGATGCTCCAACGCGTGATTGGGTGGCAGCCACAAGGATGTGCAAGCTGAGGATTAAAGGCCGTTTCTTAAACTATAGCATCATCAACGTGCACTGCCCACACGAAGGGAGACCCGACGACGAGAAAGAAGCGTTCTGAGCACAGCTGTAGCAGACATATGATGGATGCCCACTGCGGGACGTCAAAATCGTCATCGGTGACATTAACGCACAGGTAGGAAGGGAGGAAATGTATAGACCGCTCATCGGACCGGATAGTCCGTATAGAATGATAACAGCCAACGATGCATAAACTTCGCAGCCTCACGCGGAATGGTAGTCCGAAGCACCTTCATTTCCCGCAAAAATATCCACAAGGCCACATGGAGATCACATAACCAAGAAACGGAAAACCAAATCAACCACGTTCTTCTAATCGACGGTAAATTCTTCTCCGACATCACGAACTTACCGCAGTGCGAATATTGAATTTGATCACTACCTCGTTGCAGTATGCCTGCGCTCAAAACTCTCGACGGTGTTCAACACGCGTCGTAGTCGAACGCCGCGGCTTAACATTGGGCGTCTACAAGACGGATCAGAGAAACGACTGATATGACGGCGAATGTGAGCAGTTAGTGGGAGAGAAGAATGCAGCATGCAGCACGAGGGCGAAAAAGGCACGATATAAATGGGCGCAGAACAGACAATACTCGATTTTTCGGAGGGAAAAGCGCCAGCAGAAAGATTGAGACCGTGAAGAGATGGAGCAGCTGTACCGCGCTAATAACACACGAAAGTTCTATGAGAAGTTAAACCTGTTCACGTAAGGGCCACGTGCCACAGCCTGATATGTGTAACCTTCTTACGAACGAGCGTGTGGTGATCCAAAGGTGGCGGCAGCACTACGAAGAACACCTGAATGGCGATGTGGCAGACGAAGAAGGCGGTATGGTGATGAACCTGGGAGAACGCGCGCAGAACGGAATAATACGAAGAGCAGGGATTAACACGAGTGGTACAATTTATAATTAGTCCGTTTCGCTATTTGGCTTCGCCGACGACATATATATGATGGCATGTAACTTTGAGAAGATGGAGGAAGCCTACATTTGACTGAAGAGGGAAGCTAAGCGGATCGGACTAGTCATCAACACGTCGAAGACGAAGTACATGATAGGAAAAGGTTCAAGAGAAGACAATGTGAGCCACCCACCGCGAGTTTTCATCGGTGGTGAGGAAATCTTAGTGGTAGCAGAATTTGTGTACTTGGGCTCACTGGTGACTGCCGAAAATGATACCAGCAGAGAAATTCGGAGATGCATAGTGGCTAGAAATCGTACGTACTTTGGACTCCGCAAGACGCTGACGTACCAAATTGACAATCTATAAAACTCTCATTAGTCCTCTAAGGACACGAGACCTGGACGATGCTCGTGGAGGACCAACGCGCACTGGGAGTTTTCGAAAGGAAAGTGCTGCGTACCATCTGTGGTGGGGTGCAGATGGCGGCGAATGAACCATGATAGTTGCATGAGCTGCTGGGAGAAGCATCCATCGTTCACACCGCGAAAATCGGACGACTGTGATGGGCCGGCCACGTAGCCAGAATGTCGGACAGTAACCCGGTGAAAATGGTTCTCGACAACGATCCGACGGCCACAAGAAGGCGAGGTGCGATCGATCGAGTGGAAGATGATTTGCGGACCCTCCGTAGACTGCGTTGTTGGCGTCGTGTAGCCATGGACCGAGCCCAAAGGAGAAGACTCTTATATACCTCACAGGCCACTTCGGCCTTAGTCTGAATAAATAATGATAACCCAAGTAACAATTAAGGTTGTATCAGAGTTTTATAGCGTTCTTCAAAACTTAATCTCAAAACCTTGCATGCAGTCCTCGCAGTTTCCACAACCTCCTGTAGATTTCTATAAAACCATGTTACAGCCAGTTGGCCCAGTTTTATTGCAATCATTAAAACCTAATATGCGTTCCAGTTCAGAACCAACGGTTTTATAATATACTTCAAGTCTCACATAAAACATGCAACATAAAACCTTCTCTAGACTTGGTGGTTTTGAGAACCACTGTATAACCATGATACAACCACTTCATGACTATGATACAACAACAAATAAGCCGATAATGAAACAGTTGTAAACTCTCAGGTTGATTATTTGTTTATTGTTTGTACTCGAAAAAAATATGCTTTTTTTCCTGCAATACATGGATTACAT
Organism: Armigeres subalbatus; assembly: GCF_024139115.2. NCBI lineage: Eukaryota > Metazoa > Arthropoda > Insecta > Diptera > Culicidae > Armigeres > Armigeres subalbatus. The sequence goes on along the minus strand of NC_085139.1, from coordinate 143,809,453 downwards.
GTCAACAACAAAAATAAAAGAATTATTATCAGCCAGTTCAATAAATGTTCATATCTGGCTTTGAATGTTCTATGCATGTTTGAAGGCATGCCAGGGATTTTTCATGGTGAAACCATGATAAATAATCAGTATTTTAACAATGCGCTTCGTTAATTTGTTTTAGAATTATTATTAATTTAGAATTTTTCAAGTTTAATTAATTGCCTTAGTTAATTACTTTAAAAATAATTCCAATGAATAACCACTTTGGTTGATCAAATAATCAAAGCATTGTTCCTAAAACTTATTAGAATGTCCAATCTCATCGTTTAAAAGGTGAAACAGAAATTTGCATGATATTTCGATTATGAAATTCATTATTTTTTTCATATTGGCGACATTTTTTCGAATAAAGCTTTGATTGCATAAAAAATGCCTCTAAATAACCATCACTCCTGATGGTCCTATCTGGGCATTTCAAACACCTAGAGGTTTTATCTTGGCCTTTTTCAAGACCATGTTACGACTAGCAAGTTTTATCTTGGTCAAACCTAAAGCTTGGTAGTTTTATATATAATGACAACACCCAAGTAACAATCTCAATGCTTCGAAGATTTAGACAGACAGATATAAAAAAAATCATAAACAAACTTTTTCTGCCCTCCTCATCGAATGCAAGTACTTTTAAAAATAAGTATTTCAATTAAAAAGCATATAGTGGCAATTATTAAATGGTATATTTTGTACCATAAAAGTGTTCTACTCGTGTTAAATTGGCAAAGCATGTATGGATTAAATACATATTTTCATACCCCTCATGAGCAAATGCTGTTTGAACAGTTTTTTCAACGACTTAAATATATAAAGGAACTGCTCCTGGATTTCAACTCAGTGCTCCTATGTTCATCCCATTGAAAACAGAGCAATGGAAAGGCATTTGATTTGTGATTTTTTTCAGCAGGAGTTCGCATGTTGACAAAAAGGAGCGAAGAAATTGGTGCCGTATTTCTTTACTTCCCGATAAGATGAATGTATTTTCAGTGAGTGAGATGGAGATCGGAACAGTTCCCCTACATAATTCACGACATAGAAAAAACTGCTAATGTTTTTTTTTTCATTTTCGACTGAAAGCGAAATGAAAAAACTTCCGTGGGTCAAACAATTTGTGCTGAAAATTTAGTTTCTATCCATAGTAGTAGTTTCAAGCTTCGTATTCCTATGCAGGTCTTCTTCAGGAGTAAAGGTTATATGTGGGTTTTATACAGGACTCTACGAAGGTTGGCAGCTTTTATAAGTCTTGATCAAAACCAACATATAACTTAACTGCTGGCTTTATGTCAGTTCCACTTTTTAGCTCTGAGGAGGAACACAGGAGCATTATAAAACCTTAAGAGCTGTGGTTTTATATTGGAATTCAAAACGTAGTTCTCAAGTACTCTTGCGGATCTAATTAAATGACAACTGAATATAACCAAAATAAAAATTTAAGCATTTCTACATGCCGTAATAAAACCTCTATAAAACTAGCATAAATCTTCAAAGCATTGAGATTGTTACTTGGGAATCTATTTTTGCTGATGAGCAATTTGGTTTTTGCCATGGACATTCAATCACTCATCAGTTATTCTGAGTTACGAATTTAATTCAACTTAAAAAAATTTAAGGATATTCTACTTGAGTTGCTCTTCTTGATATTATAACGAAAGCATTCTGTTTTCCGAAATTTTGAGCTGGTTTGTATAAAAACTGACCTAGCACACGCCGTTTCAACGTTTCAAGTTTGCATGGAAATTAGTGTTGGGATACGTGTACGTCTATGATGCTACACCTAACCTATCGGATGCAAGATTTCATTACAATTCTTTGTAAGAACCTTGCAAAATCTGTTGAAAATGTAGGCACAAGAAATAATTTATATATACTCTGTAGAATTTATATGAAATTGCTGATTGAAGACGAGCACGGTAATTTAGTGGTGCCGCTACTGCCTAATGAGCAGGAGGTCGTAGGTTTAATCCATGGCTCGTACCTTTCCTACTTTGTGTTTCTCTCTTAGTTCTTTCTGTGTGCTACCAAAACGATTCCTACTGTTATACCTTTCACGCCAAACCTGGCACCGAGGAGAGGTAGTAGCGTTCTTCGTAAGTTTCTAAAGTAGGTGTCCAAGTAAAAATCCTTCCCCTTCCTAACCATTTAATATGACATGGCCCGGACCGATTTCGATAGTTGGAGTGTACTTTGCGTCCATCTGATTAGTCGCAAAGCAAAATCTGTTCTAACGGTTGGAAGTGATGCTACTCTCATGCAGTAGGGTGAGCTTATACCACCTACGAAAGTAAGCGATTTGCTTGATACTTAATGTTAATGCTAATTGTTAGAAATTACTGATTGTATGAGCTCAAGACGTTCGCATTAGATTTCACTTAATCTCATAGCTCCTGTTTCCATCCCATCAAAAACAAAGCAATGAAAAGGAATTTGGTTTGTTTCTCATTTTTATGATTTTTTTCACCAGTGAGCGAGCACGCGTGTTGGCAGAAAGAAGCAACAAGATTGGTGCTGTATTTTTTTTTTGCAATGAGATGAATATATGTTCGGTGAGATGGAAACGGAACAGTTCCCCTAGAGGAAATCTCGCGCAACATTTGAAAAGGGCCTACAGCCAAAACGTAAACATTGAGAAAATGCCGTTCGAAAAAAATGCATCACAATTTCTATTCCTATTTCCCAGGTTTATGATATTTTAAGCAGCAAAAACTCCTAAAAGCACATAATCAACACTATCTATCCATCCATAACCTCAATAGCATCGAAAACATGCAAAAATGTGTCAAAAACGTTAAAATAAAATTTTAAGTCTATTTTCATTTTTATCTCCGGAATAGGCCTTCTTGATAAGTCATTCTGCATTTGCTTGTCATTCATAGACCCTTTGTTTATGGCATTTGTCAAAAGTAAACACGGGATAAGGCTTTTCGGGAGGGGAAATTTTCTCTCTCCGAGGTCGGGCCGATGACGGTTCGCAAAAAATTCCCGTTAGCGGCCCGAAGTTGGAGAAGGCTTATCCCAGACAGAAAAAAACGAGTGACTTGGCCGTTTTTGAGGGTGGACCTACACATATTTTGAAAATAACACGTTTTAGGCCCAATCAAAAATTAGTTTTTTCTAAGTAATTTAATTGAAGATGCGGAACATTTTTATACTATTAGTAGCTACTAGAGGGTACTACCGAAGGGTGTTAAAATAGAATTTGTTTACTTTTCATTGTAGGCCCTAATCAATTGTAAAGCGAGAAATATTCAAAATAAATTTCTAACAATAAATTAACATACACACATACATATACATACAAAAAAGTGGAATATATAGATCTGCAAAATCTTTGATTGAACCGAGATCTGCAAAGATAAATCTATTGTATTCAAACAATCCGTTGGAAGTGTGCCCTAACAAGCGTCGATTGCAATAAAAATATTACTGGGAGAGACTTGGTACACGCGTTTAGAAAATAGAACCTTAAAGAGGAACACGTTTCAAGTTGGATGAAGTACAACACATATACATAAAACGGCAACAACTCAAATCAATCCCACTGCACAGAGTAAAACACATTCTGCTCATGCCTAATATTGTAAAACTTTAATCAACATTCTTTCAAATTCCAATCTGGGCTACTTTTCATGCATCAAGTGCTCTGTTCAGTCTATGTTACCAACCCCTAGGATATAGCCTCTCGGTGAGTTGAAACGGCTCCCACCGACCATGAGTTCTGGTTGGTTGAATGTTTTTATTTCCAACGAAAAATGTTGAGCATTTTTGTGTATGCCAGTGTTCCAAGCGCTGCGTCCCACTTTTCGGTTCTTTCACCGCATTTAATTTTCGTGAAAAAAAAACCGGCTATGAATAAAAGTCGTCTAAATTTTCCTATCACAAGTTGCTGCCGGCCGGGTCAGAGAGGGATGAACCAACCAGGCCAGCACAGCTGAGCGAGAAGCAATGGTTTGAATGGATAAAATATGGGATAAGGGGTAACGTGAGGCGAAGACAGATGAGCCTTGCGTACGGTAGTTTCCACCAGGATGAAGTGGGTGGGCGAGGCGTTCTTCGTCGAAGGGACATTCCAGGAAGTTTATTCCGAAATGAGCTCTTCCTTAACCTCCCACTGTGTTGTACAGCCACTGACTCAGAAAACGCTCCTTCTGGGCGGATCCATTGGAGGCTCACTGGCATAAATAGATGATGAAGATGATTAATGGAATCTATTATAGCAATTTGTGTGGATTTTTGTGAAATGATAAGAATCTCTGTTTACAATTATGAGCTCTTTCATGAGTGGGTGAACTGGATCTGCTTGGCCTCAACTGTAGTCGTTAGCTGGTTGAGTTTTAATTTAGTTTTTATTAGCTTGGTGAAGTATCATCAACTGGGCGGACGCGAGTGAGTGATTCTAATGAATGGGTACCAACTGTCCATGGGCTATTCAGAACGGTCAATGCAGTCCGAATCAATAAGGAACCTACGTGAATAATCCAGACGGCTAGCTGGGGTAAGGTGGAATTGAAAAGGTTGTTCAAGAAACAGCTTTACCATGGGTAGATGATGGAGCTGAAATGGAATGCTGTAAAAGAACCAACTCACGAAAAGGTTCAGGGAAAAAAGTATAATAAATATCTTTCCATTAATCCTTATTAAAATCAAACAATATGTTTTAACATTACTTTTGTTGCCCGGCTGTAGCTGTAGTCATATAATCTTGGCCGCAATAAATTTTAAAAATATTTAAATCGTCTGTGTAGTACCTCTGTATAAAATTTGTACGCCTTCAACTAACATGATTGGAATTTTGTTGCTATATACATACCTGAAAAATAGAGAAAAAAACGATTATTACTACAAAGCTAATATTGTCGTTCATAAGGAATGCTAAAAGGATCAAAATACATACAATTTTTTGAATCGCACTTTTTCAGAAAAAGAAATTACTCTGATATCCAAACTGAGACAGTGCAAACTTTTTATTCAACTAGTATTGTCATTTTTGCCCTAGTCCTAAAATATTTACTTTACCACACTACGACCCTTTCTGTTTTTGTTTCCAAGCAAGAGAAGTTAAGCTAATGCCTGCTCTGATATTCCAGCTTCCATGCATAGAAACTTTACTGTGAGACATTGCCTAGTTTGAAACTAGTGATTGAATTTCTCAGTTGAAAAGTGCGCCAAATGTCTCTTTTTCTAGAACAGTATTTTATTACAACATGTCTAGTGAGTATAGATGTCCCGGCTGACGAAGCCGTTCATGGAGCCTCAAACGACACAGCAACGAGTAAGCCACTGGTAACAGAAAAGAACTGACGCGATGAAGGCTGGCAAGGTGTTGAATCTGTTTAATCGTTGGATGAATCTTTCTGAAAATTTTCCTCCCAGCGCATTTTTCCGCGAACTTTACGGTTTTTTTGTCGTGGCAAACAGTGCATGAGATAATCGTATTGAGAAGTGGCAGTGGATAAGAGTATCAAACTAAGTCCAAGTCTAAGTTTGCTTCTTTAAGATAGCGTATCAAGTTCATGACTGGTAGAATCGGGTGGTATACCGCTGAAAATGAAGAGATTTATTTAATTTCTCACCGAGCTTAATCCTTAATAGAATTATCTGCCATCACATACAACCTGGCTGGGTCTCTTATCACAAAGAACAAATAAAAGAATTTTCTTGTGACAAACCGTAAACAAACAAACAGAATTTCCGGTATCAGATCATTGAAAACCTAAACAGAAACTAAACAATTTACAAACGGAATCATCTTTTAAATCGAACTAGTGGCACGTCTTCAGAAGGCAGTACAGCAAACATTCAAATCGAGTGAATCAGAATCTCGGCGAGGCAGTAAAATACGAAACGGTGAGCTTATTTTACGAAGCTTTGCGCAAAGTGAGAAACTCCACAGGAGGAGGTGGGGTTAGTGCTATCTTTCTCACAATGTGACGTTGAAATATTTATCCTAATTTAATATGCAAAGTATGTTTCCAAACAATTCTTTTCCTTGACTCACTTTATCCCTCTCTAGTTTGGTGTCTCTTGACTGCCACTCGGAATCCGGTGGAGCGGAGCATATCTCGTGTACAACTCTCCCTGAAGAACCAGAACAACCTGACGTTGTTTTTCTTTGACCGTCTGAATTTGCTTTTCCCGTCGACGATTGCCTCCTTGCGAAGCCAGTGGAGGACTCTCGAGCATTTATTCGTCCTGAATTTAGCCAGACAAGTGGGTAAAGAAGAACAGAGGAATCTAAGGAAAAAAAACATATCTTGCGTTGAACTTTCTCTGTGTCTCCAGAGGGAAAGGACTGTAAATTTAAATACACCGAGAATAATGTTTCAGTTGTTCTGAGCAAGACCGAGGATGTTCAATGCGTATTTGAATGCAAATGTTCAAAAGGTAGCATGCACTTTGAAGCATTTCACGATTCCATATATGGCGCTTACAAATGAAATTTATAAGCGAAATATGAATGTAAATGGTCTATTTACTTTTTGTATTTATTCTATAACAAAATTGTAGCGAGAAGGAATCATTTCATTTCAATATATAGGTTTTGTTGCAGTCTCGTAAGATAAAGTTTTATATACCGTTCGATTAATCGGTCTATGTATGCAAGACAACAAGGAAAACATAATTCCATTTCTAAACAAAAGTGTTTCTTCATAAATTTTAACTCCTTTGGCTATTACGTTTAAAAATTATAACGATTTTGTTGATGGCAAAATCAATGCTTGTGAGCTATGTGACTGTGGCACCTAAGTTCAACCAATTAAACTTGACGGAGAAGGAATCAATTACGACGTTATGATCTTGTCTTGACGTTATGATAATCTTTGGTTCTCCATGCGAATCGTCCTTGATCATAATCACAATTCTTTATTATAATTTCGATGCAAAATCTTCTCTAATACAGCTAGTGCACAATAGTTGCAAATGTATCTTTTCTCTGGGTGTCTCAACGCAACCAGACGATTGGAATGCTAGTCAAAAAGCACTGGATGGAAAACATTGTTATCGTTTCGTTCTGGTATGCCGTCTTGAGCGCTTGAGTAATGCGATTGCCAAGCTGAGATACCTTCTCGAGATGAATGTCTCCTACAAATTATGTCGCTCCAGGTGAATCAGCAGTCTCAGTGAAGTCAATCTTTGAGGTTCTCACTCGACACTTGGAGGGGGTGGTGGAGGCGTATTATGTAATCTGAATAAATATTACCATTGGGAGGTCGCTGTGGTGGGCTTCTGCCGGGTGACTAATGAAGAGCAGTCGAAAATCTGCATAATTCAACAATATCTTTGCACGTCATCGGAGGAACCTTTCGGCATGCCTTATGTCAAGTTGGGAGATATGCCGGCAGTATTTTTTCCATTCGTCAAGTTGTTATTATTTCGAAGCTTATTGTGAGATTGCGAAGATGTTATTTCCCGACAAAAATGTTATGAGATGAATGAATTGCAAATTGAATAAAAAAGCATCGTTAAACCTGATTAAAATTTAAAAATATCTTGATAATATAATAAATCATTGATTTTTGCCTTTCGCGTATACAAAGTACACGTAAAGACTATATGTTCACTCCAAAAACAAACTTTTTATAGGAGGCTCGGAGACCCATAGTGTTATATACCGATCGACTTAGCTCGACAAATCGAGGTGATGTCTGTGTGTGTATGTGTGTGTATGTGCGCAAAAATTCGAAAAAAGTCTAGCCCATTTTTCAGGCACCACCCTTAACCGATTTGCTCGCAACAAGTTGCATTCAACGCAGAACCCTATCCCATTGTTTCCTATAGAAAATTGGCTGGATCGGACCATGGGCTCTATGGTCAAAATACTTTTTTACACAAGAAACGAGTAAAAAAGCCTTGCCCATTTTTAAGCACTTATCCTTAACCGATTTGCTCGCAACAAGTTGAATTCGACGTAAAACCCTGCTCCATTGTTTCCTATTGGAAATCGGCGGACTATGGGCTCAGAAGTTATGGCCAAAATACTTTTTTCCAAACTCACTCATTTTTCAGGCACTTGTATTCAACCGATTAACCCGCAACAAGTTGTTTCTCTTGAAAATTGACCAGCTTGGACTATGGGCTCTCAGGAGCTATGGTCCAAATACATTGTTTGCAATTTTTATTCGATGGGTAATTTTGTCCCATTGTTTCCTATTAAAAATTGGCCAGCTTGGACAATGGGCTCAGAAATTATGATCAAAATACATTTTTATGCCTAAAAATAGTTTCAAAACTCACTTAATTATATTCAACCTATTTACTCGCAACAAGTTGCAATCGAGCTCAAAAAAAGTTGATTGGTAATTTATCAAAAGAAAACAACAGGACACTCTTGTGAGTATTCCCCGAGCCTGTGGCAAGTGTGGTGTCATCATCATCAATAGACATAGCCCACTTTTACAAAACGGTATCATCAAATAAACACCTACCTGAAAATCGTCACAGTGCTCGATACAACCATTGCTTTAAGTTGCTAATCACCACACCATAATTCTAAACACACGCACTTCAATTCTTCCTATTAGTTCGTTTCACTAGAACTTATTTAAACATATGAGAATACATTTCAAAATGTATTCTCAAACCGAACAAAAAATCACCTCGGCCCAAGAACTTCTAGCCGCTCCGTGCTGCTAAAAGGCCAGGAGTATGAAAATGATCCTTTATCGTTAACAGGAAAACTGTCTAATACGTTGACGCTATCATGTTATTTATAATTCTCTAGATTCCAAAAGGTGAAAAGAATATTGTTTTTAAGTGTTTGGAAGAAATTTTGATGAGTAAATATATCTTCTCAACCAAATAAAAATTATTATGAATAATACCATCTGGCATCTTGTTGTCGTGGAACGTGGTTATTTTTGTTTTCGTCTTATTTTCTACCGTCCCGAGAGAGAATGAGAGTAAAATGTTGAGAGATCGAGAAAAATTTTGTTTAGGCCGGGAACTGGTTTTACGTGTGCCTGAATGGCAAATCGCTATGACTGAAATGAGTGCTGCACCTCGTTATTTTAAATGAAATAAAAGCTTTTTTGAACGATATTTAGCACGAATAGCTATGTTTTAAGCAGAAGTAAACCCCATTGCAATATTATACAGCCCTCAAAATTCAGAAAAAGTTACTTTCATGTCATAAATATCAATTAAATAATGCAGTCGTACGCATGTTAGGCCGGGAATGGGGTAAGAAACCCTATCCATTGATTATCAACGTTGAACTATTGAAAATGTTATTTGTTTCCATCATCATCAGATAGAAAGCGAAAGGTGCGCGCGTCATTTTCACTGAGGATTTCAATGAGAGCGATCCAGGGCGTCCAGAAGCGATCCCAACCAATACGGCTGTCGCAGCGGTGTTGGTGCAGCATAATTTTCCCTGAGGTAGTGGTAGCGGTCGTGGCAGCACCAGCACATCAATTACATTCGTGTTCTAATCAACATCTTCGGCGGATTTGGCAATCAACGGAGTCCGTAGCGTCGGATCATCGGATGACGGTCACGCGGTCTAGTAGTTGCTGTTAGTGAGGCACATAAGTGGAATAAATCGGTTTTTTTCAGGACCATTATTATATTTGGAAAGTAGGTAAAGTTGAAATGATTTTTCCAAAGTGCAACCGTTGATGAATTGCAAATTTTTTAGTATTTTTTTTCGCATGACTATGTGTTCGGTTATGTGCTGTCAGTGATTGAAAATGCGTATTGTTGAGAAGAGTTACAAGTAAAAGTTTATTTTAAATGAAATTTCTCCAAAACATAATCGCTTGGCGGCATCATGTTAGCCTCATGATATACGAATGCAAAAATGGTAACATGGCTTAGAAATCCCGCAGTTAACCTTTTGTCTGTGCTCTGGGGTCAATATGACCCCAGGCCATTTTGAGTGGCTGCCATTTTTTTAGTTTTCATCCGATTTTCCTAATTTTTAGCAGTTTGATAAAACTCGCCGAGATCTGTCTCCTAGGTGCAAATTCGCTTGAAAAATCTTGAAAATATACGCTACAGTGTACTTTTTTCAAAAAACTTACGTTGTCTGTGCTCTGGGGTCAAATTGACCCCAAATTGATTTCAATTGATTTCGAAAGATAATTTAATCATCTTTCAGGTCGTTACCAAAGATTGACTATGGGTGGGCGGGTACATCGCGGGGAGGGGTTTTCGTAAAAAAGGATACAAAAACAGTGGTTTTTTATGCTTATTTTACTTATATCTGAATATCCTACCCATTTTGAACTGCACCTTTTCAAAAAGGTTGTACAGGAAGGCGTGTGCTTTGACATGAGGCATTGATTAGTTTAGAGCTTGATTGCTAGGTGGTAATATATTTTAATTCATTATTTTAGACTACTCAAGTAATTCCGATATATGGAATTTTCCTCATTGTAAATATTCTTATCGCACAAATTTGATTTTTTTTAAAGATGACGTCTTTAACAAAGTTCGTCTGGTAGAAATGGACTATCATGGGACGGAATAAATAATAAGGAAATTTACAAATAGGCGGCGCTAGTGTACTTGCAATATTCTTGCATGTTTGAAATATCGCTTTAGCTTGAAATCTCTCATACCTACACCCAAGTTGTATTCGGCAACATTGTTCAGGATGTCCAAGACTACAAAGCGGTGCTCAATACAATTCCAAGACGCGGCGCTAGTGAGCTGTTATATTTGAGTATATTGTTCCATGTGAGATCTGATGTATTTTGGTTTGTAGCATTTTTGACAAACATGAATGTTGTGGTAGAGTTCATCAAAAGTTTTCTTTGTATTCAACCTGCTCCAGCCATGCTGCAAATAATATAATGTGTTCACAGAATATGTTTTAGGTCATCCAAGAAAACCCTGGAATTAAGGCCTTTGGGTCTACATGCGTAACCAAAGATCAGCCAGTTTGCCGCCTATTTGTAAAATTTCCAACTTCCGTCACAAGACAGTCCATTCCCACTAGACGACCTTTGATCAAGTCGGCATTTTAACAAATTTTAAATTTGTGCTATAAGAATATTTACACTGAGAGAATTCTATATATCGGAATATCTTGAGTAGTCTAAAATAATGAATTCAAATATACCACCACCTGGCGGCCAAGTTCTTAACCTAGCAACACCTCATGCCGAAGCACACACCTTCCTGCATAACCTTTTTAAAAAAGGTGCAGTTCAAAATTAGATTAAGATAAGATTTTCGGATATAAGTAAAACAATCATGAAAAATCACTGTTTTTGTACCCTTGTTCACTAAAACCCCTCCCCGCGATGTACCCGCCCACCAATATTCAATCTTTGGCTACGACCTGAAAGATGATTAAATTATCTTTCGAAACAGCACCAAAAATCCATAATAGGCCAAATATTAAAAAAGTTATAGCAATTTCAATTTGGGGTCAATATGACCCCAGAGCACAGACAACGTAAGTTTTTTTGAGCACAGACAGAAGGTTAATAACTGTGGAAGTGCTTAATGAACACTAAGCTGCGAGGCGGCTTTGTCCCAGTGTGGGGATGTAATGCCAATAAGAAGAATCGCTTGGCGTCGGTAGCGGAATCATGGTGGCGGTCCAGCAGCTGCCATTGGTAGCAGAATCTCATGCGGAAAACAGGTCCGAATGAGACGATGCAATAAACTTATTCGTATGATGACTAAAGGAAAATCGATTGCGTCAGTATAGGTCCTAACGACGGCTGTCGTCAGATGTTTGCCCTCGAAAATGTATTCACTATGGAGAATGCCTCCGAAAATGTATTCATAGCAGAGGGTTGTTCCGAGATTATTTTCTTCAAAGTGCAAAACATGATTGCTTGACGACGCCAGAATGTTTCCGTCGATAGAAGATTCTCAAGTATGTGTCGAAAAAGACACTTCAATGAATTTATTCGTACGGTGACTGAAGAAAATTCGATGGCGTCAGTATTGGTGGCCATCTGCAGCTGATAGCTGCAGAAATTTGTTTTCGGACGACATCCAAATTTTGTTTCTACTATCTATCGTGGAAGATGATAGTGGCTTTATGATCCGCTGGTTCTACTTTCCTTTTTTATCTAACGACGTTCAACTTTCCAGAACGCGACAAAACCAGCGTTCTGAAATAGAGGTTCAAGGCGACATGTGTGCTCTTTGCATCAGAAGACTTCATTTCAGTATATATAGAACTTTCCAAAAGAAAATTAACCAAGGATTAGTGGATGGAATTAACCGGAGTGATGAATGGGTGAAACGAGAATAATTATTAGTAAATGTAAGGAACATTAAAATGGTAAGAAAAATCTATTCAACAATACAAATATAATGCTTTGAACTATATGCACGCTAGATTCAAAATAAATTATTTTGAATCCGGAAGTTTGATTATGACATCTTTATCCATCTGATAAACGGTGGCATAACCAGGCGGGGCTTACTGTTAGTGATAGTGACCTCGGAGTGGACATGAAATACCAGGCACTCTGAAATGGGTCACTGGAGCTGCAGTAGAGCTAACACTTTCTAACTCCCGGATTAAATCTGACTGTTTCGACAGACAGCTTTCTTCCATACAATCACTGCCAGACAGTGGGGGTTAGTTTGTACACACACACACACACATCCAAATTTTGTTCAGTCACCATGCGAATGTAGCGCGTTCTCTCCGACACGGTTCTGATTCCGCTACCGACGGCATTGTTTCGATCGAACTGTCTGAAATCGTTAAGGGATTTTGCTTTGAAATACATATGAATAAACATTGACTCAGACTAACAAATTTTGGTTTTAAAAATCGAATTATTTTCAATAACGCACATTTTTAATCACTAATAGCAACAAAACCAAACGTTGCAAGAAAATTTTAATTTTCACCGACAATAGCCAAACCGATGAGCACCACACCACCATAATAAAGAAATTTTCAACCGTCATCTATGAATAAATCAATTACACCGACCGACGATCTGTCTGGCGTTGCCAAGCGATTGTGTTTTGTATTGTGATGAATATTCGTCTCAGATCAACTTTCTCTTAACCCTTTTGTTACCGACAGGGTACCCGAGTACCTTTTTCGTTTTCATGTGAAATTTTTCTAGGGTTCTAAACATCGCAGGAAATAGAAACTCCGTGACATCTTCAAACTCGGCAAAATTAAGGTTTGGGTGGTACGAAAATGAAAATCCAGTAAGGGGGGGCTTGGGGAGGGGCTACTGAATATTTTTACCCCGTAACGTACCGACAGGGTACGGGTACCCACGTTTTGGTATGACCATAACTTCGTCAGTTTTCAACCGATTTGGACGACTCCGTTTGCTATGGATCAAGAAAATCATCCTCTATCCGATCCATGTCACATAGGACCGATCCGGATTACCTGATTACCGGAGTTCCGGATTTGCTAGACCATGTCTCAAAAATGGAGAAGTTGATCTTATAGAATCCAAATGATGATTTCTTGTACCCTGAGTTACCAGTTTCGCAGAAAATTCGAGGATTATGACTTCCCAACGTATTAGGACCACGTGATCATATGGACTCGGAACGGACATCCCGGAATAGGTTCCCGTGGGCCCTATAGTGGCCGCAAATTGATTCCTGGCAATATGGGTATCAAAATTCTTGAAATTGTTTCGGGAACATGTTTTTCATGTAGTTGAGACAATAGGATGGATATGAACCGGAATGGTCATTCTGGAACAGGTTCCTGGAGGGCCCGAAGGGCCCGTAGTGGCCAAAAACTCATTTAGAATAAACCCTAGCTATATGGGCATCAACATTCTTGGAATTGTTCCGGAAACATATTTTCCATGTAGTTGAGACCATAGGATGGATATGAACCGGAACGGTCATTCTGGAACAGGTTCCCGGAGGGCCCGTAGTGGCCAAAAACTCATTTAGAATAAACCCTAGCAATATGGGTATCAAAATTCTTGGAATTGTTCCGGAAACATGTTTTCCATGTAGTTGATAGCATAGGATGGATATGAACCGGAACGGTTGTTCTGGAACAGGTTCCCGGAGAGCCCGTAGTGGCCAAAAACTCATTTAGAATAAACTCTGGCAATATGGGTATCAAAATTCTTGGAATTGTTCCGGAAACATAATTTCCATGTAGTTGAGACCATAGGATGGATATGAACCGGAACGGTCATTTTGGAACAGGTTCCCGGAGGGCCCGTAGTGGCCAAAAACTTATTTAGAATAAACCCTAGCAATATGGGTATCAATATTCTTGGAATTGTTTCGGAAACATAATATCCATGTAGTTGAGACCATAGGATGGATATGAACCGGAACGGTCATTTTGGAACAGGTTCCCGGAGGGCCCGTAGTGGCCAAAAACTCATTTAGAATAAACTCTGGCAATATGGGTATCAAAATTCTTGGAATTGTTCCGGAAACATAATTTCCATGTAGTTGAGACCATAGGATGGATATGAACCGGAACGGTCATTTTGGAACAGGTTCCCGGAGGGCCCGTAGTGGCCAAAAACTTATTTAGAATAAACCCTAGCAATATGGGTATCAATATTCTTGGAATTGTTTCGGAAACATAATATCCATGTAGTTGAGACCATAGGATGGATATGAACCGGAACGGTCATTTTGGAACAGGTTCCCGGAGGGCCCGTAGTGGCCAAAAACTTATTTAGAATAAACCCTAGCAATATGGGTATCAAAATTCTTGGAATTGTTCCGGAAACATAATTTCCATGTAGTTGAGACCATAGGATGGATATGAACCGGAACGGTCATTTTGGAACAGGTTCCCGGAGGGCCCGTAGTGGCCAAAAACTCATTTAGAATAAACTCTGGCAATATGGGTATCAAAATTCTTGGAATTGTTCCGGAAACATAATTTCCATGTAGTTGAGACCATAGGATGGATATGAACCGGAACGGTCATTTTGGAACAGGTTCCCGGAGGGCCCGTAGTGGCCAAAAACTTATTAAGAATAAACCCTAGCAATATGGGTATCAATATTCTTGGAATTGTTTCGGAAACATAATATCCATGTAGTTGAGACCAGAGGATGGATATGAACCGGAACGGTCATTTTGGAACAGGTTCCCGGAGGGCCCGTAGTGGCCAAAAACTTATTTAGAATAAACCCTAGCAATATGGGTATCAAAATTCTTGGAATTGTTCCGGAAACATAATTTCCATGTAGTTGAGACCATAGGATGGATATGAACCGGAACGGTCATTTTGGAACAGGTTCCCGGAGGGCCCGTAGTGGCCAAAAACTTATTTAGAATAAACCCTAGCAATATGGGTATCAAAATTCTTGGAATTGTTCCGGAAACATAATTTCCATGTAGTTGAGACCATAGGATGGATATGAACCGGAACGGTCATTTTGGAACAGGTTCCCGGAGGGCCCGTAGTGGCCAAAACTTATTTAGAATAAACCCTAGCAATATGGGTATCAAAATTCTTGGAATTGTTCCGGAAACATAATTTCCATGTAGTTGAGACCATAGGATGGATATGAACCGGAACGGTCATTTTGGAACAGGTTCCCGGAGGGCCCGTAGTGGCCAAAAACTTATTTAGAATAAACCCTAGCAATATGGGTATCAAAATTCTTGGAATTGTTCCGGAAACATAATTTCCATGTAGTTGAGACCATAGGATGGATATGAACCGGAACGGTCATTCTGGAACAGGTTCCCGGAGGGCCCGTAGTGGCCAAAACTTATTTAGAATAAACCCTAGCAATATGGGTATCAAAATTCTTGGAATTGTTCCGGAAACATAATTTCCATGTAGTTGAGACCATAGGATGGATATGAACCGGAACGGTCATTTTGGAACAGGTTCCCGGAGGGCCCGTAGTGGCCAAAAACTTATTTAGAATAAACCCTAGCAATATGGGTATCAAAATTCTTGGAATTGTTCCGGAAACATAATTTCCATGTAGTTGAGACCATAGGATGGATATGAACCGGAACGGTCATTTTGGAACAGGTTCCCGGAGGGCCCGTAGTGGCCAAAAACTCATTTAGAATAAACTCTGGCAATATGGGTATCAAAATTCTTGGAATTGTTCCGGAAACATAATTTCCATGTAGTTGAGACCATAGGATGGATATGAACCGGAACGGTCATTTTGGAACAGGTTCCCGGAGGGCCCGTAGTGGCCAAAAACTTATTTAGAATAAACCCTAGCAATATGGGTATCAAAATTCTTGGGATTGTTCCGGAAATATGTTTTCCATGTAGTTGAGACCATAGGATGGATATGAACCGGAACGGTTGTTCTGGAACAGGTTCCCGGAGGGCCCGTAGTGGCCAAAAACTCATTTAGAATAAACCCTAGCAATATGGGTATCAAAATTCTTGGAATTGTTCCGGAAACATGTTTTCCATGTAGTTGATAGCATAGGATGGATATGAACCGGAACGGTTGTTCTGGAACAGGTTCCCGGAGAGCCCGTAGTGGCCAAAAACTCATTTAGAATAAACCCTAGCAATATGGGTATCAAAATTCTTGGAATTGTTCCGGAAACATAATTTTCATGTAGTTGAGACCATAGGATGGATATGAACCGGAACGGTCATTTTGGAACAGGTTCCCGGAGGCCCGTAGGGGCCAAACACTCATTTAGAATAAACCCTAGCAATATGGGCATCAAAATTCTTGGAATTGTTCCGGAAACATATTTTCCATGTAGTTGAGACCATAGGATGGATATGAACCGGAACGGTTGTTCTGGAACAGGTTCCCGGAGGGCCCGTAGTGGCCAAAAACTCATTTAGAATAAACCCTAGCAATATGGGTATCAAAATTCTTGGAATTGTTCCGGAAACATGTTTTCCATGTAGTTGAGAGCATAGGATGGATATGAACCTGAACGGTTGTTCTGGAACAGGTTCCCGGAGGGCCCGTAGTGGCCAAAAACTCATTTAGAATAAACTCTGGCAATATGGGTATCAAAATTCTTGGAATTGTTCTGGAAACATACTTTCCATGTAGGTAAGACCATAGGATGGATATCAACCGGAACGGTCATTCTGGAATAGGTTCTCCGAGGGTTCGTAGGGCCAAACACTCATTTAGAATAAACCCTGGCAATATGGGTATCCCATTTTTTGGAATTGTTCCGGAAACATGTTTTCCATGTACTTGAGACCATAGATTGGATATGACCCGGAACGGTCATTCTGGAACAGGTTCCCGGAGGGGAGGACCTAAAGTGACCATTAATTCATTTGGTAGAAACCCTGGCAATATGGGTATCAAAATTCTTGGAATTGTTCCGGAAACATATTTTCCATGTAGTTGAGACCATAGGATGGATATGAACCGGAACGGTCATTCTGGAACAGGTTCCCGGAGGGCCCGTAGTGGCCAAAAACTCATTTAGAATAAACCCTAGCAATATGGGTATCAAAATTCTTGGAATTGTTCCGGAAACATGTTTTCCATGTAGTTGATAGCATAGGATGGATATGAACCGGAACGGTTGTTCTGGAACAGGTTCCCGGAGAGCCCGTAGTGGCCAAAAACTCATTTAGAATAAACTCTGGCAATATGGGTATCAAAATTCTTGGAATTGTTCCGGAAACATAATTTCCATGTAGTTGAGACCATAGGATGGATATGAACCGGAACGGTCATTTTGGAACAGGTTCCCGGAGGGCCCGTAGTGGCCAAAAACTTATTTAGAATAAACCCTAGCAATATGGGTATCAATATTCTTGGAATTGTTCCGGAAACATGTTTTCCATGTAGTTGATAGCATAGGATGGATATGAACCGGAACGGTTGTTCTGGAACAGGTTCCCGGAGAGCCCGTAGTGGCCAAAAACTCATTTAGAATAAACTCTGGCAATATGGGTATCAAAATTCTTGGAATTGTTCCGGAAACATAATTTCCATGTAGTTGAGACCATAGGATGGATATGAACCGGAACGGTCATTTTGGAACAGGTTCCCGGAGGGCCCGTAGTGGCCAAAAACTCATTTAGAATAAACTCTGGCAATATGGGTATCAAAATTCTTGGAATTGTTCCGGAAACATAATTTCCATGTAGTTGAGACCATAGGATGGATATGAACCGGAACGGTCATTTTGGAACAGGTTCCCGGAGGGCCCGTAGTGGCCAAAAACTCATTTAGAATAAACTCTGGCAATATGGGTATCAAAATTCTTGGAATTGTTCCGGAAACATAATTTCCATGTAGTTGAGACCATAGGATGGATATGAACCGGAACGGTCATTTTGGAACAGGTTCCCGGAGGGCCCGTAGTGGCCAAAAACTCATTTAGAATAAACTCTGGCAATATGGGTATCAAAATTCTTGGAATTGTTCCGGAAACATAATTTCCATGTAGTTGAGACCATAGGATGGATATGAACCGGAACGGTCATTTTGGAACAGGTTCCCGGAGGGCCCGTAGTGGCCAAAAACTTATTTAGAATAAACCCTAGCAATATGGGTATCAATATTCTTGGAATTGTTTCCAAACATAATATCCATGAAGTTGAGACCATAGGATGGATATGAACCGGAACGGTCATTTTGGAACAGGTTCCCGGAGGGCCCGTAATGGCCAAAACTCATTTAGAATAAACTCTGGCAATATGGGTATCAAAATTCTTGGAATTGTTCCGGAAACATAATTTCCATGTAGTTGAGACCATAGGATGGATATGAACCGGAACGGTCATTTTGGAACAGGTTCCCGGAGGGCCCGTAGTGGCCAAAAACTCATTTAGAATAAACTCTGGCAATATGGGTATCAAAATTCTTGGAATTGTTCCGGAAACATAATTTCCATGTAGTTGAGACCATAGGATGGATATGAACCGGAACGGTCATTTTGGAACAGGTTCCCGGAGGGCCGTAGTGGCCAAAAACTTATTAAGAATAAACCCTAGCAATATGGGTATCAATATTCTTGGAATTGTTTCGGAAACATAATATCCATGTAGTTGAGACCATAGGATGGATATGAACCGGAACGGTCATTTTGGAACAGGTTCCCGGAGGGCCCGTAGTGGCCAAAAACTTATTTAGAATAAACCCTAGCAATATGGGTATCAAAATTCTTGGAATTGTTCCGGAAACATAATTTCCATGTAGTTGAGACCATAGGATGGATATGAACCGGAACGGTCATTTTGGAACAGGTTCCCGGAGGGCCCGTAGTGGCCAAAAACTCATTTAGAATAAACTCTGGCAATATGGGTATCAAAATTCTTGGAATTGTTCCGGAAACATAATTTCCATGTAGTTGAGACCATAGGATGGATATGAACCGGAACGGTCATTTTGGAACAGGTTCCCGGAGGGCCCGTAGTGGCCAAAAACTCATTTAGAATAAACTCTGGCAATATGGGTATCAAAATTCTTGGAATTGTTCCGGAAACATAATTTCCATGTAGTTGAGACCATAGGATGGATATGAACCGGAACGGTCATTTTGGAACAGGTTCCCGGAGGGCCCGTAGTGGCCAAAAACTTATTTAGAATAAACCCTAGCAATATGGGTATCAATATTCTTGGAATTGTTTCGGAAACATAATATCCATGTAGTTGAGACCATAGGATGGATATGAACCGGAACGGTCATTTTGGAACAGGTTCCCGGAGGGCCCGTAGTGGCCAAAAACTTATTTAGAATAAACCCTAGCAATATGGGTATCAAAATTCTTGGAATTGTTCCGGAAATATGTTTTCCATGTAGTTGAGACCATAGGATGGATATGAACCGGAACGGTTGTTCTGGAACAGGTTCCCGGAGAGCCCGTAGTGGCCAAAAACTCATTTAGAATAAACTCTGGCAATATGGGTATCAAAATTCTTGAAATTGTTTCGGGAACATGTTTTCCATGTACTTGAGACCATAGATTGGATATGACCCGGAACGGTCATTCTGGAACAGGTTCCCGGAGGGGAGGACCTAAAGTGACCATTAATTCATTTGGTTGAAACCCTGGCAATATGGGTATCAATATTCTTGGAATTGTTCCGGAAACATGTTTTCCATGTAGTTGAGACCATAGGATCGATATCAACCGGATCGGTCATTCTGGAACAAGTTCCCGGAAGGCCAGTAGTGGCCAATAACTCATTTAGAATAAACCCTGGCAATATTAGTATCAAAATTCTTGGAGTTTTTCCGGAAACATGTTTTTCATGCAGTTGAGACTATGGATGGATATCAACCGGGACGGTCATTCTGGATCAAGTTCCCGGAAGGCCAGTAGTGGCCAAAAACTCATTAAAAATGAACCCAGGCAATATGGGTATCAAAATTCTTGGAATTGTTCCTGAAACAGGTTATTCATAAAGTTGAAACCATAGGATGGATATCAACCAGAAAAGTCAACAGTCAAAGGCCTTTAGTGGCCACAAACTTATTTAGAAGACACCCTGGCATCAAAATTCTTGAAATATTTTTGGAAACATGTTTTTCCAAGAAGATGGGACTGATGTCGGGTCATCAGGCTGAATGGCTGATAGGCCGAATGGTTATTGGGTTGAATGAGAAGTGAGGAGTGAATAGTGAGCAGTGAGAAGTGGAAAGTAAAAAGTGAAAAGTGAAATGAGAGAAATGAGAAGAGAGAAGTGAAAAGTTACACAGTGTTGACCCGATTTTGTCACTCCCCGATTTTATCTACCTCCGACATTATAACATTTTCGACCCGATTTCATCACGTTCCGCTTTTGTCACGTTTTTTGACACATTTTGAATCCACAAAAAAATTTGAAAATTTCAGTCGTTCTTTTTATTTTTGAAAATTATTCAGCAAACACCAATGATACTTACAGCGCCTGTGGTTCATTATAAATCATTTCTGAGTACCTGTCAAGAATTTTTAAGTCTTTTTGACAAGAAATAACGGAAAAAGAAGATAGCAAGTGTTTCTTCTAAATGAGGGTCCCCTCGGGAACCTGTTTGAGAATGACCGGTCCATTGTCAAACAATCTTATGGCCTAATAACCCAAAAGATCATGCTTCCGAAACAATTTCATGAATTTTGATACCCATATTGCCAGGGTTTCTTCAGAATGAGTTTGTGGGCACTTTAGGCCCCACGGGAACCTGTTCCAGGATGACCGGTCGGTTGTCAAATCATCCAATGGTCCAATTACTTATCAGATCATGCTTCCGAAACAATTTAATGAATTTTGATACCCATTTTGCCAGGGTTTCTTCAGAATAAGTTTGTGGCCACTTTAGGCCCGACGGGTTTCGGAATAACCGTTCCGGAATTAATTCATAAGATGGTCCTGTAACGTAGTTAAGTTATATTCTTTAAATTTCCAACGAAGTTTATTAGTCATGACGCAAGAAATCTTCATTTGGTTGAATATATATCTTCAATTTACACATACTTTGGACCCAGTTATTCCGGATTTCCAGTTATCAGGTAATCCGAATCGGTTCTCTGTAACATGTATCTAATAGCGGGTAAGTTCCTGCATCCGTAGCTACCAAAATCGTCAAAATCGGTGGAAAACTGACAATGTTATGATCATTTTAAGTCCGTGGGTACCCGGGTACCCTGTCGGTAACGTAAGGGTGTTTTTTTTTTCGGTAACAAAAGGGTTAAACAAATCATGGCCTTAAAACCAAAGTCAGAATATTGAAAGAAAATGTCAATTTTCGCGGACGACAATCAAATCAATAGAGACGCCAATGAATTTCTGCAGCAATCACCCGCCGATTGCCGCTGCTCTGACCAACATTGAGGCCATGATTCCGCTACCCATGTTAAACGATTTTTTGTAGCTCGTCTCGGATCAATTTTCTTGTTATTCGTAACAATTCCATTTATTTTAAACCAAACTCAGAATCTGGTGAGAAAATTTCACTGGCCATGCATTTAATAAGTCTATTACTTTCTTCCGAATATAATGGTGGTCCTGGAAGAAACGATTTATTTTCAATAATATCTCCAATCAATATCAGCAACCACTCAATAGATTGAATCCTTTGAGACAAATCTGACTTGAGAGCTGCTTCCAGACCACTCACTTCTGTAATTGCTGCTACCTGCGTTATCTCCACGTCGATTTTTTGTAGCAACCACGCCGATGACCTCCGTCCAGAAAATCTCAATTGATGCTGCTGCTAGCTGAGCTCTTGATGATTTAACCACAGACAAACAGACGTAACACTAGAGAAAATACCATCGACAATGACTTCAACGATCAATTTGAATTTCATTGATTCCGCAATTCACAACTAGAGGCGCTAGTGTCGTAATCCTTCGGGTTTGACATTTCACTCCAGCGCCTTCTGGTGACGATGTCATACGAAACATCGTTTCGTGTAACATGCTCGCGAGATGGTGGTAGATGAGTTGAGCGATGGATTTTTCGAAAAATTGTTCAAGCTGTTACGTCTGTTTGTCTGTGATTTAACGTTAGACTGCCGGAGCGGTACCCACGCAGTCGCCACACCGATGGAACGCGCCAGATAGTAGCTTTCTTGTATTTGATGAAGTAACTCCATAAGCCCCGCCCCTTTGGAAAAATATATGGGTTTACATTTTGATTACGCACTTTGTATCACACGCGAGCCTCATTTTCTTTCGAGATTTAAAGGAGATCGGTCAACGGCATTTGATAGCTGTTCTATCCGTAGCACAGGCTTGGTAGTGAGTCACTTTTTAGTGACTTGGTCACTATTTTGAGTCTAGTCACTATATTGTCACTATTTTTCGGAAAATAGTCACTAAAGTCACTATTTTTGCATTGCATTGTGGTAGAAAAGCTAAAAAAACCATTTGTACTTTGTATTTGTATTATTATCAACCAATCCAAATGGGAAGTATGCACCAAAAAAGTTCCAAGTGTCTTGTGAAAATTGTGAGGCTATTTTCGATTCATGTCAACTATGATATTTTTTTTACGAATGGAATTTGTTAAAATGCGAAAGTCTAACCCCAAGTAAAGAGTACAGAATTTAGGAGTATTGGAACCAAAACCACATCTGTTGGTAAGCGTCAATACCCTCCAGTGACAAAGATAGGCCTCAGTTTTGTCACATGACAATGATGTTCGATGCTTCTCAACGTCAGGAACAACATTTTTATAAAAAAGATTCTGCCATTTAGAAATTAAAGTTTATTAGAATTTCTGGATTTCAAAAACTCAAATCTTAAAACTTCAATCTTGATTCCAAATAGTTTACTGGCTAGGAGTCAATTAGATCTTTTTAGGAGCAGTAGGGGCAATATGAACATACGGGGCAATATGAACCACCCTCATTTTGAGCTGACAAGTTTTATCATGTAAAAGTTATATGATCTTTAGAAGAATGCTCCACATATGCCTCAACGTGAAAACCGCATTTAAATTCAATTCGAACATGAAAATACACTTGAAAATGTAAATTTTGGCAAAGTGGCAAATCGGTTCGGTCCGCTGTTGTGCGGTTTATTAATTCTATTTGGTATGGAATACTCTAAACAAAAGATATATTAGTTACCAGATAAAGATTGTCGCTTCGGTCCCCTTTATTCTGCTGTCCGAAACATGTGTGGTACCTAACTGTCAAATTGTATGTATTTTTCCTTCATTGACATTTAGATCCCCTATCCTCGCCAGCAAAAGATGTTCCGGACAGCGACGACAGCGACAATTTTTATCTGGTAGCTAAAATATCTTTTCTCTAAACTGTTGTAGAATATCAAATTCTTCCATATTACCACACTTTTCTCTCCCAAAAAAACGTTTTGGATGAGTGACACATATTGCCCCGTATAGTCGGGAACACACTATTAAATCAAATACATTTCCAAAACTGCATTCCAACAATTTCCAAACGCATTTTTCACCATTCATCAACGTAATATGAAAGGTAACACTCCCTAGTATAAGTCAACTACATTTGAATGATGATTTTTAGAGCTTTTCAGCGCTTTTCGGAACGATTTCCTTAGGTGGCCCATATTGCCCCGATTCCACCTATATCATTCTTTGGCTATTATATTTCAAAAAAAAGTTTTGTTGTGATTATCAACATAATTTTGTGACACAACTTGTAACTCACTACTCGTTCCCGTGACGCCTGGTAAGTGGTAGATACCTGATCGTGGTGTGTTACTTAATATGAGGTACCATGGTAACATTGCTAGCTTCTGGCTGATCCAATGAATACCATCCCCAATATTCAACTCTGTGGAACTTATGAAAGTGTCGCAGTCATTGGCCTCTTGCATCCATCCTCCCCCTTCGTACAATGAAGATGGGCGTGGTCAATCGTAAGTAATCCTCATAATTTTGTTGTTTTTGCCTTTTCTTGATTTCAGATAGCATTCTAGATAAGGATTTCAAAAATAAAACACAGGTTTGCAATCTACGAATTATACCGTGATAATGCTAATGCAACTTTTAGTTCTATACCAGGTTCAAAACTTCATACAAAAGTTACTATTTGGTCACTTTTTCGGCAATTGAAAGTCACTATTTGGTAGCTTTTTCGTCATCGCTGGTCACTAAAATCCCTATTTTGAACGGCATTCATCGCTACCAGCCCTGGTAGCAGGTAGCAGTTAAATCACTTGCAGTCATCAGGAGCAGCGAATCATCGAACCAGCAGCTTTTAACACATTTTTCTCGCAAGATTCAAACTATTGAGAGGTTGATGATAGTGATTAAAGAAGCACATTATTGAAAATAAATTCGGTCTTGCCTGAATCAACATTATAATCGGAAGAAAGTAAAATACTTTACTGTGATTATAGCAAAATAATGTCCGGTAAAATTTTCTCCTAAGATTAAGAGTTTGGTTGGTTAACAACACGATTTAAAATGTGTATTGAACATTAATCGGTCTTTTTCTTAATCCGAGCGAACTTTTTCAAAGTACAAACCATAATCACTTACCGCGCATCGGAGCATCTACAATAAATTCATTTTCATGGTTACTGAAGAAAATATAATGGCGTTACCACAGACAAACAGACGTAGCACTAGATTAATTACCATCGATCATGACTTCAACGTTCTATTTGAATTTAATTGATTGCGTGATCCACAACTAGAGGCGCTAACGTCGTAATCCTTCGAGTTTGACATTTCACTCCAGTGCCTTCTGGTGACAATGTCATACGAAACATTGTTTCGTGTAACATGCTCGCAAGATGAAATTATGAAATTATAAAAAAAAAGTCAAGCACTGCGATGGCTTATGATTTAGTAGATGATGACTAACTTTTAGTTTTCTCGGGACACTAAAAATAGGACTGAAAATTTTTCGTTTTGAAAGTGTGTGGGTGCAATGGATATGTGTGGAAAATTAGGCTGCAACGCTGAATGTAATTGACAAATTTTATACGAAGGTGAAGCTGATACAAAACGTGTCTATAAAAGTCTATTATTCAGAGAAATAAAGCCGTTACAAATATTTTATTTTTTTTTAAATCTTTATTAAGGTGTTTTTTTAATCTACAGATTAAGTTGAACACCGTAAATATTTAATACAAATTATGTCTCACTGGTCTCCGAGGATATTAAAAAATAAATATAAAATTGAAAAAAAAAAATCAATGAACTCCTCGGATTTGTTAAAGAATGTTTTGAAAGTCCTCAAATCTAACCGATTTTTTTGCCCCCTTAAATTGTTAATGTCGAGCAAAAAATCCGAAGGGGGGGAGACATACATTTTTTTTCAATATTTGTAACGGCCTAATTGAAATATTATAAGTCTAACTAGCAATGATTTCACATATTTATCCACAGAAAAATCATCTAAAATCAAAGAATCCTTAGGCCCTCCTTAGCCGTGCGGTAAGACGCGCGGCTACAAAGCAAGACCATGCTGAGGGTGGCTGGGTTCGATTCCCTGTGCCGGTCTTGGCAATTTTCGGATTGGAAATTGTCTCGACTTCTCTGGGCATAAAAGTATCATCGTGTTAGCCTCATGATATACGAATGCAAAAATGGTAACTTGGCTTAGAAACCTTGCAGTTAATAACTGTGGAAGTGCTTAATGAACACTAAGCTGCGAGGCGGCTCTGTCCCAGTGTGGGGATGTCATGCCAATTAGAAGAAGAAGAATCCTTAGTATTCTCAAATGTAGAGATGCAAACTATCTTTTCAAAAATCAAATAAAATAAAAATAGATAAATTACCATTCCCCTTTTCATAATCAGCTAAGATGGAACTGCCATTGGATGATGCAGCCTTGTGGGAAATATGTATGTGCTTAAACTCCTAAATTTCTTAGGTCAAAACTACACCAACGGAACTCTGGCTTATACTTAATCATGGATAATTGGAATAGTTTTGGTATTAAAGTTTGATAAAACATAACGTGAATAATTTCGGAACAAACAATTCGATTCAGTTGAATGACTATCAAAATTTATGACTAGAACAGCCCTACCATTCGCTTTATCCATAGCGTCCGTAGCACCCCCACCTTCCCTATTATAATGTAGCGCGAAGGATGCTTCTTTAAAATACGGATCTAAATGCAGCTACCAGTTCGCCAGCCAATACTGCCTTCGGTTTGTGTATCCTTCATATCCCTTCGCCATTGAGAGCTTCGACACAACGGATCTCCGGCGAAATAACCCAATATCGTTGGCATGTACTTCTCGGAATGGGCACTACCGGAGCGAAGACATCGAGCAGCTTGTTCAATTTCCTTTAACATGCCTTTCACTTCCCACGGTGTAGCTCCGTAATGTGCAGTGTATCGAATATTCCGTCTCCTAACGAGGCACACACACATGGTGGCTGCTCGGGCAACCAGAATCAGAGACACAAATTAGTAGAGTGAAATTATGCTAATATCTAGAAGATGTTGGTCTCCGCCCCCAGGCGCTTACTGTGCGTTTCACTATCAACTTGGGTTGGTACCTTCGGAATTCCTTTCTGTATTGTTATGGGGCTTACGTTAGTTGAAGTCAGTTGATACCGGGAAATACCATACACCTATGAACACATTTAACTAGAGTGGAAGTAGACAAAATTAGCAGTTCATTGAAATGGTTATACATAACGCTTTGCTTGCTTTCCGCCTATTCCACAAAATGCAGTTTATTTTAACTAGGATTAGGTTAGAATTTCGAAAAAAAAATATCGCTTGAAAACGGTGAAAAAAATGTATCAATATTTTCATTCCAGCATCATGCGATGTCTATTTGCCATGGAATGGGAAGTTGATTAACGCACACACAAATTCCAATCATTTTTGTGTCCTATCGTATAGAATTGCGCTAACGAAACGATGTTTACAGTCAGTGCTGTAACTTCAGCCGTGCGCATGAGGCGGTCAGACAAGTTGTTTGCTTTTAATTATGAGCGTTTGGACTTCCGTCAGTAATTGGTGATACGGCTATTACTATTATTATGTAAAGAGAAATTGGAATGAGAAAAATCGAAAAAATGTTGTACTGTACTGTATATGGAAAAATTGCTCACTATGTATACAATTTATAAATATGACATTCAATTTTTTACGTCGTTTACTAACACAGCTGAATACCATTTATATGAGGAAAGTAATAAATTTACCCATAGAGCTTTCGTTATTATTTATGATTATAATTAATAATTATTTGCAAGCGTCTTAGGGGAAAATGTTACACGCACAGATAGAAATATGTTGTGATTTTAAATGTATTTTCATGCACATATTTGGAGCATGCAAATAAACGTAATATTCAATCGATCTCACTATTCTTTTAAATCGAAATACATATAAATGGAGCTTGCTTGTAAAGTTAAATCTAATTTTATTCAATATAGAATGTTAATTCGTTTGATGGGATAAACAGCAATTTTACACGTCGTTGAATTTTCAAAATTATTTGCAGTGGGTTTTAAAAAAATGTCTTCCTTTTACTTCCACTAATTCGTTTTTTGGTATCTTCACAGACACGTATTTCATCCACCACTTGTGGAGTCGATAAACAACACACTGAAGATGTCCACAAGTGGTGGATGAAATACGTATCTGTGTAGATACCAAAAAACGAACTTATGGAAGGACATTTTTTTTTAAACTGTGATTTATGATTATATTTTTATCAATTGGTCAGGCTTTCTTACAAATTTTCAGGGGACTGAAGAGGTGACCTCAGTCTTATGATGTGCTTAGGCCTCAAAATCAAAATCAAAAGCGCCCTCAACATCCAAGAATACTGAAGTCAATAGCTCCTTGTGTGCAATGTTCAGCCGCATTTCTGAAGAAAAATACGCTGGGAAATAGTATAGGCGGGCATAGAAAAGCTTTCAATTAATAATAATAGAAAACTAGGTTGCAAAGTAGGCCAAGTTACAGTTGGAGTGTATAGCCATTGAAGAAGAAGAAGAAGAAGAGAATTCTGCTTCGACTCTTTGGTCGACCCTTGAAAGGATCATTTTCTCATTTTGACCTATTTATGTTCGGGTGGCACAATGTTGTACGCCATGGTCATAAAATAGTTGTACAAGTCAAGTAGCCGTACTCTTGTAATATCCGTGAGATTTTTAAGGAGATTGAATTTAATGTTGTCAAATCCCCGAAAAGAGCTGTTGGATGAAAGTTGTGTGTGTTAGACGAATAAAAAGTATACTTCACAGATAGAAAAATCCACTGAAATTTACGCTAAAATTAATGCACATAAATGGAACGTTTTACACGCTGTTTATTTTTCATTATTTTTTTCTGTATAGTTTTGCAAAACATATCAAGACTTTCATCCATCTATTGTCTATCCGGAATAAACTTTGAATGCTTTTTATACCGAAGTTGAATTTTTCTTCAGATACAGGTAAATAACCCAACTTCGGAAGTAGTGCGCTGGATTTGCCTAAAGATGCGCTAAACAACGCATCAATTAGTTTGACAGAAAAAACTTCGGAAGAAAGTTCGGTTCGGAAGTCCCGACTTCCGAATTCTAAGTTGGTGCTACGCCGACAATAGCATTCTCGATCTAGAGATAAACTTGTAGACGAATGTTGATGTGCATGCTCGAATACCTCAACGCGCAAGCCCCAAATGCGCCCAGTTAGTTATAAATGCTATTCATTGCACTGAAACTGTGCACACTTCACAAATATTGAAAACACACAAACAATCTTTATTGTTTGTCCCACGTTTTTCATTATTGCAATTGTTAGCATATTTTGTTTTGGATATATCCATTAACTGAATCAACGTTGTGCATTTATAAAAAGTTGCATTATTTATGAGACTCAAAGTATGAGGAAGTAGATAATCGAAAGATAATTAAAAATCAACAGGTTGAAAGCCGTTCGCTAGTGCGCGACAAGGATGAAGCGAAAGAGTGTGAAAGGGAGGCACAGAGACCATATCTGTTAAGACAGCACACAATCGAAGCGTGAATTTTCTTGCTTAACGTCCTGGTTGTGGACGGCTTGGTTGGTTGTTTGGAAACCACCATACCAAGACAGATCTGTAAAGCAATTACAGACGGTAATGCACATGGTTGAACAACGGATGTTCAAAAATGTCCATCGATAGAGTGCGATAATCCGCCACAACAGTTATCAGCGTGATAAGACAGCTTCCTTTTGCCAGTCTCGTTAATATTGTTTGCTGAAAGCTACCTAATCAATTATCTATTTTTATAGTGCTTCAAACCTTTCGTACTTTCATCTTTCGATCTATTATTGGTGTATGTTCATCACACATTGGGGGGCAGCAGGGACTATGTCCAAGGGCTAGACAATCCCTCCCCAGGTCATCTGCGAGTTGTGGCGCCTGCCAAGGATGTGGTGGGGTTTGACAGTGGGCCCTGTTAAACCTCTATAAAAAGCTGCATGAATCCGCAAGTAGGCTCCGCCAAAGCGAGCGTGTGCCGCTCAAAGCGCACAAGCCCAAGTCCTGGTGTTAGGTGGGACGCTAAACAGCCCTGACACGACGGCCCTCCGACGAGACAGGAGGTTTGCGCAGACCCAATAAGCCGCCTTTAAAAACAACTATTACGAACGACATAGAAGATAATACGACTCGGTACAATCGGTAACGACCTAGGCGACGAATAAAGGATCACGATTGGAAGCTTGGAACATGGAACTGCAAGTCGCTAGGCTTCGCAGGTTGCGACAGGATAATCTACGATGAATTACATCCCCGCAACTTCGATGTCGTAGCGCTGCAGGAAATCTGCTGGACAGGACAGAAAGTGTGGAAAAGCGGGCATCGAGCCGCTACCTTCTACCAAAGCTGTGGCTGGGAACCGGCTTCATAGTGCTGGGAAATATGCGCCAACGCGTGATTGGGTGGCAGCCAATCAACGCAAGGATGTTCAAGCTGAGAATAAAAGGCCGTTTCTTCAACTATAGCATCATCAACGTGCACTGCCCACACGAAGGGAGACCCGACGACGAGAAAGAAGCGTTCTACGCACAGCTGGAGCAGACATACGATGGATGCCCACTGCGGGACGTTAAAATCGTCATCGGTGACATGAACGCACAGGTAGGAAGGGAGGAAATGTATAGACCGGTCATCGG
Source organism: Armigeres subalbatus (assembly GCF_024139115.2). Taxonomy (NCBI): domain Eukaryota; kingdom Metazoa; phylum Arthropoda; class Insecta; order Diptera; family Culicidae; genus Armigeres; species Armigeres subalbatus. The sequence continues at coordinate 143,779,025 of NC_085139.1, read as the reverse complement.
ACTGGATAGTCTGCACACCGTATCGAATGACAACGGCCAACGATGCATAAACTTCGCAGCCTCCCGCGGAATGGTAGTCCGAAGCACCTTCTTACCCCGCAAAAATATCCACAAGGCCACATGGAGATCACCTAATCAAGAAACGGAAAACCAAATCGACCACGTTCTAATCGACGGTAAATTCTTCTCCGACATCACGAACGTCCGCACTTACCGCAGTGCGAATATTGAATCCTACCACTACCTCGTTGCAGTTTGCCTGCGCTCAAAACTCTCGACGGTGTACAACACGCGTCGAAGTCGGACGCCGCGGCTTAATATTGGGCGGCTACAAGACGGTAGACTAGCCCAAGAATACGCGCAGCAGCTGGAAGTGGCACTCCCAACGGAAGAGCAGCTAGGCGCAGCGTCTCTTGAAGATGGCTGTAGAGATATTCGATCCGCCATTGGTAGCACCGCAACCGCTGCACTTGGCACGGTGCCCCCGGATCGGAGAAACGACTGGTATGACGGCGAATGTGAGCAGTTAGTAGAAGAGAAGAATGCAGCATGGGCGAGATTGCTGCAACACCGCACGAGGGCGAATGAGGCACGATATAAACAGGCGCGGAACAGACAAAACTCGATTTTCCGGAGAAAAAAGCGTCAGCAGGAAGATCGAGACCGTGAAGAGACGGAGCAACTGTACCGCACTAATAACACACGAAAGTTCTATGAGAAGTTGAACCGTTCACGTAAGGGCCATGTGCCACAGCCTGATATGTGCAAGGACATAAACGGGAACCTTCTTACGAACGAGCGTGAGGTGATCCAAAGGTGGCGGCAGCACTACGAAGAGCACCTGAATGGCGATGTGGCAGACGAAGATGGCGGTATGGTGATGGACCTAGGAGCACGCGCGCAGGACATAATTCTACCGGCTCCGGATCTCCAGGAAATCCAGGAGGAGATTGGCCGGCTGAAAAACAACAAAGCCCCTGGGGTTGACCAACTACCAGGAGAGCTATTTAAACACGGTGGTGAGGCACTGGCTAGAGCGCTGCACTGGGTCATTACCAAGATTTGGGAGGAGGAAGTTTTGCCGCAGGAGTGGATGGAAGGTGTCGTGTGTCCCATCTACAGAAAGGGCGATATGCTGGATTGTAGCAACTACCGCGCAATCACATTGCTGAACGCCGCCTACAAGGTACTCTCCCAAATTTTATGCCGTCGACTAGCACCAATTGCAAGGGAGTTCGTGGGGCAGTACCAGGCGGGTTTTATGGGCGAACGCTCCACCACGGACCAGGTGTTCGCCATTCGCCAAGTACTGCAGAAGTGCCGCGAATACAACGTGCCCACACATCATCTATTCATCGACTTCAAAGCCGCATATGATACAATCGATCGGGACCAGCTATGGCAGCTAATGCACGAAAACGGATTTCCGGATAAACTGATACGGTTGATCAAGGCGACGATGGATCGGGTGATGTGCGTAGTTCGAGTTTCAGGGGCATTCTCGAGTCCCTTCGAAACGCGGAGAGGGTTACGGCAATGTGATGGTCTCTCGTGTCTGCTATTCAACATCGCTTTGGAGGGAGTAATACGAAGGGCAGGGATTGACACGAGTGGTACGATTTTAACGAAGTCCGTCCAGTTATTTGGTTTCGCCGACGACATTGATATCATGGCACGTAACTTTGAGAGGATGGAGGAAGCCTACATCAGACTGAAAAGCTAAGCTAAACGGATTGGACTAGTCATCAACACGTCGAAGACGAAGTACATGATAGGAAGAGGCTCAAGAGAGGTCAATGTGAGCCACCCACCACGAGTTTCTATCGGTGGTGACGAAATCGAGGTGGTTGAAGAATTCGTGTACTTGGGCTCACTGGTGTCGGCGGTCCAGCAGAGAAATTCGGAGGCGCATAGTGGCTGGAAATCGTACGTACTTTGGACTCCGTAAGACGCTCCGATCGAATAGAGTTCGCCGCCGTACCAAACTGACTATCTACAAAACGCTTATAAGACCGGTAGTTCTCTACGGACACGAGACCTGGACGATGCTCGTGGAGGACCAACGCGCACTTGGAGTTTTTGAAAGGAAAGTGTTGCGTACCATCTATGGTGGGGTGCAGATGGCGGACGGTACGTGGAGGAGGCGAATGAACCACGAGTTGCATCAGCTGTTGGGAGAACCATCCATCGTTCACACCGCGAAAATCGGAAGACTGCGGTGGGCCGGGCACGTAGCCAGAATGTCGGACAGTAATCCGGTGAAAATGGTTCTCGATCGATCCGACGATCAACGATCCGACGGAAACAAGAAGGCGAGGTGCACAGCGGGCAAGGTGGATCGATCAGGTGGAGGACGATTTGCGGACCCTCCGCAGACTGCGTGGTTGGCGAAGTACAGCCTTGGACCGAGCTGAATGGAGAAGACTTTTATGTGCAGCACAGGCCACTCCGGCCTTAGCCTGATAATAAATAAAAAAATGTTCATTACCGATGATGCCGTCATCAATAGCAAAATCACAAACGTGACTCGGAAGGAGACGCTGCAATATTTTTTTGGATTTGCATTGGCATTTCAACAGCACACTATCGATTTGACTGTCCTCAGCGAATATTTCTCACGAGATTCTAATTTAAGGATTGGTGCTCTTAGTGATTGAAAATGCGCATTTTTTGATAATAAGTCGATTCTTTTCAGGACCATTATCGACAGTAATCTGACTTGGGATCTAATCAAGGCCAATGCAAACAGCCGCCCATGATAAAGATCTTTTATGTTGGCCCTATGTAACCCCTGGGTGTCCTCAGGACACATCTAAGAGCTAAAGTGTAGCAACCATAGCGTTGTTAACAAGTACACATGCACAAGGCATTGAATGTGAGTTTGTCATTCCATTACTGAAGGCAGCAAAAGTCGAGTTGTAAGGTGACCTAGGAAGAAGGTTACCCTTGCGGAAACAAAGATCTTGCACCAAATCCACTTGGGCTTTGCCATTTTGCATAAGTTTACAAAAAATGATCGCTGCTGTTATTCATGCTGAAGATTGATTTGAGCTAACTTAACTGTAGCCATTGTGAATTAAAATAGCACACTCAACAATTTCAGCACTATTATGAACAGTAACGATAAAAGCACATCGGTATCGTATAAAGAACGTCAAAAACAAAGCAAAGAGTACACTGTAAAAAAACTCATACTATGAACGGAATGAGTAATTCTCAGCATTATTCTTAGCCAAATAATTGGCTGTCGAAACCACTCGGCTATTTAGGCTGTTCGTGAAGAGAATGTGCCCAATCAATGTTGCATACGGGTTGTTAGGGAAAGGCTCACTTCTGTCATGAATGGTGTACATTTTTATGTCTCAAATCAAGTATATGTCTGCCTGCTCGTGGGTATGTGTGTGCAAATCAGCTAAAACAAGAATGTGTAAGAACGACTAAATGTTCACTTCTCTAAAATCTTCTAAGCTGAAAGTTGAGGTCGTCATAAACAAGAAACTATTTGATGTTTTATTGAGTTCAAACCATGAATGTCGATGCCTTTAATTCAAAAGCATAGTAGCTTCTGCCATTCACTTCAATGACAATGCGCTAATCAAAAGTCCGTTCATCCATTTCTAATTCAGTTGGAATGTTGTCACAGCTGCCAGGATTGCTATTTCTCCCTTTCTATACTTAGTCCAACTAGCACAGTCGGATCTCCTGCTGTACCCCTAATGTGAGTGGCTGTTAGACTTGATACGTGAAGTAGGTATGTAAATCGTCAGCCAAACTGTGATGCAAGTAATTTAAATCCTTCACATGAAAAGTGGCACGAGGAATAAGAAGGTTGTTTATAAATGTCAAATTTTGCGTTAAGTAATTAGTTAACAGACATCTTCTGCATTGTGCTCGTCTAGTAAAACTTCATATTTCCGTGTTGTAGGAGATCCTGCTGTACTATCCTTTCAGTTTTGCATTGCCAATGAGTCAACCAGTTATCTAACCATTTACTCACTCCCACATTTCAGTCTCCGGCTAGTTGAGCAGCTGAGCTTGGTGAGGTAGGGTGGGTAGCGATGCTGCATAAACTGCACAATCGAGAGACACCGACTACGACCACTGTCGTTGGGTGACTGGCAAAAAAAGTAAAATGTAATGCAGAACTTTTTTGCTGCATGCCACCCCGATCTTTTATTGCACAATCTGTGACAAATATTGTTCATTGCGATTTCGCTTACTTATATTTATCAACCTGTTCGTGTTTCTAATTTTTTCTGTCTAAATGGTCTCAGACAATGGAAACCTACAATCAGGTAATAGTTTGAATAACTATTATTACTCAAAGAACTCGTACAAATATTACGACAACGAATTTGTAATTTCATTGAATGTTTATCTTATTTTTACAGTAAGATGACTCTCTGCCCTGGAGATAAAAAATCAACTAGAGGCGAGCCGGCCTCGAGCTGGAAGTCTCTCTAATAAAGATATATTTTTAAAAATCAACTTGTACGTCCGTTTGCTTTGTGAAATGTGCTCGCAATTTGCGTTGCCAAAGCTGGCGTCAGTACTAAGAGGGAAGGAATCCCGGTCCTGATTCCAGTGTCAGTTTAAATTCAAAACTATTCTGCTGATGAATATTTGATGAGGTTTTTTTTCATTGCACATGGCTTCAGCTCAGAGTGCTCGGCTGCAAAGGCAAAATCAGAAGTGTCATTTTAAATTTTGCATTCCAAAAAGGCGGATATTGATGGGCCAATTATTGGGGATCGCTTGCAATTCCAACAATCTGTTAAGCCGAAAGAATTGATGAAATTTTCAGATTATAGGGTATAACAGATAGGAAACTAGTTTGTTTGGAATGAATACTATAAATATCTTGATTTAGGTTGATGTTTTTTTGGAATAACTAATTCCGCAATGTTAGAAGTAATATTATGATACAATAAGTAAAACTTAATAAAAAATATTCATTGTCTTTATTATTTCCATTTAAATTGATACATCTGTACAACACTATGTTGTAAATCTCAAGCATATTTGATTGATTTTCCAATATTTATTATCATGTATTTCCAATTATACACCGAATCTAGCTTCTGTCAGATATGCTGTAACATTAGCCAATTTTCACCCAAACAACACATGAATCTCTTTTCGTCACTCTGTCGAAAGTAAAGTCCCATAAACGCCACCACTATGTCCTAATTGATTGTCATATCGTGCTCAAGAGACAGCTTGATGCTCCATTCTGATGTGCCAACTTCGCTAGCAGGTTGCTCGTAACGAGCTCCGGGAAAACATCAAAACACTCCTACTTTCCATCCGTTTTCTCGCAACACAACAATCTGTTGGTGTCCTCTTGGCGGCTTCGCCAGCAGTGGGATGGAAACGTTTAAAAAATCATTCCCTGCGTCAGCGAAATGGAAAAGGGAAGTCAACAATCTAATGGGAAATAAATTATTTATAAATGGCAGTAATTATCTACTCGCCGGAGCTCCTATTTGGGTGGAGGGTGCTTTCGTTGTGAGATAAACACCACCCGACTTGGTGTAGGTACCGCGACCTGCGGACAATAATAGCACAACACCGGGATCGTTAAGCCCGACGTGATATGGCATGAAAAGGCGCACACTTTCAATCTGCCTTCCAGTAATGGTTCTCAACCCAAGTCATGATTTTTCACTTGAGAAAAGCTTCAAATTTCGTGTATGGTATATCGAAGCAGTGTAGTCAGATTATGAAACTTCATAAAATCATAAACAGAAAAGCATAATTTCATGTTTTAAACATATCTCGTACGTAAAATTCCTGTTAAACGGAGGGTTATTTAATCGAAATTTTTAAACATAATGTTCGAAGGTAATGGTAGCTACTTGTAAAATTGCCTCAAAACTGCTTTTAAAAAATGGTACATGCAGGTAAAGAAAACTTTCAACAGAATGCTTTCACAAACAATTCGTTTTAGAAATTTTGCACTGTATCATTCAAGTAACAGATCTCACAGACTAGAAAACATCAGTTGATACCCTCTGAACATCATTCGAGAATCAAAGCAAAAACAAAACCAACCCACATCGTTTGGTTTACCCAAGATTCAAACTCACCGGCAGGTTGTTGCGTTGAACGCTCTTTAGTGGCATTGGGCCAGCCGATTGCTTTTTCTGTGAAACGTGACGGTGATCAGATTGTTGTAATAATAACTATATTAAAGTATCTATGTTTCTGGTAACAGCACAATTCAGTCTCCGGTCGGATTGAGACATTTAGCAGATGAGAAGTACTTTAGATTTTTTTACTACGCTGGTACGAGTTTACGCTTTAATAAAGTTTTTCAGATCCTGATGGCGATGCCAATCAAACCCACTCCTGTCCACCCACATTGATCCACATCGTGTATACATAAGGTTTGCCTATATTGGTACTGAAATACTGGTGGTCAGTGGTTTGTTGAAATCATGCCGAAAAAGGATCAGAAAATTTAATATCGATTTCTTTCACCATGGGGCAAGCGCTGCTTATGAGAAAAATATTTCAGCTGACTGTGCATGGCGTGTGAACACGAAGAAAAATATGACAAAACAGATTGAAAAGTTGAACAATGTAGTTTAACGAACTCAGTGCCAGAGATGTTATGTAGAGAGAGAGTGACAAGAAATAATTAATCAATATTGAAAAAAGCTTTTTGAATATGGAACTTACGAACCATACACCTAATAATTAATTAAGGAATCGAGAAACTATCTCTTTAAAGAATTTGAAGTACTCTAAAAACAATATTAATTTCTTTCAATACATGGAAAATTCAAAAGAATCTCCTGTGCAAAATCGAAGCAATTGTCCATGAAAATTCAAAGGAATTCCTCAAATAAATTTGAAAGAATCTTGAGCTTGAGCTTGAGCTTGATTGACTGCTCGTAGTTGCTACTCCATTATGACCAGATCAGCTGTTCTTGCACAGGGAACCAACAGATGTTTGCTTGGGACTAGCACACATCTTCAATGTACAAGTACTGGTGATCTCATTTGTTAGGTCATACTGGCGCCTGCCACGTCAGAATGCAAGTCAATGTTGGGAAGGGGGAGGAAATGATGATGCAATCACTCGCCCACTGCAAGCCGAATATACCTCTGCACTTGCCACGAGTTCATGCGGAATTTGTTGGAATTTTTGGGTTAGGTTGGAGAGGCAGAGGTCCGTCTTGGTTAACGAGCTGCCAATGTGATAGATAGGAGAAGGTAACTGATGGAATTTCTAATTGGATGTAGGAAACGAGCTCTATAGTTCATTTCCAATTCTAGCAGATTACTGATAGAATACTCAAGTTGAAGGTATAGGAATAGTAATGGAAACGGTATGGAAGTCCATTTCCAGTTCTAGCGATTGCTAGAACATGAGAGATAAAGAGAAAGATACAAAGTAGGAGAATGGAACGGACCTGGGATTGAACCCACGACCTCCTGCGTATGAGGCAGAAGCAGTAGCCATATGACTACCAAGCCCGCTTCAAATAAATTTGAAAGAATCTTCAGTAAAAACTGATCAGAATTTCTGTAAGAACTTTTCGTGCAAATTCTAAACAATTCACCTGGGTGATTTAAAAAAATTTCAGGGAAAAGGAAATTCAAGAAAAAATTGCATGCAAATTCTAAATAATATTGCTTGTTTACGGGGTTTTCAAACAAAAGTTGCGGCATGGTGGATGGCACAGACGCAAGCAGAAGCAGAAGTACAAGAACGCTGGAGGCGTTATCTTATACAACTGCTACGTTCAACCACAGTCATTCAGATTCCACCGCTAATAATTGATGTTCTGATTTGCTTATTTCCAAGTATAAATATTGTGCTACTATGCTAAACGTTCGAGAGAACTGGCGTTTTCCAAAAGTCTGAATACATGATTCCACTTCACTCATAGTCCTGGTTGCCGGAACCAATCCTTGCGTTGGAGTCACCCATGCGAATGTTGATGCAATTATTCAAAATGCAACTGTCGATGATATGAGACTGACATTAAAACTGACTTTCTCATTCGATGCAAGCAATTTGGCATATGCCCAATTCTTTTACTGATTTTGGTAGATTCTCACACAGAATTGCAAGAAAATCGAACAAATATTGGTTGCAGTACTGTCATAGTGGTTATTCAAAATTACTCATTAAGTAACAAGCTGTCGATATAACGATATAATATATATGTAAATAATAATAAATCTGATTTTTTTGTATGATTCAATGATAGATTTCTCGATATTACTTTAAAAACAATGTTCGAAAAACATTATGATTATCTGCTGCTTTTCCGCGCGCTCAAGCCATTTTGTTCGCAACATTCGGACTATCAGTTGCTTTTATCGCTACGATGGCGTATGTGGTGGTCATGGCAGTGGAGTACACTTTTGCTAGCAAATAAATTTTTGCGGCCCCCGCTCTGACGCGCGCTCGTGATTCTGCCACCGATGGAAACTTCTGCCGATATCAAGCGATTATGATTTGTACTTTAATTTTTGACGTAAACTACGTCTAAGGGGAAGACTCGGATACAGGGTGACAAATGAAAATTTCCAAATTCGAGACCGTCACGAAATCATGTAAGATTTTGAACTTTAATAGCGCCTTTATCTTCCGATGGATTTTTGAGATTTATATATCAATCGATTCGGAAATTCTCTACCAATTTGTCAATTATATTAAAACTTTGGGTTATGAATGTTAAAATAGGGTATCGAATCATTTTAGCAGCACCCTCTTTTCTTGTCCGCAAGAGTCTCGATTCGGCCGTCGCCGTTCAGTGCGGTTGGCTTTTGGACTCTCCTTTTTGTGCGGTGTTTCGCACAAAAAGTAGAACAATGGAGCCGGACCAGTCACCGGGGTCGAAACAAATGTAACAAAAATGCGTAATGTAGTGGATGGTGTATAAAAAGTGATCCAGAAAGGGGCATGTTTGTGCAGGCATGAGACGATCAATTATTATCAATGCCAATGCCCTTGCTAGTAATGCAATCAATTTATATTAAAAAACGACTTTGCATGTGCAAAGTCGTTTTTTAATATAAATTGATTGCATTAAAAATGCATTTTTTTGCAAACTGAAAACTTATAAGGCCGTTACACATATTTATTAAAAATTATGGTCTCCGTCTCCATCATAACTCGAGATTAAGCAAATGGAAACAAATCTGACGTGTGGAGGTTTTGGAAGAGAAGACATGTTTCTGTGGTGGTTTGCAACGCCTTCCCCTTCTGGAAAGGGGGGCCCCATACAAATGAACCAAAAACTTCTGCATAAGTCGAGAATTAATCAGAGAATAAATCAATTTTAGGCGAAGCAAAGTTCGACGGGTCTTCTAGTAAAAAATAAATATCAAAATGAAAAAAAAAATAAATAAAAAAAACTCCTCGGATTTGTTAAAGAATGTTTTGAAAGTTATCAAAATTTACCGGAAATTTTTTTGTTGCCCCTCAAGTTGTTATTTTTGCGCAAAATAACAATGTGGGTGAGACATATTTAAAAAAAATATTTGTATCGGCCTAATAATATTTTATCCAATAAAAAGCGCGCCTGACTCAGAAGGATTTAACTTTGATTCAGGAAGTGTGAATGTACTTAAGATATTTTTATAATACGTAGGTGCAATAATGCGGTACTTATTGTACACGACAAAAGCTTCGGAACGCATACGTTCTTGAAACAGGCTATATGAGATACAATAGAGCTATCACCTTCTTGCTCCCTGATTCAAAAGTCTTACAATGATATTAATAAAATGATTGCACGAATATTTTATCCATAATGACACTCAGTGTTGGTAGAATCATACTCAAATCTGAATCATCGAGGTTTCATGCACGAGCTAACTCGCCTGCGATTCTGTAGGGGAAGCATCGCGCTTGAGTTTCTCGACCAGAATCGCACCGCTTCGCTTACTCACCGAAAAATGATTTCGTTCTAAAAAGCGTCAAAAAACAATCGAGACGTATGTTTTGTTTATATATAATTATTAGCCATTGTTTTAGACGAAAAATAGTTAATTCAATGCATTCAATAATGAAGAACACGTAAATATCATACAATGATGCAAATTGCGATTCAAATCATGAGCAAATCTCTCGGTCATAATTTTGATGGGATTTGACTCACGCATGGTTTGAATCGCCGATGAGATTTGAGATTTTGAGATTTTACCAACACTGCCAGACAGTAGGAGTTAGAATGTAATAACGCACACACTATATTTTCCCGTCCGCAACGTTTACTACTCGCGCGCACCACAACCAAATTAATTGGGTTTTGGTACATGGTTGACATTTTATGATTTCTAGTGATGCACGTAAAACAAGATATGCCTATGATTGGTATAAACTCGTCTTATGATTGGAATGTTTCTGAATAATAAATGTTGCAAACGGAAAAGAGAATGCTTCCCTAGGGCTTCTTCTATCGAAATATATCATCAAATGCTTCAAAACCCAAATGTAGGCAATTCGGATCCAAGAAAGGCATCATTACCACTGAGGACTAAATTTGGGTTTTCATAATAAATTTTTAAACAATTGTCGTATCCAACAATTTTCATATCTTAAGATACGCTAGTTTTGTTCGAAACCAGTGACATAAGTAATCAAATGAATTTTCTAAAAATATTCATGCATGATGGCACTACAATCCTCAATGAACAAAACTGCCTTACGTAGTTTACGTTGGGCGGTTGTGTCTTGTACATAACACTTCTGATTTTTTTATTTCGACAAATTATATAAGGGCCCTCCTTAGCAATGGAGATGGCTGAGAATGAAAGTGTGAATAACAAGCGTATAAAATACTTTTAAAAAAATGTTTGAAGTATTGAATGAGAACGAGTGATCCAATCAAAAAGCAAATTCATTTCACTACAAATGATGTGCCTCTTTCAAACAGCAGCATAGTTTTCACCCCATTTTTATAACAAATATTAAAAAGTTTGGTGAAATATTCATTACGATTATTTCTACTAGAAATTCAAAACCAATTCAAAATTCAGTTCATTTTTCATATTATAGTCGCTTTATTGCTATTGGTAATCACTTTCAATGACATTTAAGTGTTTGATGAAGCCCGAGATCAAGCCATAGGCCACCAACAGAAAACGCAAACACAAAAACTGGACGATTAGAATCAGGGTAATTTTGTGAACGATTTTCAAAAGTTGAGATTTTTAGTCAGAAAATCGTGCGAAATGGATGAATCTTATCAAAACAATATTGTCCTACAGTTCAGAATAGGTAACCAATAAACAAAAATCATACTCCAAATGCATTTTCTTCTTAACGACACTTATTTTCATGAATATTGGTACAACCAGTAGACTTTGAAGTGATCGATGAGCTTCACTTTTATTCCTCTATCTGAAGGAAAGAATCTAGATAAACGATGCTCAGAATCGTAATTTCCCACATAGAAATGCCGAGAAAATAACTGACCTAAAGATTTCCTAGACCGAACAGTGGATACAGCTCAGCCACCTCCAGCATGGTCTTGGCATGCTCAGTTCACAGGTAGGTAAAAATGGTTTGATAATATCATTGGAAATGTGATAAAAAGCGTCAGGTTTTCAAAAATTCTTTGTTCTGAATGTTGGAATTCCATCGCTTTTCGCGCTCAAACAACTAATTTGTAAATTCTCATATATCTGGATGAATATCTACGATTTTTTCTAATTTACATTTAAATTAAAAAAGTGAAACAAAACAAAAGTATATTATATATTTATTATTTATTTAAGGCCTACATCAACAGACTAAAACCCTGTTGAATATACGCTGTAATCCTTCAATACTACCGTTCATACTGTAGTTAGTCCGACGAAATGGCATTCTTAACATAGCGTTATTGCGAAGTGTTCTCGGCTGTACGTTAATATTAATCTGTTCCAAAATGTCACTACAATCTATTCGGCCTTGCAAAACGTCTGCAACAAGTACAGCTCGAGCGGTGTTACGGCGTTCTCTTAGCGGCTCCAGATCGATAAGCCGACAGCGGCTTTCATAACTTGGCAGGCGTAATGGATTTCTCCACGGTAGTCTACGCAGAGCAAATCGTAGGAAGCGTCGTTGCACGGACTCAATTCGTTCGGCACCGTTCGTATAATTGGGATTTCAAACGGCGGAGCAATACTCCAGTATCGACCACACCAGTGAGCAATACAAAGACTTTAGACAGTAAATGAATGTCAGAAAATTCTTTACCCATCCGAAAGATGAAGCCCAGGGTTTTGGAAACCTTACCTACAACGTATGAGATATGCATTATGTACGTCAGCTGGGAATCCAAAATTACGCCCAAGTCTTTGACATGACTCAGACGTTCTATGCTGGTATTCAAAAGCGTGTAGTCGAATCTAACGGGATTTTTAATCCGAGAAAAAGTGATCATCGAGCATTTTGCCGGATTGACTATCATACGGTTGACGTTACACCAATTGGCAAAGGATTCTAACTGACGTTGAAGGAAATAGCAATCTTCGATGGATTGGATTTGCAAGAACATTTTCAGGTCATCAGCATACGATAGGCGGAGAACTTCGAGTACAAAATTCACGTCATTGAAATATAGTAGGAAGACTAACGGACCCAAATGACTTCCTTGGGGTATTCCCGATGTAGCCACGAAGGAATCAGACCTGCAGTCGCCGATAGCAACCGTTAGTTGGCGGCCGGATAGATATGATCGGAACCATTCCAATAGAGTGCCATTTACTCCTAACTTGTCTAATTTGGCGATAGCGATGCAGTGGTTTAACTTATCAAAAGCAGCTGACAGATCTGTGTAGATGACATCTGTTTGAGCTCTTTTCGTCATGCTGTTCGTGATGAAAGATGTAAGGCACAATAAATTAGTATTAGTGGAGCGACCGGCTATGAATCCATGCTGAGTTTCAGACAGATACTGCTTGCTGTGGGAAAGCAGAGGATCCATCACAACGAGTTCGAACAGTTTTGATATTGCACTCAGCGAAGTTATTCCTCGATAATTGTCCACGTCACGTTTGTTCCCTTTCTTGTGCACAGGAAACATTTGTGCAATCTTCCAACATGAAGGAAAGATGCCACTGGATAAGGAAAGCCGAAACAGGAGGACCAACGGATACTGCAAACTGGAAATGTGTCTTTTCAGGAAATTGGATGGAATACCATCGGGACCAGGTTTGATCGATGACTTTAGTTTTGATGCAGCAGAGGAGATCATTTCTTCGCTGATGTCGATAACACCTAGTACATGGCCATATAGGGGAACATTGTCTGCTGCGTGATGTACTTCGTTGTCGGTAAGCTGTTCATCGGTAAAAACGTCAGCAAACTTTAGCGAAAACAGTCTGCAGATCTCCTGCAGTGATGATACAGTTTCGCCCTTAAATGTCATAGAGGAAGGTAGGCCAGATTCCCCGCGTTGCTTGTTGACATGATTCCAAAACAGTTTAGGATGCGTTTTGAGATTGGTTTGGATCTTACTTTGATATCGGGAATAGCATATACGACTGACCCGTTTATAGGCGTTGTTGAGTCTGACGTAGTGATTCTTTAAGGAAAACGTGCGGTATTTAGTGTATTTCCTTAAGGCGGCTCTCTTGGAAGTTTTAAGTTCTCTTAATTTCCGAGTGTACCAGGATGTACCAGGATGAGAGCTATTCTTGTGTACTTTTTTGGGAACATGTCGGTCAATAACGTATGCCAAGATATGCGAGAAAGTCGACGCAGCATTTTCGACATTATCGGCAAGTATAGCGTCCCAAGGCATATCAGATAGTACGTCGACAATGCTTTGATGATCGGCCTTCTGAAAGATGTATGATGCGGAAGCGGGAAATACATAGAACTCGTTGGCCAGGCTCACCGGAATTCGGACAACTAAAGGAGGGTGATGAGGAGCTTAACCATGGGAGCTGGAGCTGCGACGATGAACGGGGCGACATCTTGCTTGCTCACAAAACATAAGTCCAAGCAACGTTGATTCTCATTCGCTACATGATTGATTTGAGATAGCATCGCCGTGCTGTAGTCATCGAGAATATGCAAAGCACCCGAGTGAAATACTGACCGATGTCCATCGGGATAGAAGAAACCATTATGAGACGGTCTCCACGAAACACCGGAAAGATTAAAGTCGCCAATGACAAGAAGCTCATCCGCCGCTGCCATACCCTCGACTACGGTGAAGACGGAACGGCAGTGGGTATCTAAGTAGTCAACGTCACGTGTTCTATCTGGAGGTATGTACACGGCACAAAGGAAAATGGCGCTCTTCTTCAATTGGATGGATATCCAGACTTGCTCCAAACATTGCCACGTGGAATTTTCAATTAGCCTTGCCTTCAATCCACGCCGTACAGCAATGATGACACCGCCACCAGTAGATTTCCTACTATTTTCAGGATTTCGGTCACACCGATACGCTTCGTATTCAGTACCAAACACTTGACTCGAGAGTGTGCGATCATCAAGCCAAGTTTCGATCAGGACAATAACATCGTAGCACTGAGCTGATGTTGCTAGACGTTAGCTGTCTACTTCTGAGTTGATACCGCCTACGTTTTGGTAGTAAATCAAGAGATCATCGGTGTCGCGATCGATCGACCTGGTTGATGATACTACCGGAGAACTGCTGGAAGTTAGATCCGAATCAGGCAGCGAATGTTCATTGTTGCATAGGTACTTGCCTGGAGTAACGTGCTGGGAGATTTCCAATCCACATCTAAACTCAGGGCCAGGACGACTTGGATGAACTCTGGCAGCAGATGGCGCGACTGAGATAGAGGGACTGGAAAAATCTCCCGAGAAGCTTACTGCGGTGCGTCCTGGACACTCTGCAGAGGAGACTGGCCAGCAAGCAACGATGGGCGAATAGGAGGGCGTGGAGATATGCGAGATACATTGTTCACTAGAATACAGTGCAGCTTTAGGAACAGACCCATTTGAATGTTGTTCATACTTGCCGAACACAGGAGTTCGGAAGACCCCATTTCTAGCCCCAAACGCAGGACCAGGACGACTGATGAACGCTGGCGGGAACGGCTCGACTGCGTTGGGGGGATCCGGGGCTTCCTCAATGCTAGCGGCAAGCGTGCGTCCCAGTGATGATACAGAAGAGGCACCAACGGGAGTAACGGGAACCAAGGGATTGATGGTCAATGTAGCACACGATAAATCCGGATTGTCTATTGTCTCAATGGGGCTGATACTACCGAGAGCGCTGGAAAACGGAGATTGTTCAGGCAGAGCAGTGTTACCTTCATGTGTATACTTGCCTGCAAAGAGAGTGCGGAAGACCCCTTCACCGAGCTCAAACACAGGACCGGAACGGCTGAAGATCGCTGGCAGGAATGGCTCGACTGTGATGAGTCGACTAGGGGCTTCCTCAGTACTGATGGCAAGCGTGCGTCCCGGTAGTGAAGATGATGTAGGTTCGTTGAAATAAGTTAACCTTCTAGATTTATTCCGGATAAGGGTGTCGTAAACTGGGACGAGCCGGCTTCGGGCGAAATCGTGATGGTTGGCGTATTCAGCAGAGGCAAGAACATGTTTTTTGAGCTGTTGACTTCGAATTCGCGAAATAAAATTCCTTTGGGCCAGGTTTGAGTGTCAAGAGCTGCTTCTCGAAACTTGGGGTCGATTCCGATTTTGTAGGAAACGAAGCTCAGACGACTAGTGTCGATGCCTCGTTTTACAAGAGGAATGACTCTAACAGCTTCCTCACACTTTAAACAATCCTTTACTAGCTTTTCAACAGCTTCCAATTTAGCGCTTGGATGGATACGAGAAAGGTAAATCCAAAACAGTTGAATTGACTCAGGTACGGTTATTACGCTGGCGTCGGGAACTATTTTCGTGCCACCAAGAAGAGGTTTATGCGATCCTATGTCATCTTGACGACGTCTTTTGCATGGAGGTTGTCGGGTAGAGCCACTTTGTTGTTGAAGGACCGGAGAAGATGCAGCAATGCGTTTGGTTAGCTGAGCGATTTGTTGACCATGTTTTGTTAGTTCCATCCTGATTTCTTCGTGCGCGGATTCCTGTTTCTCAGTGATAGTGTTAACAACATCACTGAATGACGAAACAGCGGATTTGAATCGAACCATCTTCATAAGTTTCGCAAACTCATCACACATCCACATGAGGTTTTGGTTCTCATGGACGATTTTGATAAACGACTTGTTGAGTTTTTTACCGGTGCACCTATAGTGTACCATTCTTTCGCAAAAAGCCATGCAAGTAATACCCTCGTCGTTAGCTTTAACTGGCCTCGCGCAGTGATCACAAGCGGATGACATCGTCGATGGAGATGCTCTTAAACTTGCAGTGTGGATGTACGGTAGCCGAAAAAGTGCTGTTAGGGGATAGTGCGAATAGATTGCAAAACAAAACAGTCACAAGTCACAACAATATCACTATCAGGGAAGCGATGATAAACGGTTGATTCGCAATATTTATCACTGACCATCCAACACAAATTTCACAACACTAAGTACAACGAGTTAAAAGCAATGAAATGTCACAAAATGGTAAAATAATCACAGCAAGTTACACAACTAAATAAGCGATACAAAAGACATACAATTCGAAGTGCTACTTCCAATCAAGAAGAGTGCTGATGCCCCTGATATTGATCAGGCAGAGATTACATACCAGTGAGTTTAATCATTACGAAGCGGTAATGCTAGCCTCTTGAAAGGAGGCTTCCGAGCCTCTTGAAAGGAGGCTTCCGAGCCTCTTGAAAGGAGGCTTCCGAGCCTCTTGAAAGGAGGCTTCCGAGCCTCTTGAAAGGAGGC
Source organism: Armigeres subalbatus (assembly GCF_024139115.2). Lineage (NCBI taxonomy): Eukaryota > Metazoa > Arthropoda > Insecta > Diptera > Culicidae > Armigeres > Armigeres subalbatus. The sequence goes on along the minus strand of NC_085139.1, from coordinate 143,762,240 downwards.
TTCCGAGCTTCTTGAAAGGAGGCTTCTGAGCTTCTTGAAAGGAGGCTTCCGAGCATCTTGAAAGGAGGCTTCCGAGCCTCTTGAAAGGAGGCTTCCGAGCCTCTTGAAGGGCGGCTTCCCAGCCGCTTGAAAGGACGCTTCCTTGACTCTTGAAAGGAGGCTTCCGGGCCTCTGAAAAGAAGGCTTCCGACCCTTTTGAAAGGAGGCTTCCGGGCCTCTTGAAAGGAGGCTTCCGAGCCTCTTGAAAGGAGGCTTCCGAGCCTCTTGAAAGGAGGCTTCCGAGCCTCTTGAAAGGAGGCTTCCGGGCCTCTTGAAGGAGAGCTTCCGGGCCTCTTGAAAGGAGGCTTCTGAGCCCTCTTGAAAGGAGGCTTGAGCCTCTTGAAAGGAGGCTTCCGGGCCTCTTGAAAGGAGGCTTCCGAGCCTCTTGAAAGGAGGCTTCCGAGCCTCTTGAAAGGAGGCTTCCGAGCCTTTTGAAAGGAGGCTTCCGAGCCTCTTGAAAGGAGGCCTCCGGGCCTCTTGAAAGGAGGCTTCCGAGCCTCTTGAAAGGAGGCTTCTGAGCCTCTTGAAATGAGGCTTCTGAGCCTCTTGAAAGGAGGCTTCCGAGCCTCTTGAAAGGAGGCTTCCGAGCCTCTTGAAAGGAGGCTTCCGAGCCTCTTGAAAGGAGGCTTCCGAGCCTCTTGAAAGGAGGCTTCCGAGCCTCTTGAAAGGAGGCTTCCGAGCCTCTTGAAAGGAGGCTTCCGAGCCTCGAAACACAATTCAAAGGTCTGGTATGCAAAGAAATGTAACCTCCATCAACAAGTGTTAGATGCACTTTGGTTTTAGGGATGATCATTAATGTAGATCGCGGTTACGGTTGCGGTTACCCTCCAATACCTTTCCCGAACTAAAACTAACAACATGTGATATGTACATATGCATAATCGAGTTTCAGACATAGTAATTATGACAATGATGTTAGTCGCAAGATGAAAAGACGTATTGCGGCTGCAAGTAGACCTTTCTTCGGTTTGCTTGGCCAGCTAAAATATCGCATTCTACATACGCCTCAATACTGTGTTCAACGCGTGGTGGAAAATGTTGGAAAATGCAGATGCATTAATCACGACTTGAATGAATTGTATAAATATTCAGACATCGAAATAGGCCGGGGGTTTTAGCCTAGGATTAAATTAACCCCCTAGAATTTTTCGCTACTTTGCATAAGTATTGCACATATATGATTTGTCTTTGAAACTATTTCATCTAGTTTTCTAATTTTGAACAATTGTTATATCTTGCGAAAATAACGCTATAAATAAAATAACACACCTTCTAAGATTTTGAGAGGAAGAAGAAAATTCAAGTGAAATGTTAAATATCTTGGCTGTGCATATGCACAGCATATGTTTCGAAATGGACAAATTGATATGAAATTTGCGAAAAAGAATCCACGTGTCTTGGAGAGACTCGAACCCTCAACCTCCTACTCTCTAGATAGGTGTGATAACCCCTACACAACAAGACCACTTAAAGGTCACGTTTGCGGAAAAGCCATCAGAATCCGAGTACCAACCTCCACCGCGGTTAGCTCTCTTTTTTGCAAATTGAATATCTTTCGGATGCTTGATTTGCCCAATCTCCACATGTGCTTTACTGTTGTATATCCACAGTCAATCGAGTGCACATTGTTTATTAAACGAGAGGATCGCACTCCATGCCCCCCAGTAACGGACTGGGCGGGACGGTATAGAATGCGAATTCAATCGCACTCTGCTGTGCCAAAGGCTTGCTTGGCTAAAGCATTTGATGAGTTTGATTGCCTTTACGTAAGCGGTCGCGTGTACTCATTCTATACCGTCCCGCCCAGTCCGTTACTGGGGGGGCATGGAGTGCGATCCTCTCGTTTAATAAACAATGTGCACTCGCTTGGCTGTGGAAATACAACAGTAAAGCACATGTGGAGATTGGGCAAATCGAAACATATGCATTTCGAAACATATGCTGTGCATATGCACAGCCAAGATATTTAACAAAAAAATGGTTTTCGTACGGCCGAGTTGCCGAATAATATGCAATTAATTGTAATCAAGTGAAATACTAAATTGCTTTTGTCTGGGAAAGTGTTCTTATTTATTTAATTATGCCAATATTTTTCATAAATTTTAAATTGCCAAAAAACACGCAGGGCTACTTAATATTCGAGAAAAATTCAAAACTTTGATTTCAATGGAAGACCATTAGATGAAAGAGAACTTGGTGTTCTTTCGGAAGGACTCCTATAACAGAACAGACTTTTTTGCTTTGTTATTTCTGGAATCCTACGACATTTCTAGATTTTTGACGTAGGACTACGTCTGTGTTTTCTATATTGGGGTACACTTTACGATTGCGAAAATCGGGGACCGTCACGAAAATATGATAGACTTTAAACTTTAATATCTAAGCTGTTTCTCGATGGATTTTCAATTTTTTTGGACCATTCGATCAAGGATGAGTCAACGCTTCTTTATATTTATTTGAAGATACTGATTTTTAACTATTTATTATCGGAAATACATAAAAAGTTTGGAAATAGGTAAACTAACCAATCACGTACATGCATCATTAGCACAGACATCAAAAATCAATCACTTGCGGGTTTGGATCTAATCCTCAGTTTGAACAAGATTTTACGCATAGCAGACGCATCAAAGCGATCGTAGCGGAGCGGACACAGCATCACGGAGGCGCTAATAACATTTTCAAAGAAAATCCATCGCTTTGGTGGTGGTGCTCGATGTGTTACTGCAGATCATTCAACCTCATCGAACCAGAATTTCATATGAAGAAAAGGTTGACCATAACATAATAGCACTGTGGCGATCACGCACCGCCATTGCCGATGCTGAAAATTTATTACAAATTGTGGTGTCAGTTAGTTGGAAAGGAATATTGGGAAAAGGAAATTGGCTCTTCTCAGGACCAACATTTTATGAAAAGAAAGAGTTAATTGCGGAAATGGACTGTTTCGGTGGCATCGGGTTTGGCGTGGTAGTTTGGTTGCTGATAGACTACATCATCTCCCTCCGACGCGCTATCAAATTCGCTATTTACGATTGAGTTTTGCACTTTGAAGAAAGTTTATTTCGGATAGTCGGATCAACCTTCTTTTGTATAAAATCAATGAAGACGCCACCTCAGTGGAAACTTTTTACAGCAACCACCCATCGGTGAACGTCGCTCGGACAGACAGATGCCAAGAGATAATGTTCGGTAGTATGGAGAAACTTCGTCTTGAGTCAAATTTCTGCTGTTATTCCTCGCAACAATACGCATCTAAGATAATCAACATCTCATAACCAAATTCAGAATCGAGAAAATTTCATTGGATTCTTAGAATTTGTCATTCTCCCGATCGAAATGGCTCGCGCGCGCCGAGAAGCATATTTCTTATATCTAATGAAGTAATTCCATTAGCCCCGCCCTTTCATTAATCGTTATGAGTGCACGTTGTATTTACACCCATATCAGCTCACAAAGAGGCGGGGCTTACGGGTTTAATTTATTAAATTCAAGAAAGCTGCTGTTCGGCGCGCGCGAGCCATTTTGATCGGGATTCCACAGAAGGCAGAAGGCAGCACGAAGTGGGTGGCAGTGTGGCAATGCTGCAAACTTATTTCAATCTTTGGAGGCTTAGCGAAAAATAATCAAGTGGCGGTCGGACAGTTGCAACGCAAGGTGTCGACAAGCGATTGTTAGTTATTGGAATGGGAATTGGGAATTGGAAAATTGGTTCTTCTCAGGACCAACATTTTATGAAAATGGACTGTTTCGGTGGCATCGGGTTTGGCGTGGTAGCTTGGTTGCTGTTAGTGATCGCATCCATTCAAATTTACTGCGTCATCTCCCTCCGACGCGCTATCAAATTCGCCATTTACGATTGAGCTTTTCAGTTTGAAGAAAGTTTATTTCGGATAGTCGGATCAACCTTCTTTTGTATGAAATGGTGGCTTTTGTATAAATTCAATGAAGACGCCACCTCAGTGGAAACTTTCTACAGCAACCACCCATCGGTGAACGTCGCTCGGACAGACAGATGCCGAAAAATAATGTTTTGTAGTATGGAGAAACTTCGTCTTGAATCAAATTTCTGTTGTCATTCCTCGCAACAATACGCATCTTAGATAAACAACATCTCATAACAAAATTCAGAATCTTGCGAGAAAATTTCATAGGATTCTTAGAATTTGTCATTCTGATCCCGATCAAAATGGCTCGCGCGCGTCGATAACCAGCTTTCTTATATCTATTGAAGTAATTCCATTAGCCCCGCCCCTTCATTAATCGTTATGAGTGCACATTATATTTACACCTATATCAGATCACAAAGGGGCGGAGCTAACGGGCTTAATTTATTGAATACAAGAAAGCTGCTTTCCAGCGCGCGCGAGCCATTTTGATCAGGATTTCGCAGAGCCGATGCAGTGGAGCGAACACAGCAGCACGAAGGCGCACTGGTAGCATTTTCAAAGGAAAATCATTGAATCGGTGGTGGAAGTCTGCGTTAATGGTCGTCATTCAACCTCAACAAACCAGCATTTTATGTGAAGAAAGGGTTGATTACAAAAATGACGTCTGTTTCGATCCCGTGCTATGCAGTGGCGATCTTAGTCTGGCGATGAGTGGCGTCTTAGCGAAAACTCATCGAGTGGTCGTCGAACAATAACAGCACGAAGTGGAATTCTAACCCTAAAGCTTCGACAAGCATTGGGTTGCAGTTAGTTATTGGAAAGGTGCATTGGGGACACAAAATTTGTCCTTCTCAGGACCAGCATCTTCTGAACAGAAAGGGTTGATTGCAAAATGGACTGTTTCGGCGTTTGGTGTGATAATTCGGTTGCTGTGAGCGATTCTTTTCATTCGAACAAATTTGTTGCGTTGTCACTCACCGACGCGCGCTTATGATTCTGCTATCGAAAGGTAACTTTCTGTCAACGCCAAACTATTAATTTTGGACTTTGATGAACATTCTTGCATCCCGGATTAAACTACCCTTGTGTAAAATAATGGTACTGTGAAGAACCGATATTTTTCCAATAATGGAGCTTTTCAATCCTCAACTACAACAAAACATAATCAAAATCTTGTGAGGAAATTCCATTTGACTACTACTGACGCCATCCATTTGAACAAAGTCATTGCATCATCTCCCTCCGACGCGCGCTTGTGTTTGTGCTAAAAAAGGGCAACATTCTGTCGTCGCCAAACGATGGTAACCCGGAAAAAATCGATATCATTTCTAAAGACTAACGAAACAAAACCAAAGAATCTTGCCAGAAAATTTCACTTTCCGTCGACGACGGCCAAAGCGATGAAGACGCCACTTTAGTGAAAATGACGTTTAGCTGCCTTAGTTTTTCAACTGGCGCATTATTAAAAACAATAAATCTTCCCAAAATCGTCATTGTCGTTTAAACAGCCGAACAGTCTGTTTGTCTGGGTTGTTTACCCAGAACGGTCAAAACTTCTTCTTGGATAAATAGTTTAAGTCCTGAAAAGGACTGTTTGTAATTTATTCTTCAAGTCCCGCTCACTTTGCCACCAGCGCTATAGAAAACGATGCATGTACGCTTCCATCGCCGGCGGAAGTCGAACATTGCAAATTAATATATTTGTGTTTGGTTTCGCGCCACCTCCGATTCTGCTTATTTTTCCTTTATTTCGGACATTTTTGAGCATAATGTCTTCTAGGATTCTGATGATATCCACTGAAAGATAGACGAGTGGCTTCAGTGGCGATGCGGCCGATGAGTCGTTCCTTTTCCACGGCTGGTTCATCCAACTGGGAGCTACTTTCAGTTTATTGATTCGGTTGACCTCCGAGCAGTTTGCACAATGCTAATAAATTGATACAAATTATGATGAAAAATACCCTGCATTTCGTCTAGCTACGTAGTCCTACGTCACCTTTGCGTACAACCCGATTGGGCTGCACCTTTGAGTTTTTATGTCATGTGGTCATGGCGTCGGGGAATATCATTTGTAATATTAAAGTCGTCTATAGATGTGTTGAAAGACCTGTCTGGTAAACCAACAAAGCAAAAACAGTAGCCTTTCTGCGTTTTGACTGTAGAACAGAAATTAAAAAAAAAAGTGGACCCTTTCTAGAATTTTTCTTTAGTTGGTCAATACGTAAACCCTCGGAGGCCCAACTAAAAATCACTCATTAAAAACCTACTCAGCGAACCACAAATGTATTTCATAGTATAAGCTTCATAAAATGAAGTACTAGATATAACGCTGAAAGCGGCAAGAGAATTTATACAAAAAAATAATAAAAATTTGTTGTTTTGTTTGGGCAAATTTTGTATCACTCTATAGTAGCTGTTCAAAGCATGATGAAGAATTTCAAAGAAAGTAAGCCCATCAAAACTGGTTATCAAATAGTTTTTATCAACGAAAAATCAAATAGAAATGAATTTGAAAAAATATTTCCCCAATCCTTTGTATTTTGCTCATAATATCAAGAGTTTTTCACTCTAGATTGCATCGTTATTCAATATTCGGCGCTTTTTAGCGAAACCTTCGACATCATGCGTCACCACTTTTGCTTTTCCCGAAAGCTAGGACCTAACGGCTGGCGCACTATGGGGGATCCCCATACAAGCGAGCGGTCAAAAATAAAATTGGACTTTTCAAGTGATTTTCCACTTTGCTTTAGCTGTGTATGGTCGAAATAGCATGAATATATAATTTCTAACCCCCCTGCCCTTTAGGGATCGTCTATGAATTACGTAATATTTTTTTTCATAAATTCGATTAACGTGACAAAGCAATCCAATTTAGGAAGTTTAATTTTATATGTTTTCTTGAGGAGAAGGAAGGGGTTGTACAAAACTAAGTACAGCAATTTATGGACATCATGAACCCTCCCCCTTCTCCATCCTCATTTGTGGACTGTCGTCTATATATTTTTGTATATTTTTTGCGGAAGGTAATCATTTTTTGTGGGAAGAAAGTAACAAAACGCCTCCCCTACCAATAAATCTAATAACTTTTCATTGCTCTAAATCTGAAGTTGGCGGCGAGAGAACCGAATTAATGATAAAAGATATTAATTTCATGACATTCGGTGATATTTTTTGTTCTTACTCTCATGCCTCACAATTTGTATTTAGAACAATCTGTTTGACAAAGTACTAGGTTCTGAAGGATCCTAAAGCATTAAATGTTAATCAAAGAATCAGAAGTCAAGAACGAGTAAAGTACGAGACACTGAAGACGTCCTAACAGGTCGAAATACGTATATGTAGAACTAATACGAGTTGGTGGAATAAAATGGAATTTTACTAAACTCGTCTTATGACAGTGAAAACATTCCACTAAAAAATAGTTAAACAATTTTCTTAAAGAATCAGAATTGGAAATAACTTTTGAAAAAGGGTATTAGCAAATTAGAAATCGCAATCCCATGACATTTGTACAAGTTATTCAAAAATAAATGAGAATAATATATTCTCAAAAAATGTGAACATTCATTCATTCCACAATGCTCCATTGTTCCGAAAAGCAAATTTCTTTCAATTTGAATAACAACACTATTTAAATTATTTTTGATTTGTTTTCATGATTTCTACAAGTTATATATAGCATCATTCTTTTTCTGTGTGAAGGTTTAAATCTTTAATGATATTTTCTTCAATTCCATCAACGATGGAAGATGACATGAATTCATCTAAAGTATCAGAGGATAAAGAACTTTTAAAAATCTTCAAATATTACAAAATTACGCATGGCATAAGAATAACTAAGTGAATTTTTTTCCAATGTCTCCTCGTTATCCAAATCGAGCTTAAAATAGATCTGATTCATGTAAGGCACGAAGAAAAATGTCAACATTTGCCTCTCTTGATCATTTTCTTGCATTATGAGTTCTAAATATCTTCTTTTTTATATTGACTTTCCGCTGGTTGTTCAGCCAGTGAACCTCAAAGTGTAGATGAGTGAATAAATATTTCCCTACCTTTAGCCAGACATTCATGAACACTAGCAAGAATTTCATACTCTCCGTACTAACTAAGATATTGTTCGTCTTTACTTTTGCAATAAACATGTCGGGAATTATTGATTCCATGAGATTTATAAATATTTACATACTATGAAACCTCATATTTAGTTCTCCATCAGTAGCTAATGAATAGCTCAGAAAAATAGGTTTAGAGAATGACTCAAACCACTCAAGCCCCAAACGCATTTCAGCGGAATGGCGACGGAACCAGTAAAATTTGACAGGAAATATATAAATTCCGTTACCGTTACCGTTGTGCTGCATTGTATTGGGGTTTTATTCATTCACTCCTTTGAAAAGTTAAAAAATTGTTATAAATAAAGTCGAAGTTATTACCAATACATGTATTTTGACCATACCCTTTGAGCCCATAGTTCAGTCTGGCCCATTTTCAATAGGAAACGATGGGACTAGATTTCCCGTCGAATGAAACTTGTTGCGAGAAAATCGTACACAAATAAGCGTCTAAATGGCGATTTGCGCACATACATACAGACGCGCATGCACACACATACAGACATCACCTCAATTCTTCGAGCTGAGTTAGTTGATATATACCACTACGGATCTCCGGGCCTTCTATCAAACATTCGTTTTTGGAATGAGCATTAACCTTGGAGTACGAGAGAGGCAAAACACAGTAAAAAAATAAATGAAAAAATCAAAGTGATTTAACTCTGTTAATTGCAAATACTGGCAAGAAATTATTTCGGGAAATTTTAGTCGAAGCTTCGTCCTTGATGTGCATCATAAAAGAACCCTGGGATTTCTGAGGAAAAAGTTCTTCACTATCAAAGTTGAAAATAGCGTCGTTTTTGGAAAAAATATTGTTTCCGCATTTTTCATTTTTTTTTCACAATGTAACCATTAGTTTTTGCATACCATTTTAAAGCTTATACAATTACCTTTGTAATGATGTATTAACATTAAAGAAAAAACATTAAGAAAATATTTCAATAAATAGTTGAAAGTAAAATATTTTTTCAGGAAATTTGTTAACTTTTTTACCCATTTCTGACTTTGACACCTTATATCTTTGGAACTAGTGCACCTAGAGACTTCAAATTCAGAATTTCTCTTAATTAGAGTATTGACAATGGAGAGAAAATATTTTAAAATAATTCGGAAGACATGACATTTTCGATTAATGACCGCCCGAAATCCTATAGTGTGGCGCTATCAAAACCGAAAGTCAAAACAACAAAAGAGTGTGGGAAATTGAAATTCTGCGGTTGTAGGAAATATTCAATATCCAATCACAGGAGAAAATGACTTATTGGAAAAGCTTTATCCACGCAACAGCGAATAAAATATGAAAACTCTATGCTCGCAGCAAAGTGGAAAATAGAAGAAGAGTGCCAGCTGGAGCAATGCGATTGAATGAATCACTAGACCGGTACCTTTTTTTTCGCTCTGTCTCTCTTCCCCGGACGAATCGTTTTCCCTGTCGGGGCTTGACCCTTGAGTCAGCGCTGCAGGTGTCGGAGAGAGTAACATAATTTCACGTTCCATGTCCTGTCTGATTTATTACCGGCCATGAGTAGAGGTCGTACGATTCGGGGATAATCTGCCGTACTGACTTTTCCCCTTCCGGTCGAGTATATGAAAATGCTCTCAGCTGACTTGTATGTTAATATTTCCGTTTCATTCCATTGCGATCATTATAAACGTTCGCCATAATTCGACTGAATTGTATAACCGGAAGAGTGACAACTCACAGAAAGCCATTACTTCTCAGTAATGCTGCAAATGGGTACTTATATATGGGCACAGGACCAGCAGAAAGCTCGTTACCTACTAGCCTTCCGGGAACGGAAAGGGCAAAGTTATGTAGGTAAGAAAAACCTTTTCCAGATTCCTAGAGTTTATGCTTAACATGGCAAATACGGCGTGGGTTAACAATGTTTAGGGTTTATCCGTTTGCTAAAGCTCCCATATTTTTACGCCGCATATTTGAAGGTGAGTTGGGTTCCATGTCTGAGTTTGAACGTTTCCTACGGTGAAAAGGGGGAGCAGTTGATAACAAGGATTTGGCATGCGAATTTGTTTCTAGGTCGAATTTGAAATCTCTGCTTCATGACGGAAAGGTACCCGGGATTTAATGCTACAGTGGAAATGATTTGAGTTATTTGATTTAAGGGGATGGTGGTCTGCTGTGGGAGCTAATCGAGAAAAATAATAAAAATATTTTGAACATTATTCATATTACTTCGGTAATATCGTAGCAATTAGGAAGCTTGTTTTTTAACGCTATTTACATTGTCCTAATCTGATGCCGCATTTTGTTCCGCAAATTATTTCGAGATTCTTTTAGGCAATTTAAGGTCAAGCGATAAACAAAGTTGCGGTACAAACTTGTATAAAGCAAAATTTTAGGAAATATTGTGCACAGAATTCAAATAGTTGTATGATAATGCCCTAATCACCAATCAGTATGACTGTCCTATTCACCGTTAAATAATAAAAGTAACTTCTAGCCAAACTCTTCTATGTATGGCGTGTAGCACAATTAAAAGACTCTATGTGAACCAAACTATTCGCGAAGGGTTAAGAAACTCAAATTTGTTATTATAATCTTCCCATTCGCATGAGGGTCGACAGTAGCCAATGGCGAGTTCGAATCTCGGTCCGGTCTATGATGTTTTCGGGTTGGAAACATTCTCGACACCCTGGCCATAGTGTATCCATTGTACTTGGCACACAAGATACATACTCATGCAATTGGCGGGCATAGAAAAGCTTTCAATTAATAACTGAGGAAATGCTGATTGCATACTAAGTTGAAAAGCGGTTCCAGTTGGTTCATTTTCCGTCCTATGTGCTTTATTGGAAATCATAATATTGTTGGAAATATTTTCATTTACATTCCCATCTGAAATTGTAAAATATATGAAATTTTGGGCCCGAGATTATGTTACAAATCAATCACAACAAACAGTAAACGTCACATGGTAGTCCACTATCCACTATTTTAATTTTTCAACAATAGCTTCTGGTACACACTTCAATTTGGGATGCATGCAATGTCAGCATTCAGCATACAATAATACTATTTTGTGGTAAAAAGAGTATGACGAAACACAATGCAAAAAAAAACACGAAAAAGCTTTTACAGAGCTGGACGAAAAATCCATTTACCAAATCATCAAAGGAGCTTAAACAGTCATTCATAAATATAGTTGGGTCTCCTACTATATAAATTCATGAGGCTGGATTCTTACAGCACAGTTTCTATTAGTATGAAGCCATGAGCGCTTAGTGCATTTGGCTTGTTAGCGATATGAGTATTGTGAAATGTTAATTTCAGAATTTTACAGTCGAAAAATTGAATGGAAGAGAACCCAACTGAGTCAGCTGATAGGCATGTGCCGGATAAATTTAAAGTCTGATGATCACACTACACAAGATTTCCCGTCGTGGAACTAATCTCAACCAACTTGGTGGGACGTTTTTGCTCCTCCTGTACATGATCGATCTCAATCACGCATTGAAACGTCTGATGCTATCATACGCGGATGATCTCAAGTGCTGCCATGAAGAAATCATATGACGCATCAGTTTTGTAGCTTGAATTGAGGCCGATTGGTGTCGCATTAATAGGATGTTGTTAAGTGCCTCTAAAAGTTTGTTTATCTCCTCGTTTTGCCGTAAACAATCACCTTTACTTATTCGATTGCGCCATTGACGATGAATCGATCGTGAAAGAATAGGAGATTACGATTGACACAGAATTGACCTTCAAAGGTTATGGTGCTGCGTTGTCATTGGAGCATCTTCGCAACTGAGGTTTCTATTTCAATTTGCAATTATTTGATTATTCAATCGACCTAGCAGGTTTTGTACATTTCTCATGCAATGGGAAAAGCAAAAAACGCGTCACAATCAACAACGAAAGAGTAGTGGATTTCGATTGACACATAATTAACCTACAAATACCATGATGTCTAGGTTGTTGATGAAGCATCTTCGTAACTGGAATTTCTATCACGATATGCTAAAATACCTGATTAATTCATCTAGCGGTGTTTACAGCTTTGTCATGCATTCGAAAAGACAAAAACCGTATAAGAAAATTTAGAAATTAAAACGATCGGTAAATTGGTATCATATTTTATTTATATTCATACTCATTGCAACATCCCTCTCGAATGAAAATGAGATCAAATGGAATCTTGGAAATACCAAAAGGAATAGCATAGCATAGCATAGCATAGCATAGCATAGGTGATTGTACACATCGTGGGTGGCTATACAATGCTCAATTGAGCAATCTACTGTATATTGTCGCAAATTGGTACTTGGGATTAATACCTTTTCCTATACAGTAGCAGTTGTATACCTGGCCACGTCCTTACAATCACGGAAGGAAAGGAAGGAATGTTAGTTCAACACCTACTAGTGAAGATGCAGGGAACCCATACTACCTTCATAGATGTCTCAGGAAGGAAATTTGTGTTAGTGGGTTGGGTAAATGATGGGGAGCTCTATTCGACAATATAGAGTGGTTGTCAATAATAATATATGATTTAAAATTATTGAAAAAGTGGCTTACCTTTCTGTGCATCAGTAATAATAATAGTACTCGATTTTATTTTTCTCGCTCACATTTATCTTTAAGTAGCATTCATATCTAATACTATAAAACGAAGGTATACTTATTACATTTTTTTTCTTCTGTTTAGTCAGTATCCGTTGATTCAGGGTTATCATAAACTATCTTTCCCCTGCCAGTTTTTGCAAAAACAAAAACTATTGCCAGGTGCAAAAACTATGAAGGACAGCCCATGATTGGCTGTACGAACTATCATTGAAATCTTTTGATTGTTGTTTATTTGGTTTTGATAGAGAAAACAGCGGAATACCTAACCATTACTTAAAGATCGACTAACATTACACTCATTCTAAGGTAATTAAGTTAATTCATTTCGATATATTTTGCAACAAGCACAATCCGTGATAAACGAAAACAATTTACGCACCACCATAGATACCAATAACCGTGATTATCCACACGTCGCTCGACAGCCGGATCGGGCGAGAGTGAAATCATGCACGCCGAAGCTAGATGAGTGGAAATAATGTTTAAGTATGTTTGTATTTGTATTTGTATTTATTGAATAATACGTTATCCTGTAGTACATAACTTTTACCTTTTAGTCAGATCAAGGAAGGTACAAAAACAAGGTTTTTTTTAAGGCCATACAGCTTCGCTTAGGTTAGACTGACTGTACAATGGTTGCTATTCCGATAACAAGGTTTTTAAGGCCATGCATAAAAAAATTCATCATTAAAAATTAATGAGAGAAAAGAAAATTTCTAATCAATTGGTGACAAAAAATAAATCGGTTGGGAAATGTACGACTCATTTGCTAATAAAGTCAATATATTTTCAGTTATACCTTCGCTTTATGTAGTATTTTACATGCATACAGATGCGTCATCAACCAGGCTCTCCCCAAACCTACGCGACCGACGACGGCGATAGGATCGCCACGACTCCGCCTCACATCGCCTTATACATATATTCAGACCAACACGACAATAAACACTGTGGAACCGCGTAAGGGCGACGACATACTGACGCGTCGAGTGATGCGGAACGCGTCCAAGCACTCGTAAAGCAGAATATCAGCAAGAAAAATTCTCTTGTCTTGGACGCGTTCGCGCACGCACACGCGTGAGCATGTCATCGGCCTTACTGCAATGTGCTACCACTCAGCCAACCACGCATGCAACGACACAACAACAGAAACGCGGCGATGCCGTTGGCGTCACGTATGTTTGGGGGGAATTCTAAATCAATATGAGTTTTTCTACATGAACTCCGTTCACTCAACAATCTCACGCATATTATACTCACGTTTACCTACATATAAGGTTGCTTGGATTCATCATGATGCACAGTACCCGTCGTCAGAGTCATACGATGTTGATGACGTGTTACAATCTCCTGTCCACTTCCAACACAAACACCAGCAGCAGTTGTCCAGCAAGTATGTGTAGCACTGTTCACCAGCGTCACAGAGCAGCTAAGCACGTCCATCACCACTTTATAAATACACACGATGCTTGGCACACACACGAACATCAGGGAGAAGCTGATTCGGATCGCACACACATATCTTTGGTAGTTAATTATTGTTCCTTCTCTTCGGTTAAATTTTCACTAGCCATCTTTTACGAAAACAAAAACTGGCATTCTTCATCTATTCCACTCCACAATAAATACATGTACAATATGTAATACCCTACAATCATTTCTTTGTACATCTATTTCACATAAAAACACTTCAAACATCAAAGAAAACACAGTTTCACCAAGAGCCCATCTGACACACGTCCACTGGCGACCAGGTTTCGAACCCCTTCCAATCTTGGAAATACCAAAAGGAATCTCCATAAATTGTAAAATAATTCTCAAATGAATCTTGAAAACGGAAGAATTCGAAAGGATACCTAAAAGAATCCTGGAAGAATTCTACAAAGAGTATTGATCAAAAATTGTAAAAGTAGGGGAAAATACCTATTCTTGGCAGTCTAAGACATTCGCCAAATTGAATGATAAAAATAATGAATAATTACACTAAAACACAGGTATAGTTCAACTGGTATACATTCGTATGCTCTTCCTTTGATGATTGGTGTTCACTCAATATAATATCTTTTACCACAAACTTAGTAAATTTAATATAAAGTAACAAGTCAAAGTTTCTTCTATTGGCATAGCAATTTCTTTTATCAGCAATGATTTTGCTCCCTTCAGCAACTAGACATGGAAGTAGAAAACTAGTAATGTATTGGTGCCATATGCTGGTTGTTTATATCCTCTAGTAGTAAAATTCATTCATAATAATCGGCCGCACGCTCATCTCGCTTCACTCAATTTTGAAAGAAATTTTTATTAATTATCAAAACTGGCTTAAAACAAAACACGAATTTTGGCCTTGGCATCAATTTTATGTCACGTGGAAGATAGGCAAAAACATTTAAACACATTGTAAAACAAATTTTACCCCTTATGCGGCCAACAAAAAACAGACGTGAATGGCAGATAGGGTACCCGTGTACCCAGATATTGACAATTTCATAACTTTTACCATTTTTAACCTATTTGAATAATGTTGGCCATTTCGGAGAAGGGAACTTACATACTTTTCGTCCGCTGCCAAGATTTACATCTTTTGTCTTTTGTAATGCCTTAGAGTCTTCACGTGTAAACAAAAGTCTATCAACCAGTTTCAAATATACAACTTGCTCTTTACGGTCCTTAGATTTGAAGGTCCTTACATGATATGTTTGTTTCATCAAAATAATCATGGGGGCTGTGTACAACGACGTAAACTATGTAAAACCAAATCTATACACATAAGATTGAGCTGGAGCCACCTCATTCGTACACTACGTTTCACAGTTGAATAATTGATAATACCCTAAAAGTAGGCAATTATTTATGGTTGAAATGCGCTATGAAGGAACGGGAATGGTTATGATTTTTTTGATGAGCTTGGAAAGTATTAAGGACATAGTTGGAAGAGTACCACGATGGCCGTCAATATGGCACCTGACCTTCCACGGGTCAACCCCACACCTCCCGCACTCCTCTCCCACAAACATTCGAATGCATCGAACAGCTTCGAACAAAAGTTCAATATTCGAATTACTAACCTGTTCACAGCATATTTATTCACTTCCCGTGATAATGAACATGTTTCTCCGAAGAATCCTATGTATTTCGGCTCGAATTATATCATAAATCAGCAATCTTGTGCCAATTTAATAGCCGTTCGCGATTTGGTGGGGTTATCACTGCACTTCACTTCTGCTCAAAGGGCATTAAACAAATTAAGGTTTTACTCACTTCTTCGCACATGAGCAGCCCGAAATGTTGATGGAATGCAAGTGAAACATCACTTTTTGAAATCAGTCACTTGTTTGAACCGAAAACTTTATAAAAACTGCTATTTTTGCCCGAAAAAAACTATGAAAAACTGATCGCGGATCGAATGTAAACACTGGCGGCACCGATAGCAGCAAACTAATAACTAGGGTGGTTCAAAAATGATTTTGCTCCGCCAGGCTCAGTCGATGTTTCATATTTTGGGTGTCGTTTGATGGTTTGGGCTGGTTTAAATAGGGGCTTATCGTGCACAGGTCGTTTCAGGTTTGTATGACTGACAGTTGATATGGCGAGGTTGAATTTAACATTATTCTGATTGTGGCACTCCGTCATTGGGCGCTGGCGAGGGGGAGACCACATGACTGGATGAAATACCACTTGTCATAAGACAAGTTTGTACAATCCCATTTAATTCACCACTTAATTGTACCTTGACAGATACGTATTTCGACCTCAACAGTAAGGTCGTCTTCAGTGTCTCGTTCTTGCCCGACTAAGTGGTGGAATTAAATGGGATTGTACAAACTCGTCTTATGACAAGTGAAAACATTCCACTAAAAAGCTCAAAATAATTTTCCTAACAAAATTGATGAAATATTCAAGAGCTTTAACTCCATAGACAATGCATATTGAATGGTCGTTCCAATAGTTGGAAGTCGATTTTAATCGAGGTTGCGAGTCTTTAGCATCAAGGATGTTATCGATCATTTAGTAATTTGCATTCGATCCACTAGTAACGTAGTCACAGCAGTATTTTCAGTAACTTAGACTAAATGATAACGAAATTTCAATAATTTAGTTTAAGTTATTGCTACTAGCGCTGTAACTCTGTTATTAGTTGAATTCTAACAACAAACCATCAGGCAGAGTTGTTGAAAAACCTTTCCACTAGAAGTCCACTATACAACACATTTTGAAAATCAGCTTCTGGAATAAGTTATTGACAAAATACTAAATGATTGAACGCAAATTACTTAACGATCGATAACATCCTTGTCTAGCATGATAATCAGGCTTCTCAAAAGGAATCAGTGAAACGTGTAATTCAACAAAATAGCCAGAATTTGTCTGTGATATCTGCACCAGGGGCAGATACTTCGTTGCGTTGCGTTGTAACGGAGTATTTCGTAGATTGCATACTGATAGCTATCATGTATATTCTTTAACTTTCTTACTCCAATTGCTTATGGATTACTATTTGGGATTTAATAGCAACCCAATTAAAGGTCCAAAAGGATAAAGCATGAAAGCTACCATTGCTGGCCACGCCCATCTTCTCCGTTACTAGGGATCTGCACCAGGGGCAGATACTTCGTACAGAAAGTGTGACATGGGGGTGAGCGGGATATAAAATGCTTTTTTTTTGCGTTACGTAATCAATGGTTCTTTCCTGCGGTGCGAATTTCGTTCAGTGAAGTCTCTGGAATGTTGCTTTCAGCTATGTGGGTTCTCTTTTCACCAGCGTTTGGAGGGGAGGCGCTGTAGCCAGTGTAGTGAAAGGTTTAGTTTCACATACTAGTTTTCATACAAACTTGAACCGGCTTGTGCTCACCCAGGTTTTGTTCGATTCGGTTTTTGGAGGACACTCGGAGCATGGGACGGAATCGAGTGAGCGTGATGGAGCTCGGTCGTTTTTGAACCACCCTACTCATATTTTTTTTTATGAATACGACACCAATACTACTACAGTATATGACAGTTTTTATTGTACCAATACTTTCAAAGGTTTGTTTTGGTACTCAACCCACCTTCACCTTAAAGTTGCAAAAGGAAAACGGTTCTGTCAGCCACATAAGGCTTAAAATACTACGGTGTGGCTATCACTTTTGATATAATTCATGGTCTGAGTAAAAATCTGAATAGAAGCATTTGTATTCTAACACTTTTTTAAAATAAATGCCAACGCCGGATATTTTGTTCGTAGTTTTGCTAAATTAAATCACATGGAATTGTGCGTGGTATTTTTTTAGCGTGTGTTTGATATGCTCACAAACACATTCTCTCGCTCTATTTCGAAGTGCACTGCTGCCAAAGAAAACGAACAGTCCCAATTTCATTTAGTGAAACATAGAGCAAATATTGGATAAATTTGCTATTTGTGGTGATAATCAAGTGGTAATAAAGTGTAAAAAGTAGTTTACGTACCTAATTTGTCGTATCATACACGATAAAGAGAAGAAACAAGCGATCCAAAAAAGTAAGTAACAGTTTGCTTTTCGTCTGCTGCTTTCTTGGGCGATGCAATAATGGCAAGGATTTCGTAGGTGCAAATTTGTTTCGGTGATTAATTCGTCAAATCTTGCTACTTTTACACAAGCAACTTATTCAAATGAAAGCCTAGACTTGAAATTGTGTGATTGAATCAAATTTATGTTCATAAATAGTGTATGTTTGCTGGAAAACGCAAATATTGTTGAGGGTGCCAACAAATGTCGCACCCTGCCAAAGCCGTATTCTACCCTAGTTCAAATAGACGCAACGAATCCTTGATAGATTCTAACATGATTCCTAAAACCAAGGAATTATTGCATACTCAAATTACATAAATTATGAAAATGATGAGGACGAATGAATCCCTAAAAGAAATTGAAAATGCGGAGATCCAGAAATCGATACACTTTTGAATCAATATTGAATAACTTATTCGCGGTATTCATTCCAGATGCGGTTTGAAATAGATTCGAAGTTTCATTTGGAATTCATTAAAGTTTCTTCGAAATATTTTTCTCGAAGTTCAGAACAGAGGAATGAGATTCTAGAAATCCAAAGAAGTACTATCTACTCATTACGCATCAGCTCAATTGGTCGCATTTTTCAATGATAAATGAGGAGTGAAAAGTAAAAGCGACAAGTGAGAAATTAAGAGTGAGGTGTGTAATTAAAAATAAGCAGTGAGGATGCGAAGCGAGGAATGCAAAGTTCGAAGTGAGGAATGTGGAATGAGAATTGAGAAACATCAATTGATAATTAGGATATAAATCCCTATCGCTTGTTAAATATCCTGGGTGTGCATATGCACAGCACATGTTTCTAAATGGATACATTGATATGAAAATTGCGAAAAAGAATCCACGAGTCTTGCAGGGACTTGGACAGGGACCCTTATCCTCTTACTCTCTAGATAGGCGTGATAGCTCCTACACAAAAAGACCGCTTAAAGGTCCCTTTTGCGGAAAAGCCATCAGAATCCGAGTACCAACCTCCTCGCACATGTGACGATTGGGCAAATCAAGCATCTGAAAGATACTCAATTTGCAATTTGAAGCGGTGGAAATTCTTCTAAATATTCATTATTCCTTCTTACTTCTTTCAAAATGAAGAGGGGTATTTTCCTTTCTTTCTTCTTTCTTCATTTTATTATTTTTTTATTTTTTCCTCCTTCTTTTTTTTCCTTTTTTCATCCTTTTAACTCATGTCTCACCTATCTCACACGCTTTCACAGGATCGCTTCACTGCCTATCACGTCCAGACTTTCGCAAGCACACAAGGGCCTAATATTAAATTACTATTCCTGATTTACTATTCTATTTTGATGCTACTCAAAGCGCGCACTATAACTTAGGCTGGGATCAAGCGAGAAGTTTTCTTCTGGCAATCATTTTCCACCGCGGATAAAGTGAAAATGAAAAACACTAATTGCATCATAACTCGAGAATTAACCGAGCGAATGGAACTAAATCTGGAATGTGGAGGTTTTGGGATGGAAGATATGTTTCTGTAGAGCTTTAAAACCCGTCCCCCTTCTGGATAAGGGGGGCTTCCATACAAATGAACAAGAAATTTCTTCTCGAGAGCTAATCAAAGAATAAATCAATTTTAGGTGAAACGAAGTTCGTCGGGTCTGCTAGTAAATAAATAAATAGAAAAACATTTATTCGTTTTTAAATCATTTAAATAAATAAATAAACAAATAAATAAATAAATGTATAAATAAATGAATGAATAAATAAATAAATAAATAAATAAACAAATAAAAAATAAAATATAAATAAATAAATAAATAAGTGAATAAGTATCTTAATAAATAAATGAATAAATATCTTAATGAATAAATAATTTAAAAATTATAAACAAATAAAAAAGCAAATAATTAAATAAATAAATAAGTAAAACAAAATATATACATATATATACAATAAATAAATATATGTATTAATGAATTAATAAATAATTGAATAAATAGATGAATAAAGCATTCCAATAAACAAAGAAAATCTTAAATCGGGATACATAACAAATAATTAACAAAAATTTTATTTTTGCCTCTTTATTAAGGAGAAGTTCAACCCTGGACCCTAGACTGAAATTGCTCTCAATAGATAACTAAAAACGATAAAAGAAAGACAAAAACTGTTCCAAACATAGCGAGTCATGTAAGTCGCTTTGTTCTTGCTCATTTAGTGTTGGGGACCGCACAGCTGTGTAGAACAAGTTGAAATGCATCTTAAAAACCAGCTGTTTAAAAGACATTTATCATGAGGTAAAGTCTCCCGCCCCACTTCTTTATCATGAGAGCGCGCAAAAAAAGTCTCTCATGATATGCTACGTATCGTTTATGTATACAGAAGTGATAAGTTAGACACTGTCTCATGCTCTTTTGAATTCAATCCTTGATACTAAGCATATAATAAACATTAGAATTAACACACACAAATGTATAAACAAAGGATTATTGTACACTTAGACATTTAAATGAAAAATAGAAATAAACAATTTGAAAACAATAATAATTCATATTCGCCAAACCATCAGCTGGGCTTTCCAACACATAACATCATTGTTACCAAAAACGGTTAGTGCCAGATTGTACAATAATTGTAAGATTTATTTTTTTTAGTGGTTTAGTATACCCCTCTGAAACTTCAAGTAGAGCTTATACTCAGGGCAGGTTGTTTTTGATCGTATCTTGATGCAAATGTTCTTCACTCCTATGCTGGATATTGTAAACCTTTAATATTTGTACAAAAAGTTTAGTCACAAGGAGTTCATGGACCAATGCACCATGAGTTTCCATACGCTCGAATGCTTATGCGATGGACATGTTGAAAGTTTGTTGGCATGAAAAGTAATAAATCTCCGAAAGTAATGGAATTACGAACTAACGACGTCGACAAACTTTTTCAGGAGAACTTTGGTGATGATACAAACTTTAAATGTTGTACAGTATAAAAAATCAATCTCACTTTTAATGGGATTGATCATTAAGCTGAATAACTCTAAAGAAGCTCTTGAACTGACTGATGAAATGTCTAAAAGACTTATTTACACCAAATTGCATAATGAAAGTATTATTAAATAAACGCGCTAAAATGAGATTTTAGCCACTTGCAGTGCAGTGATTTCACATAATAATACCGTTCCAAACCACATGTTTGTGCAACTTCTGTTGGGTTGTTTTTTGGCATTCTTCAACATTACACAATAAAATTAATCTTTCGACCCATTATTGAGTACTTGGCATATTGACACTGTTGGCTAGCAAACAAAAGTGCTTCATTTTGTGGACCAGGCAGCCGTGTATGTTGCACATGGAGCAGGATGGTAGCTAACCGCTAACAGATCTCAACGACGTACGTAATTTTAGTCCCCGACTTCACGTTTCATATAGGCCAAAAGAGCACCTCATTTACACCACTACTTTCCAGCGCTGTTGAAGTTGAAAGAGTTTAGAAGTTCTCAGATTAGAGCGCATACTGATACACATTCCCTGGGCGGCCCGAGATGAAGGAAAAGTCACATGGGATGGCAGTGCCTTTTTGTGTAATTATGTAAATTAACACGTCTGCCTTCACGGAGACATTCTATCACGAAGTCACAGTTTCACACATGTAGTACGTGTGCTGCGCAGACTGATCCATCGGGATTCCATTCGTTTAAATTCTCCATTTTAGGACACCCATGGTTTTGACAGTCACAATTGTGTTTATATCCAATGAAGTTACAATGCTGTGGGGTTTGAAATTCTTATTACCATCAAGTCACATAATTCTTTGCGTTTTTTTTTAGTTTCGTATATCAAGCCAGTCTAAGCAATACTTCCCAGGCAACCGAGGAGGACGTCATCGTCATTGTCGCCAGCAGCGTTTGTCCGGTCCCTCTGTTGTTTGGCTATGCAATTTTTCTTTCTTCCATATGCAAATGGGCGATGAAAGTATCTCTTTGGTCCTAAATGTGCATACCAAGAACAAGTTGCGGCAAGTGCCATCGCGATTTTCAAGGATGTCATTTAGGAGCTATTTTGCATATAAATAAGGTTTTCCGCACTCGCGCTAAAACGGTGTCGGCAAATTAACATAAAGCGAACGGTGTGGTGTCAAATTCTTTTGTAAGTTATGGTAATTTTTATGTGGTCAGGTATTTTTCGCTGTGGGAAATATGACCCATGTTGTTCACCATGGCAATTAGTCTATACTGCGATATCGATTGAGGCTTGATGAACTTGTTTCAGAAGTTTGGTTCTAAATAAGATTTGAATAGAAATAACGAGTCTGCCACTAACGCGTTTTACATTATTTTGCATCACGGTGGTGACGGGAACAGAGGTTTTAAGTAACTTGTGATACTAAGGAGACTTCACTTAAGTAGCACACATGTTGCAAGTTAGTTGCCGCCACTTATATGTGACCGAACTTGGTCGGACAATGGCATAGCAGATGTTTCGAATCTTCTACACATGTATGCTGGAGAAACGACATACATCACCTTGAAGTTTTCCTAACAGCTTCAAGTGATATCGGCACGGGCAATGGCCTGTTATAAGACCTGTATATATGTTAAGATCTTTTTTGAAAGATCTAAAACTTTGCGAGTGATAAATTCGATTGGTGTTATGAAACGTTTAGATTACTACGCAATCAAGGTGTTTTTCCAGATGTCCTCTGGAAATGTTCCCAATATTTAAGTTCCATTCTAAAAGAGCACGCAGTTACACCACAAAATGGTTCGGGACCTATGAATTGTCGAAATGAACCAAGTCTGACCAGCATATCAGCTTGTTCATTGCCTTCAATGCCACAATGACCAGGAACCCAATACAGGTTCTCTTTGTTACCACTACCCAAGGTTTGGAGTGACTAATGTGTTCAGTCACCCAAACGAGTTCGGATGTGCAATGTGCATGTTGCTGATTTCAATGATGCTTGACTGTCATACATTATGCAAATATTTTATTGTCTGTAATTTCTGCGTAAGCATAATTTAGAGTATTCAAGAATAGCCTGAATCTCAGTTTGGAAGACAGTTGACCACTTGCCCATGGAAATCGTATATCCCTGGGCCAGTTACGCCTGCTCCAACTTGATTGTTCAGCTTTGAACCATCGGTGTAAAATACAATCGATCCTGAGCAAAGATTTGGTCAACCGTTCGCTCATATATTTCGCTCAAGATAAATTACAACAAAA
Organism: Armigeres subalbatus; assembly: GCF_024139115.2. NCBI lineage: Eukaryota > Metazoa > Arthropoda > Insecta > Diptera > Culicidae > Armigeres > Armigeres subalbatus. The sequence continues at coordinate 143,738,915 of NC_085139.1, read as the reverse complement.
CATCGATAAAAATTTAACCTTCTACTCATCCAGTCATCATTGTTTGTGATAAGTGAGTTGATACTTATTTTGTTTAGGATACTAAGACGTCCTTTTAGGTCACCTTCGAAGAAGTCTTGATCTTCAAAACACTCTTCTCTGCTTCTAATTGAATAAATTGATCCAATGGTAGCACGTGGAGCAAAGCGTCTAGCGCTTTATTCGGCGTGCTTCTCATTTCACCAGTTATTGAAAGAGTAGCTAATCTTTGAAAATTTTCCAACTTCTTCTGAACCACCCTTTTTTTTTGTTTTTGGCCACCATATTAATTCGGCATATGACATTCTGGGTTACACAATCGCCGTATAAATCCATTGAATTATTTTTGGCTTTAGTCCCCACTTTTTACCGAACATCGCCTTACCTATCCATAAAGCATTTTGTAGCTTTGCTTAATGCTTCCTCAAAATGTAAGTTCCAATTCAGCTTATTGTCAAGTCTAATTCCAAGATGCTTGACTGGGTTTGAAAGTTTCAAATCTTCTCCTTTCAATTTTAAAGTAGGAAAAAAATATTTCTTCTCTTTGTAAACGCCACTAATGTGGAACCCAAGGAAGGATTTATGTTTAATCCTTCTTTTCCAGTGATGAGTGTGAGTGTTTTTAGTGTGATGAAATTTAGAGCAATTTGCATTCGGTCCGAAGTAACACAGTCATATTTTCCTCTTACCAATATAACCATGTCATCCGCGAAGCCAAAGCCTCGAGCATCCAGTTGTTTGAGAAGATCATCAACGATTAAATACCACATCACCTCTATTGTCTATAGTAAGCCTCCTTGAGGACACCCTTTTACTGATCTGACACTATTTGATGAGCTTCCAAGGTTGGCTGATATTTCTCTTTTTGATAACATCTCGCCAATCACATCAACAATCTTCTTCTTATTGGTATTACATCCCCACACTGGGACAGAGCCGCCTCGCAGTTTAGTGTTCATTAAGGACTTCCACATTTATTTACTGCGAGGTTTCTAAGCCAGATTACCATTTTTGCATTCGTATATCATGAGGCTAGCACAGTGATACTTTTATGCCCAAGGAAGTCGAGACAATTTTCAATCCAAAAATTACCTAGACCGGCACTGGGAATCGAACCCAGCCACCCTCAGCATGGTCTTGCTTTGTAGCCGCGCGTCTTATCGCACGGCTAAGGAGGGCCCAACAATACATACATCAAAATCTCGTTTCATCATAATATTATTTTTCATTGAATTGTGAGATGTGTTATCGAATGCTCCTTTAATGGCTAGGAACGCTTCAAGTGAAATTTCTTTTGCTTCAAACGATCTTTCCAACTTAGTAACTAACTTGTGAAGCTTTTTCTTTTTATTGGCATTACATCCCCACACTCACAGTGTGCAAATTCGAGCCAAAAAATGGACGCAATTCAACCACGGTATGTACATACCTGGAGATTACCTTATAAAAATCACAAAAATCCAAAGAATCTGATGGTGCCGACCCATTTGCCGTTAGAATACTGGAAGTGTCCTATTTTGTCCAATTTCCCCTACAAATAGACGATTTTGCTAATGCATATGTTCACATTAATCGAAAAGACAGGGAAAACCTTGACTTGTGTTTTGGAAATATCATAATAGGCCTCCCATATATTTTTGAACACGGATAAGTGTCTCATTTTGTATAATACCCCCTATAAAATGCTTCAGATGATACACATTTAAGATTCGAGGAGATCATCAAATGAGTTGCTGTCAGCTATGGAATTCAGGACGCTGGAATAGTGTTATCCTCGGACAATTCACTGGGAATATGTTTAGTGTCTGTTTTTGTCTGATGCCCCCTATAATTTAAAAATATTTTCAAAAGTATAACATCAAATCAATTTTCATTTTAGGACAATGTACTAAGATCGTAGAAGGCTGTTGTAGGCATAGCAAAAGGCTATTTTTTTTGCAGGGTCCCTTCGGTGTCCCATTCCGACAAATATCCGTCCGTCCAGTCAAAGACAAAGTCCAGACAAAGGTCCGTCCAGTGTCCCATTTCGACAAATATCCTTCTAGGAAATATTTTAATGCATACGAACACACAAATCAAAATAACTAAAGAATTTTGTGAAAATCAGCGGCAAAGGGGTCGGCTCCATCAGATTCTTTGGATTTTTGTGATTTTTTTAAGGTAATTTCCAGATATGTACATACCGTGGTTGAATTTCGTCCGTTTTTGAGCTCGAATTTGCACACTGTGACTGGGACAGAGCCGCCTCGCAGCTTAGTGTTCATTAAGCACTTCCACAGTTATGAACTGTGAGGTTTCTAAGCAAAGTTACCATTTTTGCATTCGTATATCATGAGGCTAACACGATGATACTTTTAGCCCATGCTTTGTAGCCGCGCGTCTTACCCGTGGCTAAGGAGGGCCCCGAAGCGCTGTTACTAAGGATTTGCCCTCCTGCGATATAAACTGTTTTTTTTGTTCATAGAAGTTTTCGTTAGATAAGATGATTTTATATACTCATCTATCAGTTTTTCCATTATTTTTAGTATAATGGACGATAAGTTGACTGGTCAGAAGGATTTTGGGCATGATTTATCCTACTTATTGGCTTTTGAGACAAATGTAACCAGCACTTCTCTCCATGCAGTTGGTATATAGCCTAATATCATCTTAGTTAATATGGGTGTTACGATTACTTTTCCATTCTGCAGTAGTACAGGAAATATTAACTTCGACTGTAGTTTAATGATTCGGAGATGGCTTTTCAGTCTTGATAACAGTGTTTTGATTTTGTCAAGACTGAAAAGCCATCTCCGAATCAGTAGTACAGGAAAAACTCCATCCCTACATGGAGCTTTGAAGAGTTCAAAAGAATCAATCACCCAACTTTCTGTTCAGTAAATATTTCATTGGCCAGAACGTTAACATTGCTCCTGGAGTAATTCATCCCAGTGACTTTATTAGTTTGTTGAATATCTCTCCTGGCATCATTCGCACTAGTTTGCATATTAGATGCATTCTGATCGTCATGTGAATTAATGATAGAACACGGGAAGTGTGTTTGCATCATCATTTCTAATGTTTCATTACTTGTCTTGGCAAAAGACCCGTTGTCTTTTTTAATAGTTCCAAAACCATTTGTGTGATCTTTAGCAAGGACTTTCTGCAATATAGCAGCTACTGGAGTACTTTCAATGTTCTCACAAGTGTGCCTCCAGTTTATCCTTTTAGATCTTTTGCACGCTGCTGTTCCACCAAGACACGTCTTTGTTTGCAGAACGTTCCTTAGCAGCACAGCTGACTTGAAAAGATTGCAGTATTAAGCAAATCTGAAATGCAAATAATCCAAATCCAATCCAAATAAAAACCAATTCCATTTCTAATTATTTCAAAATCTAATTCGATACCCATACAAATTAAATCCGAATCCTGTGAAATTCCAATCCAAATTCAATTTCTGTTCAAATCTTATCTAATTTCAATTAGCATTAGCATTGATCAATTCGCACAAATTCGTAGGTGGTACATGCCTGAACTATTGTATGAGAGTAGCATCACTTTTATCCGTTACCACAGATATTGATTTGGGACTAATCACTATCTCTTAGATGGAAGCAATGCACTCTCCAATAGTCCAGATCTGTCCTGGCCACGTCCTTGCGAATGCTGGGGAAGGGGAAGGATAGTTAGTCGGACACCTACTTAAGAAAGATGCAGAGAACTCTACGACCTCTCATAGGTGCCACGGGAGTAGGGTGGTCGGTATTGGCCATTTTTGACAAATACCGGTATTCGGTATTTGGTGGAGTCAATACCGGTAATACCGGTAGAATACCGGTTTTTGTGAAAATTTCAGGTATTAAAAGAAAAACTTGTGATTTGGACTTTTGGATGAAAAACAATATTTGTTGACAAACTCCAAATGTCAAAGTCATTGCATGTTTGTTGAGCTGGACAAAGCGAAACTTACGTAGACATTACATACTGAGCGACTCATCTCCCAATCCGCATTGGATTTTGTTGGCAATGTTGTCAACTACTGAGAATGCCCTCTCTGGTTCAACCGAACTTGAACGAATGGTTCCAAGACGGTCAAAAATCAGTGTCAAATACTTGAGCTTAATACTTTCCAATTAATAGTAGGAGAATTCCTTACGGAATGCTTGCAAGGATCCTGTCGTCAACGTATTTGCCACCAGCAACGCAAGTGTTTTGTTAGCTACAGTCTCTTCTCAAGTTGTTCTTTAACCGATAAAAACCAGAAAAATTATCCATAGAGGAATCTTCTTCGTACCGATCGTCAGGTATGGTCGTTGTCTCAGTTTCAACGATTGCATCAGGAATTATTAGATGCTTCAAGATCCTGTCCGCTTGCCGCTGTCCTTAAAGTAGCTCTGGATGCCTCGCAGAAAATGCCAAAATTGTTTCTGATTAATTGCTTCGAGGCAGAATTATTCAAAAAAGCAAAAAGATCGGCGTATTTGGATAGCATCTCTTTGATTCATTCTTTAAAAACATTAAATAAGTGGCGGAAATTTCTGTGGCTTGACTGCGCATAAAAAAATCTACTCTGCTTATTTTGGTCGTAACAAAAAATAAACGCCAGATAGCCGCCTAAGGAAAATATACCTGCAGAAAAGCTTCTTTGATATTTTTGAAAATTTGGCTGCGACGTGATGGATTGTGGCTTTTTGTACTGCGGAGAAATTTTTCACATCTATGAGAGCCTTGGAAAATTATTACAAAAGTTGTCATTTTGTTGCAAAGCATTATAATTGTTCCAAAATAAATTGGAGTGCCACGTCGGCTTCATATAGAGTGCAGAACTCACAGAGCAGTGGTTCCACAGCAGCTTGAGCAGGTTCGAGGGTTTGAATTATTTCATCAACCGCCAAACAATCACCACTGAAGTTGAATTTGGATTAAAGCTTCAACTCATGGATCCGTTTAAGCATAGGTAGATAACATGTTATTCAAGCGTGCCTTGGCATCAGCCACTAATTCAAACTCTTTTCTGAATTCAGAACAGAAAATCGTTTTTCACTGTTTATCTCCGGAAAAGAACTACTACGGCCCGTACCTTTTTCACAATTTCATACATTGAGGGAAAATTCTCGTCGATGTCAACAATGCATGTTCATTAGCTTAGCTTAGCTTAGCTTAGACTGACTATATCATATCAAGTCTTTAGTGCTTGAAACCAAATATTTGTCCCATCTATACTGGATTTCCTGTTTATATAGGACAGATATGCGACTACAGACAGCTGATGTAGGTAAACTATATAGAGATATGTAAGTGAACATTATTCGAGATTTTTCATACTGTCAGCAAAATTGGAAATACCGAAAATACCGGTATTTTCCGCCTCTAATACCGGTATTTTCGGTACCCAAAATTGGTCGGTAATACTGGTATTACCGGTTTCGGTACTACCGGTTAGAACTATGATTGCAATACAAAGTAGGAAAGGGACGAGCCTGGAATTGAATCCACGACCTCCTGCTTATAAGGCAGAAACGGTAGCCACTAGACCACCGAGCTCATCAAATCTTATCTAATTCCAATTCGAACCAAATTTACTTCAAATTAAATCTTAATCCAATCAAAATCCAATCTACATCTATTTCGATCCAATCCAATAATTCAATTTCATTTCAAATCTAATCAAAATCTAAAGCAAAACCCATCCAAATTCAATCCAAATGCAGTCTGAATTGAATTCAAAAAAGCCAGTTTAATATAATCCCAATCCGATCCTATTCTAGTCTAAATTTAATCCAAATCCAATCGAAATCCAATTTAAATCCAATCTAAATCCAAAAAATACATTTCAATTCCTATTCAAATCTTATCAAACTTTAATTCAGAACCTATCCAATTTAAATCTAAATATAATCCAAATTTTATTCAAAGCAGCCAATCCAAATTTAATCTAAATCTTGTACAATTCTAATTCAAATCCAATCCAAATAAAATCCAAATCTAATGCAATCCAAAGAAAAAAACAAACCAAATTCAATCTAAATACAATTCAATTCCATTTCAAATCTAATCAATTCAAAACACATGAAAAATCAATCGCAATATATTCCAAAGCCAAATCAAATCTTAGATGCAAATAATCCAAATCCAATCCAAGTAAAAAAAACAATTCCATTTCTAATCTTAACTAAATCTAATTCAAAGCCCATTCTAGTTCAATCCGAATCCTGTGAAATTTCTTTCAAAAACCCTGTGAAATGTCAATCCAAATCTAATCCAAATACAATTCTATTCCTTTTTAATTCTAATCAAATTCCAATCCGAACCCATTCTACTTCAAATTGAACCTTAATCCAATCAAAATTCATTTCAAATCTAATCCAAATTCAATCCAAATAACATATAATTCGAATCAAATCCAAATATAATTCTATTCTATTTCAAATCTAATCAAAAAATTTAATCAACACCCATCCAAATTCAATACTAAATTGAATACCAAATACAGTCTAAATTGAATTCAAATAAGCCAGTCTGAATCTATTGCCAATCCGATCCAATTCTAGTCTAAATTTAATCCAAATCCAATTTAAATTCCATCCAATTCAAATCCAATAAAAAAACAATTTTAATTCAATACAATCTAAATACAATTCTATTTTATCTCAAATCTATTCAACATCTAATACGAAACGCATCCAAATTCAATCACTTATAATCTTTTCCAATCGCTTGCAATCCAAATTCAATTCAAAGCCAATCTGAATCTAATACTAATCCAAACTCAATATAAATCGTATACAAATCCAATCCATATTTAATCCTCATCCAATTCAAACTCAATCAAATCCAAATCCAATCCCATTCCATTCCAAATTTCATCAAAATCTATTTCAAAACCAATCCAAATTCAAACCAAATCCAATCCAGAGGAAATCCTAATACAATCCAAGTCCAATAGAAATCCATTTCAATTCTAATCCGTAACCAATCTAAATTCAATCCAACACAAGTTCGAATTAAATCAATTCAGATTCAATCCAAATCCAAACCAATTTAAGTCAAATCCATTAAAAATCCAACCCATTCAATCAAAACTATCAAAATCCATTATTTAATATTCTGTCAAAAAACAATTCATATTTAATTCAAATCTAAATACAATCATAATCTCAATCAATCCATTTCTAATCAAATCTACATCCAATCCTAAACTAAATCCATTTAAAATCCGATGCACATCTCGTCCAATAGGGGGTCCCGTAGCGTAGATGGCTACACGTTCGCCTTATAAGTGAATGGTCATGGGTTCGATTCCCGGCCCCCCCACCAAGCCTCGTCAGTCACCGGATCCGCAGCCCATACGGTGGCGTTTGGGATACTCGTCTTACCGTCACGGCTACCTGATGACGACTGACAACTTGTTCTTCTCGGAGGCATTCCTCCAGCGTTACCCGGATTAAATGGCATCCGAACAATCCAACGATCATTGGTTACTCGACATGGACAAACGGACACAATGGACTCACGACAAGACGAATGAATAAAAAAATCCCGTCCTATCTAAATTTAATACAAATATGATCCATTTCCCTTTAAAATCTTATCAAAATATAATTCAAAACCCATCCAAATTCAATCAAGAATCCTGTAAATAGTATATAATGAATAGTAAATACTGGTTCATATAGTTCTGCATAATTTTCTTTTGTAAGCTTTTCCACTAATATAGACTCTAGATATAACTCAGTATTTTTGTTGTTGCAAACTCTATTAAATTAGAATGCCATCTGAAAACATTTGTTATTCATTCAGTTTGCAATGCAGGAACCCACACGTCCGCATTTTTCGCAAAAGCCCAATCGCTTTGCATAAGTTTTGTATTATTTATTGCAATTTTCAGCAATTTAAAAAAAAATATCTTTTACTTACTCAACACTTACCATCTACCGACTGCGTCTTGTTGTATCCGCGTAATAATTCATCAGCCAAAACGGTCCAACAAGCAAAACACACGCGCTTCCATTCGCTGGAAGAATCGTCAACAGAATGAAATCATTTACCAAAGTACAGTGCGCCGTCAAGTCAAGTCAGTCAGCACCGCGGTATATCGCAGTCTCTGTTCAACGCAGATATTCATATCTGTTTTATTCACCATCGAACTCATCATACGCATCCATGTCTGCATCCGATCATGAAACGAAAGTTCTAAAAGCTCAGCTTTGAGATCGTTACGACCAACCGTCATTTATGATTTATACCTCACCCGTTAGATTGCAGTTCAATACATTAGGAAAAAACAAACAACCATGCGTTCACCATTATTTTACATGCAATTGAGTCATTTTACCCCACCATTCGGGCGTTTTGCCCCATGCCTATTTTTCAAAAAATTTTAAAATGCGTTGGAAAGTTATGAAAACTTTATGGTTTTGAATAGGAGATCATTGTGAAATGTAGCTGGTTTTGTAAATTTTGCATCTACACGTTGACATGGTTCGGTATTCTTGTTTATATTGGTGAAAGCATCAAAAATGCTTAAGGGGTGCATTTTGGACCGTTCTCCCCTAAATCGGATTTTACTTCAAAGAAAGCCTTTGTTAAGATTCGTGACGCCACACCCGATGAATTTGAGATTGCGTCAGGCGATGCACAAGGCAGTCACTTAGGACCCAAATTTTGTTATATTTTACAACGGCGCTTAGAGATACGTTTTTTAACCTCAACAGTAAGGTCGTCTTCAGTGCAGCGTAGCTGACTCGACTTGACTCGACAACAGTAAGGTCGTCTTCAAAGACACTGAAGACAGCCTTACTGCTGAGGTCGAAATACGTATCTGTCAAAGGTACAATCAAGTGGTGGAGTTAAGTGGACTTGTACGAACTCGTTTTATGACAAGTGAAGACATTCCACTTAAATTATTATTATTACCAGGCTAAGATCGGAGTGGCCTGTGAAATGCATAGAAGTCTCCTTCATTGTAAGATTAACCATGATTGTATTAAAAACCTAAAAAATCCGCAAGCATGGAATTTATTATTCGCAGATGCTATACTCTCCATGGACGTAGGAATAGTATTGAATCTCACTAATGTTGTTAGTTTTTCATGCTGCTATCAATACAATCTAGCATCAATTAATCCCCTTACTTTGTCAGAAAGATTGATTGTTCTTCACATTCCGCAGCAATGTTCCATACGGCGATCATGGCCAGGTTAGGATGCAGTCAATGCAATGAGTTGATTCAATACTAACTGCACAATAAAGTCATCCATCTGAATCAAAAACTCTAACTATGGACCATCAAAGTATCGTCATCTCCGCAGAGGCGATTGTTTCCTGGGAAGTCTATTTGTTTTATAAATTGTTTTGAAAAAAACATCAGAGCAATCATACAATGTAGGAGAGTTGCTATGCCATGCGTCTCCATTGTTGTACATATGCGTACATGATGGTGAGTGTTTCCGGGAACCATACCCACACTGTCGTCTGTGTGACTGCTCGTCTGAATGATATTTCGCACGATTCAAACATATCACATCAGATTTTTTATATGTTTGCTCATAAAATATGCAAGCGACTTCCACAGAGTGAAAGAAAAATCAAATTTGTTACTAGATAAGTAGACTCGGGATTTAAACATAAATAAACAAGCAACAGTCACCAGTTGAATAGTACCGTTTTGATTCATATGAGGAACACTCAATGAGATGTTGACTTCAAAGTCCCTCGGTGCGCAATGATTTGAATATTTTTGATACCCTTAATAAGCGATTGCGACACAATTCAGTATAATAAACACTTAACAAAATCTGTGCAATGTCGACGCATATACAATCTTGCAAGATTTGTATACACATATTAGATTAAAAATATAGAGAACTATAAATTATAATATATATAAATATAAATATACACTTTATATATTAATCTCACGATTTCATAGATGCAATGAGGAATTGTAAGAAAATGTGTTACCCTCTGATTAGTAGCTTAAGGTCACTCCTGACAGAATCCAAGTTTCAAAGTGCTCGCGTTTTCGGGGGCACACCACTCGATACGGAGGCGGCGGACAACTGTCATTTTTGTTGATTCAGCTTTGCTGCCTCGCAGCATGCGTGAAAAAATAAAAATAACAGTGGTGTGCCCCCGAAAACGCGAGCACTTTGAAACTTGGATACTGTCAGTAGTGACCTTAAATGATGCTAATACAAATGCATAGAGCTTTCAGATTAGCGCATGATAATACTATTCTGCTGATTGTTTCCAACCGGTACTGAATAATTTATTTGGGTCAGCTTCCTTCTAAATAACATGTCTTCAAAATTGTAAGAAATTTTAAATACTTTGTTTCAAATTACTAGTAGCACTAAAATTACTATCAGCATAAAAATGTGAGAAATTCTTGCTTTTAAGCGGAAAATGATTGCAAACTAAGGACTTATTAGTGAAAACCATATAATATTATAACCTTTTTAGTTCTGCGAGATATAAGTGTGCTCGGAATTTGAAACGAAACGGTACTGTGAGCATCCAAAAAATATTTCCGTCTGGATTAGTGTAATCAGTGAACAAGCAGTATTTCGCTTCACTCAAGATGAAGAAACATGTCTATTGCATTGACTTCAGTTGATGTATTAATTCAATAAGATAAAGCATGAAAACATCCTTATCATAACAGTGTACGACAGACAAGTCCCACACTCCCCAGCTTCAAATGAAGGCACTTACTTGGTCTGTCGAGCTCGTTGATGAAATCTTCCGTGTCGGCGTAGCTTCCATTGCTGACTGGAAATGTCGTCACCAGGGCAACCACCGTCAACAACACTGCTGTTCGTTTTGCCATTTCCGTTCTGCTATCGGACGAAGTGAGCTTTGGTTTATTTAACACTCTATCACTACTTGAAGCACTCAGTGCGCTTTTCCCGCCAGTACGCTTCCCCTGACGGGCTCCTTCGACCAACGGCACTGCACATGGCCTACTGTGTTCCACCGGAAAAGTGTCCAACAGTGACACTTCTCCGCAACAATATTCAGGTTGCCGGCGGAATGTCATCACGTGTCAGATTTGCCGTCAAGAAGAAAAAAAATTGGATCAATCATGAACATAAACACTTCGTTTCACATTCACTCGGTTTGCAATAGCAATGTTCGTTGTTTGCCTTCGCATTTCGCTATCAGTGCAGGAATATCAAATTTATGGCTTCATTTTTTTCCTTAATCCACTTGCGTATGCCTATAGGAGCCACGCAATTTACATTCGATCTACTGACTGCTTCTCACTGTTTAGGCTTATTTATCACTCGATAGACACATTTTCACAGGATTCACAGGGATCGAGCATGCAGGATCTTACTTCATTTCAATGGATGGAGTGTCAACGTTAGACACATTGTTTCATCGTCGTATCTTGTTGTTTGCCACTTCATGGGGTAGTATTTCTGCAGAAAAAGAGGGAGAGAAAAAAATATGAACATTTTCACCCCATCATGAATTTCCAAATATAAATAAATGGGAAATACGTTGCCTTTGCCTCTCATATGTAGTCCACAAACCAAAGAAAAAAAAGCTGATGTTATATGCATATATTTGGAATGTACATTTATTTCATCTCTACCAGCGATTTCGACGTCACCGGCGTTTGTTGAGCGACAGCGAGTATCGTGATAGAACAATTCGCTGGAATCACTACTAATCCAGCTAGCAATGAGAAAAATAACTCTCCGCCATATCATAAACCTCGGTTTTATACGATATGGGAAACAAAGAAAACAGGATTTGCAAATACAATTAAATATTGGATGTTACTTTTCCTTTTTTTCATTTGCATGTACAAATAATGGATATACCATTTTTACCTATATGTGGAAAAGTTAAATTCTAACTGAACAAATTTTGATAAAATAAAACTAAACTACGTTTCAGTGAAAAATAAATTTTTAAATAAATCTTTTTTATTTTTTGTTGGTTTTCTAGGCGAGAATTGGTTTTCAGATGATGTTAAACTCATTCCGAAAAGTTGTTGATATACCGAAATACCAAACCAAAAAAAAATAGCACGTATGAGGAATCACATCACGTTTCTTTGGCAACTTCCTAAAGGAATTCACAACGTCTGGTACCGTAACTGGAAGAATTCCTCAATAATGCAAGGAAGCGGGCAACCTACGCTGACTGCCACTCGTGTCATGGATGTTTGCTGCACGTAGTAAACATAATGTGTGTTGTGTCTTGATATCATTTGGAATTTCGACAACTGGGAGACTGGAAGCGGTGTAAATGATATATGCTACATGCCATTGGTTCACTGCATTTAATCGAATTAGATTATGGGTAAACATTTGTAAAATATCACTTGGAACTACTGTCTTGATTTACAATCTACATGAATAACCTAATTTTTATCAAAATGTTAATTTGAAATGACAGAAAAATATAAAAATCTGTTTTGCAGCTTTAAAAAAAGAAGTTTTTATGATGTTTTCCGCCAAAGACACTATTTTTATTAGTTCCACATTTATATCTGATTTAAATATTTTCCAAAGAAGTTTTCCATGGCCAAGAATTGAAAGTGCCCGTGTACAATCCATAATAATAATTTTAAAGAACATAGAAATAATTGAATTGGCAAAATTTAAAACTTTTGTATTGCTGTACGTTTTTCCGACAGCATTAACGGATCTTCTTAGCCGAATTACATTTACCCTCTTTTTGTATCCTAGAAGTTTCGAACACTCCGAAACACCCTCATAGTCTGCTCGCTGGAACAAAGAGCAATAAGAGAATAAAAATGATTCTGACTAAACTTTTTCCAAGCGTGAAGCTCCATACCGTATCGTAGGAGAAGAAACATTACCATTCTTGGTCGCATTGGGTCCGCTCGCGCAAAAAAAAACCTAAATGTGATGGCAACATCGTTGTCGTTTTGAAACTGCTTCATATCATTTTATTTCTTTGTACCTTCCCCCCACTAGGAAACGTAATTGGACCAAAAAAGGTCCTTGTTTGCCTCCAGAAACACGGAGTGGGAAATCTAACGCGCGGGGCGATTTTTTCCAGAACCCATCAACGACCAGTGTCAACATGGCTCAGTTCTCCCGAGCCCAACCAACCGACCGCTCTCGGTGAGATGCCGTCATGAATAATCCATTACCGAAATTGTTTTACGTCGCTTGTCGCGCTGCCATGGCAAACCTAATTACGGGGCAATCCTTAACGTTCGCGACAAGCAACAATAACCATAGCGACAAGCCGTATCGGGTGATGTAATCGCTTCAGGAGATGCTAAGCTGATCCGTGTGCTCCACAGTGGCGGGTTGTTAGATTTTTTTTGTATCCGTTCGAATACAATGCTGCTTTGAAGTAATTGATTAATAAAATACTCATTCTAGTCATCTTGACAAAAATGCTCTTTGACCAATGCGTGACACTTAGACTTTGAAATTAAAACAATCAAAATCGAAAATGAATTGCCGTTCGACAGAATCCGCGTATCATTCATGAACCCATTTCAAAGATTTGGGTTTCAAAGTTTTGAATATGATGAAATCCTTTTTGCTAAAAGTTTTTGAACAAAAGGTAATCAGTAAAGCCGAAATTAATGGAAAACGAAGAAATAATGGTTTTGATTATTCATCATTAGCTACTCAATTGTTTTCAATAGATTTAGTATTTTGAAACGCTTGTCGCTCAGCCGAATGTAACTTGCCAAATGGGACGTAAGGTCGAAAGTTATCTAGCCGAAATTCGTTTGCCTGAATCGAATATTTGGTCGAAATTGTTACTAGGCCGAAAACGATGTGGTCGATGTGTTTTTTATTTATTTTACGAAGGTAATGGAAATCTGCAACCAGACACCTGGGGAGGCGAACCCACACAGTAAAATATTATGAAAATTAGACACGACGGAATTCATAATTGAATGTAAAATTCGGTAAAATAATTTGTACCAGACCATAATTTTAAGTTCTGTGGTGGAAACGATAAAATAATTGAAATTTCAATTCAGTTTCTCTTAATTTTACATGATTCTACCAGAAACCTTGATGAGCCAGCACGTGGCTGTCAAAACAAATCAAAACAAGCTTCATTGCATTTCATTCAGACTGCAGCTGGCATCAGTTTTATTTATATATGCATCAACCAAAATGGATATCTGCACATATACACAAGAAAATGTTGTTGCAATTCACACGAAAGTAATGCACATAAAGGGAATGCCAAAAGAGCGTAAATTTGAACGATATAATCACCTGAATGTATGCAATTTGTATCGCATTATGGATCGTTCAAGAATTGCGTCAATCGTTTTTCGGCATTTTCAACCCCCCTCCCCCCCTCTTGTCACAAACTGTCACAAATCATTGAAACCCCTCCCCCTCCCCCTGTTCTTACGTGTGTCATTTTCATTTTGGCGATTATTTTGGTTTTTCTTTTTCATATACACTATTTTTACAATAACATAATGAGTTATGTCCCTTACTAACAGTTTGGATACGTTTTTAAAATGCGAGTTGTTCCTAAAATGCTTTCAGTACACTGCCAAAAATATCTATATAATATATATGTGTCGCCGTTATACATTTTTGAAATAGCTCCACCCTAATATAATCGATATAGAACCACACATACATTAAATCATTGCTAATTCGAGACCACACATAAAGTTTATTTGAATATATATTTTATTAATAGTTCGCATGGAGAATGGCTATTGTAGATCCAGTTGAAAACCGAACTGAGCTCTCGCCACAATAGCATTTTCTCCTATTTCCGGATGTCGCAACTGCATCGCGAGTAATGCGCATCTATGCCATAGCCGTGCGCCATCATGCGCATCACTCGCGATGCAGCTGCGATATTCGGAAATGGGAGAAAATGCGATTGTCGCGAGAGCTCAGTTCGGTTTTCAACTGGATCTACAATATGTGTGCGCTGATATACATTATAAGTTAAATCTATTGCATACATTTAGGGCGAACTTGTAGGAAAAGATCCATGTACGCCCAGAATAGTGTAATTTTCCACGCCTTTATTATTTACGCGTCGATTACTTTTCATTATTTTGTTCTGTGTAGAAACAAAGTAGCCTTTATTGCGCTGCTTTTCATCACTGTAACTCTTTGTTTGTTGCCTATTCCGACGAGAAATCTGTGATGCTTTCAGCAAACTCAATCTCCAACAGTTCCGTTTTGGAAGAGATTCCGTGTCGTGTAAATTTAAGCTATCGTTTAGTCTGCTAGAGAGTAGTTGAATCACCAGAACGCTTAACCTGTTCTATCTGGATCTGCTCGCTTTCAAGAAGTGGAAATACTCGAGTGGCTAACGAGATAGGCTCTCACTCTGCGGATCGAAGTTCGATTCCCCATGTTGGTAATTACAGCACGTGTAAATTTAAAAGAACCTATAACTTTATGTTGTTAAACACGGAGGTCAATTTGTTACATCTACTTGAAAGGAAATTTACAGGTTTTGTTCGAACTGTGCAGGTAATGTGGGGATGGGATCACCACTCCCGACCGACTAAAACCAAAGACTTCTCCTCCAGTCATTCCCCGGCCCGCAATTAAGCAATACTTTGGGGGATGACTATTGAGCATTGCGCCCCTACATGACGCACACAAGTGCACGTATGCGCCTCAACTCTCCTAGCAATCCCTATGCACCACATGTGCACAAGACATACTGGCACCACATGTGCCCCAACACTCACCTGCCTATGGCGCTCGAATGATTGCAAGAATCATAAAGGTACCCTGCAGGGGATACCTCATGCCGCCATCTCACAACATAGACCGTCCTCATTCAGTATTGTATTCACCCCGTCCTGCAACAGGGTAGCACCACTCGTCTACCAATCCGGAGGCGACCCTAGGTTGTTGGCTCCTATGCCGCTCCTACCTCAGCTACGAGGCAGACCCTTTCATGTCTCCTATTTCTGAGGTGCCGCAGAAGCATCAACCCCCATACACTCCTGCCAGTCATAGCGAGACTTTCGTGTCCCCTACTTCTGAGGTGCCTAGAGAGACTTCACTCAATCCGCCCCTACCAGCCGGATCACACTACTGCCTAAGCAGTCACTCTGACCACACGTACCATGCGAGTCTAACTTGTGTGCTCGCTCATACATTCAGTCCTTATCGCTTGCACCACTTATGCACCACTCTGTTGACATTCAGTCTCTCACTCAGTGGGGGTTGTAATCCCATCACCCATTTGTATCCACTCTGTGCACCTCCTATGCATCGTTTGGGCGTGGAACACCCGGCACGTCACGCTTGCCTAACACTCACATACCCGGGCTTTGATACTGCCAACAGGGTGTCGAACAGGGACTTTGCAGGCAATTCCCCCTATTGATATTTCGAAGCCCAGATAGTCCTCAATCAGTGTGGTGGTCTCCCCATCCTGCAACGGAGTGGCACCACTTATCTTACATGTCTCCAATTTATGAGGTGCCGCAGAAGCATAAACCCCCCGACACTCCTGCCAGGCCTCACCAGACATCAGTCATTCTAACACTACCAACCATGCGTACCATGCGAGGCTTACTTGTGTCCCTCGCTCTGCGGGGGTATTACGAGTAATACCCCAAACTCCCAGCTCTCATTCGCTCCGCATGTGCTACTTGGGGAGGGGGGTTTGGGTACCACCCACTGCCACCCGCATGCCGACGAGGCAGCCCTCACTCTGTGGAACTTCCACAGGCTCCGTTAACGACCTGGCTAATTGTTTCACTTTGCGGGCAGCAGGGACTATGTCCAAGGGCTTGACGATCCCTCCCCAGGCCATCTGCGAGTTGTGGGGCCTGTCTAGAATGTGGTGGGGTTTGACAGTGGGCCCTGTTAAACCTCTATAAAAAGCTGCATGTATGCGCAAGTATGCCCCACTAAAGCGACCGTGTGCCGCTCAAAGCGCACAAGCCAAAGTCCTGGTGTTCGGTGGGACGCTAAACAGCCCTAACACGACGGCCCTCCGACGAGACAGGAGGTTTGCGCAGGCCCAATAAGCCGCCTGGAAAACCAATCATTACGAACAATATAAGAGATGATACAACTCGATATAATCGGCAAAGACCTAGGCGACGAATACAGGATCACGATTGGAAGCTTGGAACATGGAATTGCAAGTCGCTAGGTTTCGCAGGTTGCGACAGGATGATCTACGATGAATTGCATCCCCGCAACTTCGACGTCGTGGAGCTGCAGGAGATTTGCTGGACAGGACAGAAAGTGTGGAAAAGCGGGCATCGAGCGGCTATCTTCTACCACAGCTGTAGCACCACCAACGAGCTGGGAACCGGCTCCATAGTGCTGGGTAAGATGCGCCAACGCGTGATTGGGTGGCAGCCAATCAACGCAAGGATGTGCAAGCTGAGGATTAAAGGCCGTTTCTTCAACTATAGCATCACCAATGTGCACTACCCACACGAAGGGAGATCCGACGACGAGAAAGAAGCGTTCTACGCACAGCTGGAGCAGACATACGATGGATGCCCACTGCGGGACGTCAAAATCGTTATCGGTGACATGAACGCACAGGTAGGAAGGGAGGAAATGTATAGACCGGTCATCGGACCGGATAGTCTGCACACCGTATCGAATGACAACGGCCAACGATGCATAAACTTCGCAGCCTCCCGCGGAATGGTAACCAAGAAACGGAAAACCAAATCGACCACGCTCTAATCGACGGTAAATTCTTCTCCGACATCACGAACGTCCGCACTTACCGCAGTGCGAATATTGGATCCGACCACTACCTCGTTGCAGTATGCCTGCGCTCAAAACTCTCGACGGTGTACAACACGCGTCGAAGTCGGACGCCGCGGTTTAACATTGGGCGGCTACAAGACGGTAGACTAGCCCAGGAATACGCGCAGCAGTTGGAAGTGGCCCTTCCAATGGAAAAGCAGCTAGGCGCAGCGTTTCTTGAAGATGGCTGGAGAGATATTCGATCCGCCATTGGTAGCACCGCAACCGATGCACTTGGCACGGTGCCCCCGGATCAGAGAAACGACTGGCATGACGGCGAATGTGAGCAGCTAGCTGAAGAGAAGAATGCAGCATAGGCAAGATTGCTGCAACACCGCACGAGGGCGAACGAGGCACGATATAAACAGGCGCGGAACAGACAAAACTCGATTTTCCGGAGGAAAAAGCGCCAGCAGGAAGATCGAGACCGTGAAGAGACGGAGCAACTGTACCGGTCTGATAACACACGAAACTTCTATGAGAAGTTAAACCGTTCACGTAAGGGCCACGTGCCATAGCCTGATATGTGTAAGGACATAAACGGGAACCTTCTTACGAACGAGTGTGAGGTGATCCAAAGGTGGCGGCAGCACTACGAAGAACACCTGAATGGCGATGTGGCAGACGAAGATAGGAGGACATAATTTTACCGGCTCCGGATCTCCAGTAGGAGATTGGCCGGCTGAAGAACAACAAAGCCCCTGGGGTTGACCAACTAGCAGGAGAGCTATTTAAACACGGTGGTGAGGCACTGGCTAGAGCGCTGCATTGGGTCATTACCAAGATTTGGGAGGAGGAAGTTTTGCCGCAGGAGTGGATGGAAGATGTCGTGTGTCCCATCTACAAAAAGGGCGATAAGCTGGATTTTAGCAACTACCGCGCAATCACATTGCTGAACGCCGCTTGCAAGGTACTCTCCCAAATTTTATGCCGTCGACTAGCACCAACTGCAAGGGAGTTCGTGGGACAGTACCAGCTATGGCAGCTACCGGCTACTGGCAGAGGACCAACGCGCACTTGGAGTTTTCGAAAGGAAAGTGCTGCGTACCATCTATGGTGGGGTGCAGATGTCGGACGGTACGTGGAAGAGGCGAATGAACCACGAGTTGCATGAGCTGCTGGGAGAACCATCCATCGTTCACACTACAAAAATTGGACGACTGCGGTGGGTCGGGCACATAGCCAGAATGTCGGACAGTAACCCGGTGAAATTGGTTCTCGACAACGATCCGACGGACACAAGAAGGCGAGGTGCGCAGCGGGCAAGGTGGATCGATCAGGTGGAAGATGACTTGCGGACCCTCCGTAGACTGCATGGTTGGCGACGTGTAGCCATGGACCGAGCCGAATGGAGAAAACTCTTATATACCGCACAGGCCACTTCGGCCTTAGTCTGTCTTTCCCTCGGCACGGGTCGTCTGACACCTTGGGATTCGGGATAAGGGACGCCATATTGTCAGCTTCAGTGTTGTACTGAGCCTGGCGATATAGCCGGATTTACTCCGTAACGCACTGCTTCCGAGTATCCATATCCCAACGTAACGGGAATTAGTCAATGTGTCACTTGACCGAAAAGATCATACGGCCAAAAATGTTGAATGGCTGAACTGGTTTTTAGGCTGAACTGGTTGTTTGATCGAACAGGTCAAATCATTTGATCGAAATTGTCGTTTGTCAGAAAGGGGTATTTGTCTATGAACGTCGTTTGACCGAATAGGTTATTTAGTCAAGAAAGTCATTTGGCTGAAAATGCTTTTTGGCTGAAAAGTAGTTAGACTGACTAAGTTATTTAACCGGAATATCAATTTGGTTGAAGACTTTTATTTACTTTTCACTTCACTTTAGTGAACTAAATCCAATTCTTGAGAAATACCCCTCTGGGAAGTACCAGAGCCAGATTTCTTTTTCATCTTAATTACTTGGACTGGTGAGAATCCTAGTAATTGAGGAATTTCAATTTTAGTTTCATCCAGTGATTTATCATCACTGGGGAGACCCAGTCGGGTGGTTTAATCCCCGGAAACAGGCAATTAACTTTGATTGAACTATTCCTTTCCAATGCCACTCACGCAGATGCAGAGGAATTCTCAGTCGCACTAATGTTGTTCTTAATCTTAAATTTACTGTAAGGACGTAGCCGACATCGTTGATGGTTTTGGAAAAAAAACCACTAAATCATGTAGAATGAGAATGGTGAGCTGTGCATAGTTGTGTTTTTTTCGCCCATAATCGTATAACCAACACCTAAGAGCGCAATACCAAGCTATGAATAAATTTCATATTCAAACAAACAATAAAATCAACAAAAATCATTAAACAGTTCGAAAAAAATAAAAAACTCATTTTACAACAAGTTCTTCTCGACATCCGTCCACTGTGTGCACCCCCCACGGTTGACAAAAAATAAAAAAAATAACAGAAAACGACTGAGATCGAAAAATAAAGTTCAATTTTGCGGAAATCGATGTTTTGGATCTTTTTTTCTACCTTATCTGGTAGGGTTCAGTTCTTTTTTTCCTCATATGACCATTTCGATTCGCACTTCACACTTATTCTAGTTGCTGAAGTTCAATTTGGTCATATTTCCACATCAACGTCAGTAGCATTTCCGTTTTGATTGATGTTTGAATTGGAATGGTCTCCAGCCTGAAATGCATTGGCCGTAGCACGATTTGGCCCAGGACCCTACTGAACAAAGTGCCGGAGATTGTTGAGCACAGAGTGATCAGCAATAAAGGTTATGGCTTGTTGAACTTTATTGTTTGCTGAAGGATGCCGCGCAGTTCTGTGATTGAGATTGTTTACAGGGGTCCCGTGGAGCTTGTTGAGTGGAGCTTGAGGGTTGTTTATGCAGTTACCTATGGGTGAAATATATTTTGGTAACAGTTTTTAATGAATCATCAGAGTGCATCAAACCAATATTTGCCATCTCAAAATGTAGGCAACAAGCTTCATCCAACTAAATGATACTCAAATTCTAGTTGCATTATATTATTTTGATTATTATTTAAATTTTAAACATGTTTAGCTGATGCTATCTAGTGAAGGCAACAATACCCGACCAAATGAAAATAGCTCAGTCATATCAAATCTTGATTAGATAGCAAAACGATATATGGATATGATTGATGTAATACTATGATGCACTAAAAAAATATGAGTTGAGGCTTTTTCTAATCCATAGCAATGCTTGATATTTAAATGACAGTTCGGTGCAAATTGATGATATTATCTCTTATATCAATCAAGTCCATATCATGTTTTGTTATTCTGTTCATGACTTCTACACGCTAATGATAATTTGGTAGAGCTAGAAGTAGTGATATTCTTTCTCGAAAGACCTTTGCAAACTACTACTGGTACTACTAATTGGATTATTTTGGTGAGCAGTTAGTATTGGAGTAGTACATGATAGGAACAGGCTCAAGAAAAGACAATGTAAGTGACCCACCACTAATTTTCATCGGTGGTGACGAAATCGAGGTGGTAGAAGAATTTGTGTACTTGGACTCACTGATGACCTCCGATAACGAAACTAGCAAAGAAATTCGGAGTCTCATCAAAGTTCGCACGTACTTTGGACTCCCCAAGACGCTCCGATCGAATAGAGTTCGCCGCCGTACCAAACTGACTATCTACAAAACGCTCACAAGACCGGTAGTTCTCTACGGACAGGAGACCTGGAGGATGCTCGTGGAGGAACAACGCGCGCTTGGAATTTTTGAAAGGAAAGTGCTGCGTACCATTTATGGTAGAGTGTACAGTGCGTGGAGCAGTCGAAGGAACCACGAGTTGCAACAGCTACTTCAGAACCATCCATCGTTCACATCGCGAAAATCAGACGACTGTGGTAGGCCGGGGACGTAATCAGAATGTTGGATAGTAATCCGGTGAAAATGGTTCTCGCCAACCATCATACGTGAACAAAAAGGCGAGGTGCGCATCGAGCAAGATGAATCGATTAGGTTGAAGACAATTTGCGGACCCTCTGCAGACTGCGTGGTTCGCAACGTGCAACCATGGACCGAGATGAATGGAGAAGACTTTTATCGTTTTATGCACTGCACAGGCCACTCTGGCCTTAGTCCGAGAAAATAAATAATAATAACATTCTGGCCCGACAAAAGGAAACTTCCAGAGTGTACTAACCCGTTTAAAATGCCTTATATTTAACAGCATAAGTATGCTTTAGATTGGACACAACGACCCATCCCGGTGGTGTACGTTACGTATCGTCTTCTTTGGCTAAACGGGTTTCACATTCAACAGATTTCCGGTCTAAATACATGGAATCATAGAATTAAAGGATATACCTCTGACTTTAAGGGTAGCGTCCAAAATTAATTAGCACCAGGTATTGATGACATTCAAACACAAATTGCGTTTGACAAATCCCATTATTTCCTATTGGAAATGGAAATAGGCTTGACCGATTATTTGTCAAAGAGTAATACTAAAATTCAATTTTTAAATACTAGAGTGCTTTGAACCGAGAAAGTCGACAACAACGCTAGGTGAACAAATCTGTTTTTGCCTTTCTCGTACACCAAGTGTACGTAAAGGCTATTCGTACAAAACAAAACATTCCAAAACATTTTTTTCTCTACAACTGCAGGAAAAAGCTTGACAAATTAACGTCCGGTCATAAAAGCACTATTTTAGTCTAAGTAATTTCAGCAGCCATCAAGCTGCTTCAATTCCATCACCGGTCTTTCTCTTGACTTCCTGGAAAAGTGTTGCACTTCTGTTCTTCCCAAAACGACAGAAAATGCCAAAACAATTCATATAGCGGAATATATTTTTCGCTATAATTACTGTCCTTATGCATCTTCCTCTCTCCGGTTTTGTCATGCGAAAAATAAAACTGCAACCTGCGCGATAATGGCTCTTTTGTCAACAACGTCATCCACAGGACCACTCTTGAGTCCTTGTCAAACGCGTCGTCCTCGTCATGATTGCTGGCCGTAGACAGCCCTCTCCTCTGTTCGTTCTGTCTGCCCCTCCACCACCATGCACAGGTCGTCATCATCGTCATGTCAGTTTATTGCTGAGCGTCGGCATATGCCCAGCGCGGTGTGAAGCGGCATTCTAGTGCCAGGAAGCCCGTAATATCGCTCGTGAAAAAATGCACCAGTGGGAAACGCTAATGCACGGTAGGAGATGACAGGATATACAAGGACAAGAGATATGGAGTACACAGTGCCATGGCAGTCGAGATAGCTCCCGCGCTGTCATCTGTCCCATATTGTCGTTGTCACCGCTTCGGCTCGCGTCATTATCATTTCGCTTTGCCGGCAGTTCTTTCTGGAGTAGCGTTGCTCGTGACAACTAGGGTGAGCTTCTATACCGGGAGCAGCGGGATATTTTGGGAATTCCTTCCGCTTTGTTTGGTGCACGTCACCCATTCAAGCTGCAGTGGAATAGCATTGAAGCTTAAGTTTCGTGAAAATATGACTAGAGTCCCGAAAAACATATATTGTGCTCAGGTTGGTAGTTAAGCTTTCATAAGAGGCTGTGTACTAATTGCGTAGACAATCTCAGTTTACTCGTACAACAAAGGTGTTCTGAAAGGCTATAATTTCAGTTCGAAAGCGATCTTTCTGTTATAGAGTAGAAGACCCATATTTTCATACATTAATCGGGACTCGAGCTTACATTTGGTATACGCACATAGCTGTACAAAATGTAAGAAAATACAAGCTTGATGTGCATATGCACAACAAATGAAACATTTAGTTCGATGAATGTATTGAAAGTTACTACTTCCTTCGGTGGGGTTTGAACCCACGATTCCAGTATGCTAGACAGGTTCTCCCTCAGATCAACGATCCAAGGACGCCATGTTTCCTTCTTCACAAATAATGCATTTTTCGGAATAAGGTAATGATGGGTTTTATTTTTTTCTTTGGAAGTAGATGTTTACTCGAAATAAAGCAACGGTCAGTGTAACTCATTTTTTGGAAATAGGCGTTTTCCCGGATTAAAACAAAGGTGATTGTAATTCCTTTTTTCAAAGGCGTTTTCTTGGGCTAAGGCAGTGATCTCCAAAGTGCAGCCCCCGGGCCGCATGCGGCCCTTCGAAGCCTTTCCCTGCGGCCCGCGAAAATTTTCAGAATGTACACTACATGTGGCCCGATGATAAGCATTAGAATAAAAGAAACGCTATTCATCATGCTCACGTAAGCCAACAGGAAACTACTTCGATGGTATTGCCATGGGCTATGAAAATAGCAACTTCGTCCATTTTCCGCAGATTCAAACCTTCTTCTGATAAATTGTTGTTGCGAGGTGCGTTTGTCAGTAACAAACTCTGTCGATGACAAAGGGTATATTGTTAGGCGTTGCTCGAATATTGATTCCCTGCATTTAATACAAGTTAAAGTTTGGCAAAATTTAAACATGCTTTATTTTTAACTCCAGAAAATAAGCTGAATATCAACGTACTTTACGCTACCGTCGTGCAAGGCTTCTTTTGACTCCGGGCTACTTTGGATTATTGATTTAAAAAAAAAACTCAATGGAAATAATTCCAAGTTTAAAACAGAAGATTGCCATCCAACTATCAACACGACACCCTAATGGTGATAATGGAAATTTGAGAGTAATTTACGTTATAATTCTTGTTTCAATATGTTCAAAGTAGCCCTCAATTTGTCAAAAGAACCCTCGAACGATGGTAACTAAAACGTTTAACAAAGTCAAGAATTTTCCCATGCTTTGACTAGTTGATGAATAAAATGTTTAATAAAATAGTGCGGAATTAACATTTATTTGATTTCTATTTAAAACTACCGGCAAGTTCACCTGGCTTTGAAAACATCCCGCATAATTATGGACCATACGTAGAACGCATCTGTTATAATTGAAGAGAATAAGTGTTATTGTAGCGGTGGTCTCACTAATAGTAGTTAATTATAAATGGACAGTCTTATATACTGTTTCAACAATAGCTCAGATGGTAAACGGCCAAACGACCATATTAGTAATGGGCGGTTAAGTATAATTAACATTTAAATCCGGTCATTTTTTCGAACAAAATTTTCAATGTACCATACATCAGTTGGTACATGTACAATTGAAGAACTATATAATTACACATCGACAGTATGTTATGAGTGCCCATTTGAGTGAGTGTTGTGAGTGAGCCCATACAGTGAGTGTTGATGTAGGTTTGGTATGGTGAATCAAGCTTAAAATTGTATGTTAACAATGAAGCGAATAGTAACAATATATCTTATAACGCATATGTAATTTTGACTGCATAGTATGTCGTTTTTCATTATGCAGGATGTTTGTCAATGGTGTCACGAAATCGACAAGTTATGATCAATGGTTTATCGAAAACTTAATTTGTATCTGTTCAACGACACAGAATTGGAAGATTTCAATATTTTGACTGTCCAAAACGGAAATAAAGTTATCAGTTCCTTATCCTTTATTCCATGCATTTACGCGCATAAGTCCATGAACCAATAGAATGAGGTTAAGGAATCGTTACTGTTGTGTGCAGTGAACAATACTCCTTCAACAAAAAATCTGAATCTTAGAATCGTACGACACATCATCATTTGAAAAAAAAATGGATTAGTATATGTTCTGCAAACTATGCTAAAAACATGTTGTTGCAAAAAGATTTATGTTGTGTCAAGTCCGCTACCACAAAGTATCTGTTAGTATCAACTAAAAGTCAGCTACAAGTAAATACTCTATACTTTTGATTTGATACCAAGTACTTTTGGAATCGATACTTTGATATCTGATACCAAGTAAGTATCGAATTGAAGTACTTGAATAAATCTAGTAAACCTTAATAAGAAACTTTCGATTTTTTTTAAGTAATCTTTAAAGTTTTAGTATTTAATTTAAAAAAAATAACAAGTATTCATTTTCTGCCGCTCAACACTTATTTGTGCTAATCGCGGTATATTATTAGTGAAATTCACAAAAGTGATCTAAGCTTTATTTTATAGATTTCTTATGATACACTTAAATCTGAGGATCGTTAATGTGGCCTATCCTTAATCCTACAGTGACCAGGCGTCTCATATTATGCGGGACAGTCCCAGACAATGAATTCAAGAGACTATGCATTCCATAAAAAAAATCTAAAAGCATTTGAATAACCTTAAGGGTCTGGAGAATATGGGAATATTGAAAATTAGCTTCACCGTCTTCATCCAATGGTTTTCCAGACTGAAAACTTAAATAAGATAAAGAACAACGGAAAATACCCAGTAGACCAGTGAAAAATGTTTTGCTTATTGAAGAATTTCCACGACTGACGCGGGAATCAAACTCTCAGCTCATAATACAGAACATACGTACACTTACTATGCCATACGCTCAAATGACCGGCGCCGCAAACCGCACGGCCAGGAGATCAAGATTGTAAAACATTTCTTTCAAAAATATTAAGGAAATATAAAGTAATCGCTTTTGAGAAATCGAGTAGTTGGCATCATACTGGGTGTTGAAGGTTGATAGGACACAACATTCTTTTGAAACCATTTGATTACAATTTTAATACATTATTATATACTCAAATAATTACTCATAACATATAATATAAGAAAATAATTTTGAGCTTTATATAATATAACCTATATACATAATAATGAATACATAATAATGAATTTCTGTCTTTCTGAACCTTATAGACTCCGAAACTACTGAACCGATCAGCGTGAAAATTTGTATGTAGAAGTTTTTGGGGCCGGGGAAGGTTCTTAAGATGGTTCAAGACCCCTCCCTCATTTGGGAAAGGGGACCCCTATACAAATGAAACACCAATTTCTTCATAACTCGAGAATTAATTAAGCAAATGGAAAGAAATCTGGCATAAGGAGGTTTTGGAAGGGAAGATATGTTTCTGTGGCGATTTTACCCCCCCCCCTTCTCGATAGGGGAGCTCCCATACAAATGAATCAGAAATTTCTGTATAATTCGAAAAATAATCAGAGAATAAATCAATTTTAGACGAAACCAAGTTTGTCTGCTCTGCTAGTCAATAAATAAAGCTATCAAAATAAATAATGCATTAAGTATCCCGGATTGATCCATGAAAAAACTGGCCACTTTACTCTATCCTATATCGATTTAAAATTTCCTCAAACTCGATAGTAATATTTGCAACTGTGTTGCAAAAGTCCCATCCCATTGAAGAAGCATAAGAGAGATTCAATCTTTAGGAACATGAATTAAAAATACCGAAAAATATATTTTTGCAATTCCTGATTATAATATCTGGCATACAGCACGCCATTGAGTGATAAAACGGCCTACTTTTCCATACCAACCAAATGGGTGCTTTAATGACCATTATGCAAAAACCTCTTTAAGGACAAGCATCATGGAATCCAAATTTAAAAGTATTCGCGTTTTCAAGGGCACACCACTCAATACGCAAGCAACGCACAACTGTCATTTTTATTATTTCACACATGCTGCGACGCAGCAAAGCTGAAATAATAAAATTTACAGTTGCGTAGTTTGTACAACAAGTTGCAAAAAGATGATTTTTTCAGCACGAGTTGTACGTTTATCCAACGAGGCTTGCCGAGTTGGATAAATACTACGAGTGCAGAAAAAATCTAGTTTTGCAACGAGATGCACACGATATTTTTTGCAATGACGAAAAATGGACAAATTAAATAAACTGTACCAAAATTTGACAGTCTAATTTACCCCACATGATCATTCTTGCCAATAAATTATGTTGCTGCAGAGAACAATCAGATTCCATCTAACCGTACCACATTGCATTGCTCGATAAGCCGTGAAGCGATAGATCTACTTGCCTTTGGAAATTTTTGATGTCATGTCCATCAAACTATTTCATGTACTACAAGACGCAGAGAATACAACTACTGTTCTGATGTTCGTTTTTCAGTATAGCACCCAAATGAGTGTTATAATGAATATTATGCAACCCATTTGAGTTGCATAATGTTCATTAAAGCACCCATTTCGTTGGTATGGAAAAGTATCACTCAAACACGAACTGTCAACCAAATATTATGATCAGTAAACGCAAAAAAAATCCATCATAGCACTCATTTGGGTGCTATAATGAAAAACCAACATCAGAACAGTAGTCACATGACTACATTTTGCCGATCATGCTTGGGTAAGAGATCAAATAGTGCATTCTCTGCATCGCGCAAGAATGAAATAGTTTGATGGCTATGACATCAGAATTTTCCAAATGCAAGTGCATCTATCGCTTCAAGGCTTGTCGACCTATGCAATGTTTCACGATAACAAGGAATATGATTGTTCTCTGCAGCAACATGATTTATTTGGTTAAAATGATCATATGGAATAAATCAGTTTGTATCGTTTCGCTACAAATTTACCATATTAAAGCCAATTTTTCGTCATTGCAAAAAATAGCGTGTGCAACTCGTTGCAAAACTCTATTTTTCCAGCACTCGTAACATTTATCCAACTCGGCAAGCTTCGTTGGATAAACGTACAACTCGTGCTGAAAAAATCATGTTCTTGCAACTTGTTGCACAAACTACTATTACCGTCGTGCGGGGCTTCTTTTGACAAATCAGGGGCTACTTTGGACATTTTGAAACATGAATTGCGACGTTAACTACTCTTAAATTTCCATTATCACCATTCGGGTGTCTTGTTGATAGTTGGATGGCAACTTTTTGTTTCAAATTTGGATTTTTTTTCTTTTAGTTTTTTTAGAAAATCAAAAATCCAAAGTAGCCCCCGGAGTCAAAAGAAGCCCCGCACGACGGTAATGATAAAAAAATACAATCGGTTTACATATTAAATGACTCACGTGAAATAAAGCTTAAATAAAGTAATTCAATTATCAAAGAACATGCTCCATTGACAACAAATAATGAATTACTACTCGACTACAAAACAATTGTTCGACTACAATCGACTACAAAACAATTGTTTTTGAATTTTACTTCAAATATATGAGTACTTATATGATACGAGTAGGTATCGATACTACTTTAAAGTAAAAGTATCGATACCTCAGTGGTATCGTTTCATCCCTACCTCTTAGGAAACAGGCGTTTGCCTGGAATAGGGCAGTAATGACTATGATTTCTTCTTTGGAAGTAGGCGTTTACTTGGAATAAGGCAATGGTGGATGTGATCCCTTTGAAAGTAGGCATTTGTCGCCCCCCCCCTAAATGGTGGAATGATTGAACGTGTACTGAAATGAATTCGCTTAAACATGTGCACTTTACAATCCAATCATATTCAGAAATAGGTTTTTGAAATTCAAGATATTCCCAAAAAACTTATAAGGATATGCAGGATCCATACTATATGAAAGTTCAAAACAACTCGAAACATTTCGGGCTCAAGAATTCTCCTAGAAATCCTTCTAGAAGCTCCCCTGGGAACTTCTAAATTCCTCCGGAAAGTTATCCACAAATTCCTCTGAAAATCGTTTGAAAATCCTTCTCCTGTAATTGTAATTTCTCCTTATCTAGAAACCCCCAACAAATTTTTTTTTTAGGAAATTCATGAGGAAGTCTCTTGAAGATTTCTTTTTTACCTATCAAGTTTTATTTCTAGACATTTCTTCGGCTATTCTTTCAGGAAAATCTCCGGCATTTCCTTCAGGAATGCATTCTAGAGTTCCTCCAAGAATACATACGGAATTTCCTCCCAAAATTCCACTAGAAGTTTCTTCAGTATTTTATGACGGAAATCCTCCGATTTCGCTCCATAATTTCATCTGCTAATCTATAAAAAAAAAAATCTTCGGAAATTCTTCTAGAAACTGCTTCGGGCATTCCTCCAGGAACTCTTCCTTAAATTCCTCCGGGATAACTTCCAGGATTTTTTCCGGGAATACCTCTATAAATTCAATAGCGAAATCCTCTAGAATTCTTTCCGCAATTGTTTCAGAATATCCTTCAAGAATTCCTCTAGAAATTTCTTTACGAATTTCTCCAGGAACTCGTCCAAGTATTTCCCCGGAAATTCAGGAATTTCTTCGGAATTTTTTCCGCGAAATTGTCCTAGAATTCTTTCCGTACTTCACTCGGAATTTACTCCAGAATTTCATTTAAAGTTAAGTTTGGGAGTTCTTTATTTATTTATTTATTTATTTATTTATTTTATTGTTACCTCCATCTGACTTATAGTCTTAATGAAGTTTACTAACAGCTATTCACACATGTCTACAAAATAGTCACAGAAACTTACAAAACAGTCAATTACTATAAAAAATCTACATATATATTCTACAGCATCTGTTGTTTTCCACGCGACTTCACATTCGCAGCCTTAACTGGTTAGCAAATATAGAAGCTCCCTCATCAAACTCGAAAAACCTAAATGCATCGTTGAAACGCGAAGCCATAAACCTTATTGGATCATGCTGACCATAACGGCTATTACGAGGAGCGAGATACAGGAAATTTCTGCGTCGTAGAGGTCGTTCTGGAACATAAATATACAATTCAGCTAGAATAGCAGGGGCATCGATCCCGCCGGTCAGTATTTTTGCAACGAAGACTGCTTGTATCGTGGTCCTCCTTTTCTCCAATGTTTCGATTCCGAGCAGCATGCATCGATGTTCGTATGGCGGTAGAATGGGTGCATCACGCCACGGCAGATTTCTCAGAGCTATGCGAACGAATTTTCGTTGAACCGCCTCGATTCGTTCGATCCAGCTCCTAGCATGAGGACACCAGACCACCACTGCTGATTCCAAAATTGATCGTACCAATGCGCAGTACAAAGCTTTGAGGCAGAGGGATCAGTGAATCCATCGGCCATCTTTAGAATAAAGCCAAGCTGTTTGTTAGCTTTAGAGATAACGTTTTCGTAATGAGGTCGAAACGTTAGTTCACTATCGAGCAACACGCCAAGGTCTCTAACTTGATCGAGTCGTTCCAACGGTTGTCCAGATAAAGTGTACACATGGTGCAACGGATATCGTTTTTTTGTGAAGGAAATCGTACTGCATTTATCGACACACAGTTCCAGGCAATTACGTTTGCTCCATTCTTCGAAAGAATCCAGCATGTTTTGTAGCTCCAGGCAATCATCAATACCCGCAATAATCATATAGATTTTCATGTCATCTGCGTAGAAAACTCGATTGCCAGCAGGCAATACATATGTGACGTCGTTGATGTACAGGAAAATAATAATGGGCCAAGGTTACTCCCCTGGGGCACACCAGATGTGACAAAGAAAGCGTCGGATTCTATCGAGCCAAGTCTCACTTTCATTGACCTTCCTGAAAGGTATGATCTTAGCCAATTGACGATTGCTAGTGAAACACCTAACTTTTGGAGCTTGTGTAGTAGGACGTCATGATTTACCCGATCGAAGGCAGCTTTGAAATCGGTATAAACAGCATCGACTTGCAAACCCGCATCCATAGAGCGTATGCACACAGAGGAAAACTCAACAAGGTTAGTATTGACTGATCTTCTCGGATAGAACCCGTGCTGGGCACAGGAAATATGATTCTTACAAGATTCGAAGAGGGCATTATTAACAATAATCTCAAATAGTTTGGAGCAGGCGCACAGTGATGTTATTCCTCTGTAATTAGCTACGTTATTTTATCGCCTTTCTTGTGGATAGGGGACAAAAACGATGCCTTCCAGCTAGTAGGAAACTCCATTTGATGTAACGATTTGTTGAACAGCTTTACGAGTGGTGTAATAAGCGTAGTTGAACATTCCTTCAGAACTGCAGAAGGAATTCCATCGGGACCGGGAGATACGGAGTATTTTAGCTTCTGGATTGCATTAAGAACTTGATCTTCTGAAATTTCGGTGATATTGAAGTCGATGCTATTTGTTACAACATCTCGTAAGGCAGCGTCAATTTGTGTAGGTGATACTTGTATGTTGGAAAAAGCACTCATAAAATGTTCAGCAAACAATTCGCATTTTCTGGAAGCCGTTTCAGCAGAGGATTCGCGCAGATACATTAAAGAAGGCAACCCATCTTCCTTGCGTTTTGACCGGACGAAGGACCAGAATCGTTTCGGACATGTGCGCAGACTTCGTTGCATTCGGTCTATGTAGCGAGCATACAAGATGCGGTTGTAGCGCACATACTTATTGCTGGCAAGCGAGAAGCGACGTTTGGAACAAGGCGAGCGATTAAGTCGATATCTCCGGAGTGCAGAGCGCTTAGCACGCTTCAATTTTGAAGACGTTTGTTTGCCCACGGAGGTTTTAACGGTGGTCGCTGTAGCGGAACATTAGCTTCAATCACTCGTTGTATCTCGTCGTTGAAGAGCTGCACCATGGCATTGAGATCTAGTTCGAAGTCCAAGAAACGCCAATCGATGGACGAAAAAGCGTCGTTCAGTGCGTCGTAGTCAGCGCGTCGAAAATTGAATCGAATGATATCCATAACTTGATCGAAACGTACAGGCAAAGGAACAGGGACAGTGACCTCTAGAGGAGGATGAGGTACATCAATTTGGACTAGCGTTTCATCAGCTTCTAGAATATTTGCTGCTAATGCCTCATCGTTCACTGAAACTAGATCCAGAGTGCGAGAACTGGGGTTTGTCACCGAGTTTATCTGCGTAAGGCCATGAAAGCAAAACCCATCATATAACATGCCGCCTGCTCTTGTCAATCGTGATTGGTTGGCATCTAATACTAGACCTCCGTCTTCAGAAGGAGCCCAAAACATTTCAGGATGATTATAATCGCCGAACTGGAAAGCAATGTCTTGCGGGTGCAAACGAGACAAAACAGAATTCAAAGACTCGATGTGCTGCTGAATCAGATTTTCATCATTCCTACGGTCAGGTGGTAGGTACAGCACTCCGATGCTGATAGAGTTTTGTGGCAATTTGATCTTCACCCATAGCTGTTCCAAATTATTGCTCACCGGAGCCGAATCAATATTGCAACTTAAATAAGACGCAACAGCTATTAATACTCCACCTCCTCTGATTTTGCGGCTATTTGTGGCATTTCGATCAACTCTGAATACGTTGAATGAACTGCCGAAAAGTTGGGTTGATAAAACCGATGCATCAAGCCACGTCTCTGTCAAAACAATAACGTCGTATGTCGAGTCTACTGCAGCAAGAAAAAACCGGTCGATTTTCGTTCGCAGCCCTCTCACATTCTGGTAATAAAAACGCAATGACGAAGGAGAAGGAATACCATAAATACCAGAAAAATACCAGGAATACCATAAATACCAGAAAAATACCATAAATACCATAAATACCAGAAGGAATACCATAAATACCAGAAAGAAAAGCTGATTGGCATTTAGGTGCAGCGCCGGCAGATGAAGTCATATCATTCGGATTATTCAAATAAGGAGCCGATGCACTGTGAATTGAAATATCATCAGGTACGGAAGGGACTGCTTGCACATCATACTTGCCTGTCGTTGGTGTTCGGAAGCCCCCTTCTCCAGGATCATACGCAGGGCCGGAACGTCTGATGAACGATGACTCGTAAGGCTCGACTGCGATGATCGGATATGGGGCTTCCTTCATACTGGTGGCAAACGTGCGTTCCGGACTGAAGAAAACAAATTTCGATCGCCTATTGTTAGGGAATGATGAAAGTCCTCGTCTCAATAACTGCCTGGTCGCGAATGAGCATGGTCTGGAAGTTTTAAATGGTTCAGGAGCAGAATTGCTCAAACAAACAAAGAACTTGCCTGGCGTTGGAGTTCGGATATCTTCCAAGAATTCCTCCAGGAATTTCTTCAGAACAAACAAAGAACAGCAATTCATTTGGGAATACTTGCAGGATTTCATCTGGGAATTTCTGCATTAATTCCTCCTGGTATTTTTTCGGGAATTCCTTCAGATATTTCTCCAGAAATTCCTTCATGAACTTCTCCAATAATTATTTCAGTACTACCTTGTGAGAATTCCTCTGGAGGTGCTTGTGGGAGTTCCTCCAGGAGCTCCCCCAGGAGTTTTTCCAAAAGTTCCTCTAGTAATCACTCCAGGAACTTCACAGGGGATTCTTTGAGGATATTTGGCAGGAATTTCAAGGGAAATGGGATTTCGTAAGTTCCTCTAGAAATTCAACTCCGGGTATTCCATCGGCTGTTCCTCAAATTTCTCCAGGAGTTCCACTAGTAGTTCTTCCGGAAGTTCATTCAGACTTTCTTTCAGGAATTCATTTAGGCTTTCTTTGGGAATTTATCTACAAATTCCTTCAAAAGTTCTTAGACAAATTTCTGTGGGAGCTCCTCCGGGAGGTCATTTAAGAATTCTTCCAGTAGTTTCTCCTGGAATTCTTACGGAAGTTCATCCAGAAGTTCTTACGAGAGTTCCTCCAGGATTTCCTCCGGAAATTCTTCCTGTAGTTCTTCAATAAATTCAGTTCCTCCGGCAGTTCTTCCGAAAATTCCTCTGATAATTTCTCCGAGAATTCCTACAGAAATTCCTCTGGGAGTTCCTCCGGAAATTACTCCCGGAGTTCCTTCTCAAAGGAACACCCGGAGGAACTGCCGGTGAAACTCCCGGAGAAATGCTCATAAAAACTGCTGGTGGACCTCCCGGAGGAATTCACGTAGTAACTGCCGGAGGAGCTCCCGTAAGAACTCCCGGAGGAATTTCGGGAGAAACTCCTATAAAAATTCCTAGAGGACCTCCCGGAGGAACTCACAGAAAAACTATCGGAAGAACTTCGGGAGGAATTTCCAGTTAATTTTCTGAAGAAAGCCTAAATGATTTCCTGAAAAAAGCTTGAATGATCTCTTGGAAGAGCTACTGGTGGAACACCCGGAGGAATTTCTGAAGAAACTTCCGGGAGAATTTTTAAATGAACCGCCAGAGGAACTACCAGTGAGCGGAGACGAGCCAGCCTCGGGCTGAAAGTCTCCTTAATAAAGACACAAAAAAAAACTACCAGTGAATTTACCAGAAGACTTCTCGAAAAAAAAAAATCTTGGAGAATTCATCTTATAGACAAATCTCGTCTAGCTGAAACCTTTGTAGGGGTATGTAGCAGGACCATCATCATCATCAGAGGACCTCCCGAAGAATTCCTTGAGGAGCTTTAGAGGAATTTCTGTATAATTCCCGGAGGAAATTCTGGAGAAACTCCCGGCAGAATTTTCAGAGAGCCCCCGTAGGAACTGCCGATAGAACTACCGGAATAATTCTCGGAGGTAATCCTGGAGGAATTCTTGGAGGATCTGCCGGTTGAACTCCTGGGAGAATTCCCGGAGGAATTTTCGAAGAAACTTCTGCAGCATGTCCAGTGGAAATCTTGAAGTTTCCACCGGAATTAATCTAGCAATTCCTCCAAAAATTCCATTGTTTATTTTATTTTCGGTATAATTTCTGTATAAATTTTCGGTGGAATTCCTGGAGAAATTCTTTGACATTTTCACAAGAAATTATTCGAAACTTTCACGGAAAAAATATGGAATTTACACAGGAAGTTCGAAGATTTTTCGCGAAATCTCAGGAATGTTTATTGGCAATTCTGCGGAATTTCGACGGAATATTCTTAGGAATTCCAAGGTACAATTTTTCAGATTTTTATATGAGAAACAGCACGAAAGAATTATCTGAAGGATTCCCTGCAGAACCTATAAAGGAATTCGTGGAGGATTTCTTGGAGTAAATAATGGTGGAATTTTTGGTCAATTCCCGGCGAAGTCAATTCATTGCCGAAGAAATTGCTGGAGGCATTCCTGAAGAATCCGGGCGTGAATGCGTCACGTTTCTTGGCATTACGTTTTAGTACAAAACGCTGACGCGCAACGCGCTCTTGTGATCCTTTATACTGTTGGTTGTGGATTTGGTTCAAAGTGTTTGGAGCTTGGAAGGAAAAAGTACCAAGCACTAATATTCATGTGTTTTTATAAAACTACTATAAAACTACGATTCAGAAGACTTAAAAAATTTGCCCCCTCCCCCCCTATTCGAAATCCTGGCTACGCCCATGTTAGGTTCTACAGGCTTACTGGGCCTACGCACAACTTCATTTGGGACTAACCACTATCTCTCTTAGATGAAAGCAAGGCACTCTCCAACAGTCGACATTTTATCCTGGCCACGTTCTATTTAAGAAAGATGCAGATAGCTCTAAGACCTCTCATATGTGTGCCACGGGGGGTTTTGAAATTGTTAAGTGTGAAATAGAGGAAGCGGTTAGATAGAAAGAAATAAGATTGAGATACAAAGAAAAAAGGGACGCATGAGATTGAACCCTCGACCTCATGTTAATAAGGCAGAGACGATAGCCACTAGACCATCGAGCTCATCGGACACTAGATTATTCATGGCATAACAAGAAAATATCGATTTTCCTACTAGCAGATTTGTGTTAGTGCATTGCCAACTGCTACAGTCAACTATTCTTCTCTCACAGCACATCGCAAGTGTTCCTAAATATGTTATAATCGGCAATGAGTAGATTGCTCGTTAAACCAACTCAGTTCTCGTACTAAAACAAAATTCTCATTTACAACCATTAGGTAATATTAGACTACCATCGCCGTTTAAATTATTGTGCTTTCTGTTACTCCCAAATTTAGCTTATAAACCGCCTGAGCAAGTCTGTGGAGAAACCGTATGCTATATAGTTTGTTTCAATGAAAATGGAAATTTTCTGGAATATGTTATTGTACACACCCACGAGGCACCGTTAATTATGTTGATTTTTTCATCGCACCAGTGAAGAACCATTCTTGATTCATCCGC
This sequence comes from Armigeres subalbatus, assembly GCF_024139115.2. NCBI lineage: Eukaryota > Metazoa > Arthropoda > Insecta > Diptera > Culicidae > Armigeres > Armigeres subalbatus. The sequence goes on along the minus strand of NC_085139.1, from coordinate 143,702,519 downwards.
TGTTGTACTGTTGGCTCGTTAAAAAGGACTATACAACGAGTAGACCGGTTCACAGACTGGAGGTTCTCTTAATTTACGAGAGTGTTTATGATGAAATAGTTTAACGGTGTATAATAAAACACAGGGTGTAAATGAAGCCTTTCTGGTATATAATATAAATTACTACACACAACCCAGCATCCAAGATTCTTATACAAAAAATGTAAGCGCACAAACAAATATTGTTAGAAAAGCTTACAAAATTGTTAGATTTTTATAAAATACTTGTATAAGAATCTAACAATTTCGCATATGCCCAGATCTTATGCAGGTTTTTGTAGATTCTTATACAGCATTGTGACCGCCGGTTGGGTGTATCATAGATTTTCTAAAGATTACCAAACACGATTTAATTGAAAATTAAAAGGTTTTCCAGTCTTAATGTCCGTGTCTCAGGAGTCATGCTATCAATTGTTTTTATTTCGGACAGTATTTTCGATAGTTTATCTGTTATTGGTCAACAAATCACGCTTGAGTAAAGTTAGCGAACAGTTGGAATAAACATATTATGTAACAAATCATAAAAATCTGGAAGTATCGCTTAGGCCAGAAAAGCATTCCTTCTTTTGTCCTGTTGATTTTTGGATAATGAAATAGAATAACAAAAAATAAGAGAGCGGAGACTGAAGAAGAAAATAATATTTGTTCCGGCCTCATCTATTGAAATAAAACAAAACTAGACAAAATTTAATATTGAGCTTGTCTATAGAAGCACGTGATGGGATGGTGAGAATGCGTGATTTTTTCACTCCCTTGCTGCTGTCCATGTTTCGTAGATGAGGGTCCGTCGAAAAGCGGTCCATACCGATTTATCAGAGAGCCTGAAGAAACAAGAGAGAAAATAGAGGAAAATTAGTGCACAAAAATCATGTTTTTTATTTGATTGGAGAAATAATTCCTCAACAGTTGAAACTTTTTTTCTGTTATTTCGGTTGGAAAAAAATTGTGTACGTGCTGATGTTCGGTGAAAAGTTCGTTCATTTTGCTTCTTTTTTTTTCGTACTACTAGACAGCAGAAAGGGTAGAAATTTTTTAAATGACGAGGCGTATTTCGGGTTGTTTATTTTAAACCCAGATCAACGAATAGAATGAAACACACAAAAAAACAGTCATAATCTGCTATAGAAATAAATTTAAAGCCAATTCCGATAATGTTGAGACGATATATTAGTACAGATGCTGAATCCTTTTGTATGATGATGGTTTTTGTCACGCATTAAATGCTGGATTTAGATTGAACAATCGAAAATCACCGAAACTGTTTCATATTTCCAGGGGTCTGCTAAACCAGGTTCATGTATAACAGTTCAGATCAATTTCAAAAGGAATTGAATGTTTATCAACTCATTGATTGAAAATATCCTGTAACAACACATGCATCAATAGATATGTAGGAATACATTTCCGTTGTTCATTCGAAGTGCCGCAGGACAGCCACAAATGTATTTGGTACAGAACCCAATGAAAATTGGGATACTGTGTAACATTATTAGTTTTGATTAAATTTTGCTCCCAAAACTTTGCCACCGGCCTGACCTGAAATGATTGCGATTGAGCTTCTTCTTATTGGCATTACATCCCCACCCTGGGACAGAGCCGCCTCGCAGCTTAGTGTTCATCAAGCACTTCCACAGTTATTAACTGCGAGGTTTCTAAGCCAAGTTACCATTTTTGCATTCGTATATCATGAGGCTAACACGATGATACTTTTATGCCCAGGGAAGTCGAGACAATTTCCAATCCGAAAATTGTCTAGACCGGCACCGGGAATCGAACCCAGCCACCCTCAGCATGGTCTTGCTTTGTAGCCGCGCGTCTTACCGCACGGCTAAGGAGGGCCCCTTAACGATTGAGCTCTTTCTGCTAAATAAATGACAGAATTGATAGGATCCGACTTCAAACTTCCATAACTTCAAGTTGATTAACACGATCAGTTAAACTCATTAAGAACCCTTTCTCGACGAGAAAACTTTCCACAGATTTCCCATCTCATAAGACGTGCCAAGAAAATTCCATAAATCATGAAGCGAAAATCACTGCTGAACATAATACCTTCACTTCCGTCCGTAATCCGTGTTAGGTGCACAACATTTAACAGCATCAAAGAAAGGGCAATTGACGCTTCTTTTTGCTGCGAAAAATTCCTCTCGCCGAGATAATCCACGAGAACAGAAAATCGATTCTACCTTCCATCTCAGAAACATTCCATCTATATAAAGATTTATTTTAAAGCGCCTGCAGCTCGTTCAGCCATAACGTGTAGCTTTAATTTGGAAACCCTTTTCCTCATTTCCTGCAATTTGGTCGGAGCTGAACCGTACCAAAGCCGCAAAAGAAAATCATTTTAGCAGTCTCCAAGTCCCAGAAAGACAACGTACGACGCCAACGTTGATGTCGAGGGCGACGACGCTTTACAAGTTGTCCCCTTGAATGTTCCGCTAAATTGAAAATGAGATTACCGAAAAGGAAAAGTTTTCCTGATCTAAGACGGAGAGCAACCGTTCCATGTAGAACCACTTTCATTCTGAGCCAAGAAAAAAAAAACACACCCAGGTCGTGCATGCGTTGGGACAATAAATTAAGATTGGATGCGGAATAGAGTGTTCCTTCTGGGTGAGAGAAACCAATGGACCCAGACAAAACTTTTGGGCTCGTTATCGGTCGATCGAATCTAGGAGAATAGACAAGAACGACCAGAATGGAATGGTTACGGATCAACACGATTGCTTCTTCAAGGGTAGAGAATGGCCGCCATTGATTCGCCGCCGATCTAAAGTCAGAAGGTGTTTTGCATTTCAAATTAGATTTGATTAGAGAAGGACATAGATTTGTCAAAATAGTTCGTGATGAACTATGATGCTATCAAGTTGCCTGAATATGAATTATCAATTTAACTTTCTGGATGATATAGTTCCCGTTCCCATCTCACTGAACATAGATTCGTCACATCGCGAAAGAAAAAAAACAACTCAAATCTCGCTATCTGTGAGCACTGCTCAGAAAATCACAAAAAAGGAAACAAATCAAATTGTTTTTGATGCTCCTATGCAGTTATTTTATTGCGGATGGTACTAACAGGAGAATATTCATTGGGATACCATCTTCTGTGCTGAATGATTGACGAGAGCAACTATGTAACTGATGTGATAGTTTTCAACAGAAAAAAAAACACCACGAAACCCCTTCAATTTCCCTTAGTTAGTTTTGTTTCCACTTCATATTAAATTTTAATTAGAGTTGCAATCTCAGCAAATTTCCTTATTGCTGCAAGAACAATTTTATAACTGCTACCAACCTTCAGTCATCACCGCAGGTTTCACCGGTACCGCACCGTAGCCGGGGACTTTATACCAAGGTGGTAGGAGGAGAAAGTTGGTTTTCTTTTTTTTTGCTTCCTGCAGGAAGCCGGTCGTGAAGGCAGCTAAATGAGTAAGAAAAGTTTCTACAGCTTCCTTATCAAAAATGAAAATCTTTGACTTTATTCTTTATGATGTAAAGGATATATAGTGCAGTTATCACGTACATTTGGCGGGCATGTGCTCAGCTATGTGAACCTCTGTAAGAAAAAAAGTATGTTCAGCATCAACGAAATGAACACTTGAAAAAGCTAACTTGCAGTTAATTGACTACAAATGCTGATGAACTTGAAAAAAAAACTTTAGTTCAGTGCAGACCAAACGCGAAGTTTACATTCATTAACCTCGTACTGAAACTTCTCAAGGATGTTTGTTAACGACTAAGAAATACTTGCCTTCAACGTCTTACCAAGTGAAAAATACATCCAAGTAATATTTTCCTTGGATGATTAATATTCGCTGTTTCAAGTATGTAAATGTACATACACCAATAATTGTTTGAAATTTTCCTCAAGGCAATTTTAGTGCCTAGCTAATCCTTGTTAAGTGCAGTCAATCACGTTCCAACTCAACGGGGAAAAATGAAGTTATTTCGGTTATTTCCGCTCCGCTTTGATATCAAGCTTGCATATTATTATATGCAAATGAGTAATGATTACCCCAATATAAATGTACAACCTTGTTGCGTTCAAACACTTCCGAGCTCTCAAGCAGCTGCAAACCGGCACTTGACACATAACTGTCGGAGAAGTGGGGGTGTGTCGTCGTATCGCACGATGAAGTGGGTCCGAAACCAACCCACTTTTACACCGGTAGAGTAATTCGATCGCAATTGCTGCCACTTAACAACATGAAACGAACGGAACAAACCTATTTTCTATGTGAAGTATCGTGGCTCGTAGTAGATGGAAACAAAGTATCGAGAAGTGTAAGTAAGTGTATTAATGCAAGCTCAAATATCAATCCATATTTTACTGGGTTTGATTTCATTATATAAAAAGTGAATGGAAAACGATCTGCTGAAAACACTATACAATATACTTTTATCCTTTTACAATAACCTTTTAGCCTTGAGCTTTTAGGATGGTAGGTTTGCTCGACATTACGTCCACGTTGTTTCCTAAGTGGACGATTCTCAAGATGTGTTTCTGGCAGGCATCTATGCATATTATCAGGTATTTGGAAGGAAGCAAACGAAAGGAAAGACTAATCTAGAGACGTCAAATAGCCAAATTGGTTCAGTCAATGCATTACAAAGCCTAGGGGGGGAGTGGTACTGATTACTCTCCGCACATAATGGCTAATATTTTTGACAGTGTAGTGTCTACGAGTGGGACTGTGCTATTCTTAGCTCACGTAAATAAATGCATGCACTTACTCTTTCTCCCATAAAGGTCATCAATATAACAAACAATAGCGTTTCAAAACCTCACAACGAAGAGCTTATTTTTCCCGCAAGAGGGAGCGTGTTTCAAATATCCTATTAAAAATCTTTTAAACGAGTGTGAAAGCGCCTCTAGCAAGTACGGTTTTGTCCCAATTAAAATAAAATCAATGGAAAATTGATATATCTAAAGGTTAAAAAACGAAGTGATTAAAACACTAGATCTTATTCAGTGTGTACCCGGGTAGAAGAAGTAAGTAAAAAGAAAATTGAGAAATAAAACGGGAAAAGTGATGGAATGTGAGAAGTGAGAAACGACAGGAGGGAATCATTAACTGCGAGTTGTGACGTGAGAGGTATGATGGAAGAAAATGATAATCCAGTAGCGAGAAGCGAAACACGAGCAGTAAGAAGGTAGAAATGAGAAATGAGAAGTAAAATGTGAGAAATAAGAAGCGAGAAGTAAAAAATGATGTGTTGAAAGCAGCCAAAAAATTGATCTAGGGAGAGGTTTTCCGAAAAAAAAAATTTTTCGAACAAAAAATTTCTTCTGAAAATATTGTATTTTCTATTGTGGAAAGTGCAAATTGGGCAAGAATTGAAATTGGAAAATTGATAAATGAAAAGCGAGAAGTGTAACGGAGAACCAAATAATGGAAGGCGAGACTCGAGAGAAGATAAATGAGATGTGGGAAGTTAGAAGTACGAAATATGAGAACGTAAAAGAGAGACATCGAAAGTGAGCAATGTGTTGCGAGGCGTGAGAAGTAAAAAGTGATAAGCAAGAAATCAATTGCCACAATCGAGAAGTGCAGAATGACACGCGTGACGTGAGAAGCAAGGTATTACAAGAGAGAAATGAGAAATAGGATGTAAAAATGAGAAGTAACATATGAATGTGAGAATTGAGAAGTGAGATTCGAGACGCGAAGAAATGTAATGGTAAACGTGAGTAAGTAAGAAGTGAATTGAGAGAAATAAGAAATGAAATGTGAGCAATAAGAAATGAGAAGTGCAGAATAAGAAATGAGAAGTGAGAAATAAGAATTAACATGTGAGAAGAGAGAAGTGAAGAATTTGAAGAGAGATGAGAGAAGCAAAACGCGAAAAATCAGAAGTAAGGTATGAGAAGCGAAATGTGAGAATTCATTATAGATAATTTGGGACCGATCTGCGATTTGAGCGTAACCTATTTTGTAAACAAACATAGGAAGGCGAATTCCTGAGAAAGCAAGCTTTTTCTGAGAAAGCCACGGTATGCATCCAACAGAATAGGCTTTCCTCTTTTAGGTAAGGGAATTAGTTTTGGAGAAAAAAGCTGGCATTCTATGGAATCTGCATAACAAAGTTTATTTACAAAATAAGTTACGCCCAAATCTCAATTCGGTCCCAGTATCGGTAACTTCCTTTCTGTTCTTAAGCTCTAATTGTCGGTGAATTAAAAACTTCTAATACGTAAATAAAGTGATGCGATAATTATTATTATTATTGTCTTCTTTAACGAGACTTTTGGCTTTTGACTGGCACCTTTCGTATATTCGTTTTGTTCATCATTTTTTATTAACTTTTTTAAATAATTTTGTATGATCGGTCAGTTACTTTTTAGTGATAGGTCAGTTATTAATGTCGATGCCCACACCTTTTCGCTCAGATTTTCAAAGCGCCATCTGCCAGACAAAAACTACGAAACTTTGTAGCACAATTGCATAGCGCCATACAGGTTGTTGATACGCACGGAGGGTGCGGATGGTCTATCGAGTAACCAGTTTGGCTTCCGAAAGGGTAAGTCGACCGTAGACGCTATCTTGTCGGTTACCAAATCCGCGGAGATAGCTATCCAGCGTAAGAGGAGGGGAGTTCGCTATTGTTCAGTAGTGACTCTCGACGTGAGGAGTGCTTTCAATAGTGCCAGTTGGGCAGCTATTGCAGATGCGCTCCTGCGTCTTGGAATTCCCGAGTACCTGTACAAGATTCTCGGAAGCTACTTCCAGAATCGAGTACTGGTATACGACACGGAGGCGGGTCGGAAGTGCGTTGACATAACCTCAGGGGTTCCGCAAGGTTCCATACTGGGTCCGATGTTATGGAACGTCATGTCGACGGTGTCTTGAGGTTGAAGTTCCCGGTGGGCGTGGCAATCGTCGGCTTCGCTGACGATATTACGCTGGAGGTCTACGGCGAATCGATCGAAGAGGTGGAGTTGACTGCAGCCCACTCGATCGCAATTGTGGAGGAGTGGATGAGTTCCAGGAAGTTAGAACTGGCTCACCACAAGACTGAGGTGGTTGTTGTTAACAACCGAAAGTCGGAGCAGCAAGCGGTGATAAGGGCAGGCAGCTGCACGGTCACCTCTGAACGCTCCATCAAACTCTTGGGGGTAATGATCGACGATAAGCTCACCTTTGGTAGCCACGTCAATTACGCCTGCAAGCGTGCCTCCACAGCTATAGCGGCATTGTCCCGGATGATGTCCAATAGCTCTGCGGTTTATGCCAGCAAGCGCAAGCTTCTGGCTAGCGTTGCTCTGTCCATACTGAGGTATGGGGGGCCAGCTTGGGGCACGGCCCTGCGTATTAACTGCTACAGAACGAAGTTAGAAAGTACGTATAGGCTCATGTGCCTAAGAGTTGCGAGCGCGTACCGTACCGTATCGCACGATGCACTTTGCGTCATCACCGGTATGATGCCTATTGACATCGTTATCGGTGAAGACATAGAGTGCTTCGAAATGCGCGGCACGAGAGGCATCCGTAGGACTGTCAGGTTGGCCTCAATGGTCAAATGGCAGCGTGCGTGGGACAGTTCCACTAAGGGTAGATGGACACATAGGTTGATACCGGAGATAGGTACGTGGGTCAAGAGGCGCCATGGGGAAATCACTTTCCACCTGACCCAGGTCCTTACAGGCCATGGTTGCTTCAGACAGTACCTACACCGGTTCGGACACTCGGCCTCGCCCGAGTGTCCGGTGTGCGTAGGTTTAGAGGAAACGGCGGAACACGTGTTGTTCGTGTGCCCGCGTTTTCGCACAATGCGCGACCACATGCTTGCCACTTGTGGTCTGGACACTACCCCGGACAACCTAGTCCGGAGGATGTGTAAAGATGAAGTTGGCTGGAACGCCGTTTTATCGGCTATCGTCCAAATCGTCTCGGAGCTACACAGAAGGTGGCGCGTGGACTCGAGGAATGGCTATTTCAGGCGCAAATAAGAGGTGGTCCAAGGGTTCGGAGTCGGCTTCATGGGTCATACCGGTGCCCGGTGGTCGAACTCGATCCTTTTATCGAACAAGTGGCCGCGCGTAGAACAACATGGTATCGTCGCTTTCGCGGCATCGGTCAACCGGGCGGGTTCCGAGCCCGAGGACGGAAAGGGGTCCTCGTCAAGGCTGGGGCAGGCGTAGGCACCGCGTCAGCAAGTCCCTCTGTGTGCTGGCGAATAGGCCCTATCGCAGAAAGGTCAATTTGGGGTGCACGCGGCATCATCATTCTTGATACCAGTCGTGCAGAGGGAAGCAGGCGCGAAGTCGACCCTGCCCACCTTCCGAGGACATAGGGCGTGGTAAGGCCACCTGGAAAGCCGGCAATGCGCTGGCACGATACCATGGTGTTCTTCTAAAAAAAGCGAGTCACGGTGTTCGATGCTGCAAGGACACGCAGCTAACCTCGAGGATGCGTCATGCACTGGCCCCCCTTTGAAGCATTACTTTCTGGTTGTACCGAAGGGACGATGGGCTTGGCGGCAATGGAAACGGTTTAGCTGGTCGGGAATGCAGTCCTGCCTCCCTCATTGGAGGTGGCCTCTAACCCAGCACTTCCTGGTCAATCCAGAATGTCTGTTGAGCAGATTCCCCCTCCATTGTTTAGGAAGAAAAAAAAATACTGGCGCGTGGACTCGAGGAATGGCTAGTTTCGGCGCAAATAAGAGTTAGTCCAAAGGTTCGGAGTCGGCTTCATGGGTCATACTGGTGCCCTGTGGTCGAACTCGATTCTTTAATCGAACAAGTGGCCGCACGAAAATGGTATGGTTTCGTCGCTTTTGCGGCGTCGGTCAACCGGGCGGATTCCGAGCCAGAGGACGGAAAGAGGTCCTCGTCAAGGCTGGGGCAGACATAGGCACCGCGTCGTCAAGTCCCACTGTGTGTTGACGAATAGGCCCTATCGCTGAGAGGTCAATTTGGGGTGCACGCGGCATAATCATTCTTGATACCAGCCGTGCAGAGGGAAGCAGGCGTGAAGTCGACCCTTCCCACCTTCCGAGGGCATAGGGCGTGGTAAGGCCACCTCGAAAGCCGGCAATGCGCTGGCACGATACCATGGTGTTCTTCTGAAAAAGCAAGTAACGATGTTCGATGCTGCAATGACACGCAGCTAACCTCGAGGGTGCGTTGTGCACTGACTCCCCTTTGAAGTATTACTTTCTGGTTGTACCGAAGGGACGATAGACTTGGCGGCAATGGAAAGAGTTTAGCGGGTCGGGAATGTAGTCCTGCCTCCAGTGCAGTCCCATTGCTTGTGGCCCGGTTCCAGGCACTTGCAGCAAACGTCGGGTTGCTCGTATATGCCCACAGGGCATACCGACCATCCCACCTTGACGCTCCCTAACTTGACTACCTTGGAGGCGTCCGCTGCAGATAGCCGAACCAATGCTACCTGCGTTCCTGCCGGACCTTTCCGTAGCCGAACGGCTGCGGTGGGCGTCTCCACTTCACACTGTCGCCGCAGTGCCGTGACGAGCTCTTCGACTTCGGTGATCTCGTCCAGGTCTTTAACCCTTAGATTCACCTCCTTAGTGAGTGCCCTCACCTTGACCGTCTCGCCTAGAACTTCCTCCCCCAACTTCTTGTAGGCGGCGCCCTTTTGCGAGACTCCTCGCTTCAGCTCGAGGATCATCTCGCCCATCCGGGTACGTCTTATTCGACGTACGTCGGCGCCTAGTTCACCGAGCTTGACGTCACTCCTCATCGCCTTCAAAACGTCCGAGTACTTAGCCTCGTCCGCCGTGATGACTAGGGCATCGCCCCTGGAGCGATTGACGCCTACCCTAGACTTCTTGCTACCCTCATTCGCCTGGGCCTTCTTTTCGGCCATTGACGTCTTCGGTTTCCTCTTGTTCTTGACCAGGGTCCAGGAGGCGTCATCCCCCTCTATTTCCCTGGTCTGGTGCGGCTGAGAACTTTCAGCCGGCCGTAACCCCTTACCACCGTCTTTCCTGAGTGGACGAACCTTTCCAGGTCCTTCCTTCCCCTGTTTTGGAGGTACCTGGCCGGGGTTCAGCTTCCCAGCCCCACTACCCTTGTTCGGGGTAGTAACCCTCCGCGTTTTGGAGCGGCCCCCAGGGAGCGCATCCTCTGGCGACTGTCTCCCCCGTTTTTGTGTCTGCTCCGATGGAGCGGTTACCCCCGACGTTCCCGCAAATACTTGAGCCTCAGTCTGGGTAGACTTTGGTACCACCGTCTTCGCTGGCACGCCCTCGGTCGATTCGACCTTGCCCGAGTCCGCGTATCTTTGGGCCTCAGTCTGGGTAGACCTCGACTCCACCGATTTCACGGGTTTACACTTGGCCGTCCCGACCGCCCTCTCCAGCTTGGCGTCCAGCATCGACTTTCGAAGTTTCTGCAAGCTCCTCTTGAGGTCCTTGCTGATATTCTGCTTCGATGACGCAAAGTCGATGATGGCGTCCAGCTGTTCCGTCGCCACCTCGAAGGCCGAAAGCCCATCGCGTTTACGGTTCATCGCCTTCACAAGCCATGGGCCGTCTATAACCTCTACTTCTGGCCTCCTATGCGGAGACCTGAACAACCCACCTCTTGCGAAGGGGTTGTCGCCTACACTACTACCACTAATTGAAGAATTGACTTGGTTTTCCATTTTGGTCCCACGAGTTGCTCGAAAAAAGAGGTTCACCACGCCAGAGCCCAGCATGACGCGGTAAGGGACAATTACTGTGGAGGGTGCCCAGGTACCCCACAGGCTCCGTTAAAGGCCTAGCTTATTATTTCACCCCCCTGGCCATGCATCCCCTCGGCACGGGTCGCTTGACGCCTTGGGATTAGAGGTTAGGGACGATGGTCCCGGTCTAACTCGCAGTGGCCATGGGGAGGGGTCGTTAAGCCCTTGGACAAAGTCCCTGCAGCCCCTACTGCCGTAGTTTCCCCCTCGTGGTGCCCATTGGTAACAGTAACCATCCTGTACAGAGGGATGGAATAGCAGCTAAATTAACTACAGTAAAAATGTGGAGAATAGCATTAAGGCCAAATGATCAAATGTTTCTTGTATGCTTACGATTCCTGAATATCATTACAAAGTAACGAAACGTATTGATTCATAAGGCTGACAGTTGCAAAATAATGGAAGGCCTTGCCGCAACGATAGTCCTAATCCTGCTGATAAGAGGAAGCTTGATAGGAGGAGACTCAGAGAATCTATGACAAAAGGTCGAAGAACTAAAGGTTGAAAGACAAAAGGTCGAAGAACAAAAGGTCGAAGGACGAAAGGTCGAAGGACAAAAGGTCGAAGGGACAAAGGGTTGAATGGACAAAAGGTCGAAAGAACAAAAAGTCGAAGGGACAAAAGGGACAAAATTGATTTAAATTAAAAGCCATAGTTTTGAAAACAATACAAAGCAAAAATGTTATTCAGGTAGCATCATCGGTGGTGATAATACTGACAATAGGCTAAATAGGGATGGGATTCAACCATGTTTTTAACAACTTAGAATGACTCTATAATGGAAATAAAGTGTCAATCACAAGCAAATTGTAATACAAGATACCTTTTTGAACGATTTAGATATCCGACCTACCGACTGTGCGTGAGAACGATATCCTTATCTTGATTTAAGCCCAAAACCTCATATTTTTACAAAAGCTCTTATCATTAATATACAATATGCATGTTCACAACCATGATTATAAATCGTTAATTATGCACCATGATTATGATGTATACCATTTTTATTTAATTTATTACCAGACTAAGGCCGGAGTGGCCTGTGCAATACACAAAAGTCTTCTCCATTTAGCTCGGTCCATGACTGCACGTCGCCAACCACGCAGTCTGCGAAGGGTTCACAAATCGTCCTCCACCTGATCGATCCATCTTGCCCGCTATACCGCTATACCCGCTTCCCGACGGATCGTTGTCGAGAACCATTTTCACCGGATAACTGTCCAACATGCTGGCTACCCAGCCAGCCCAGCCCATCGCAGTCTTCTGATTTTCGCGGTTTGAAAAAAAAGCTGTATACCGTGCCGATGTTTTTTCGTTAGTGATACAACAGCGTTACAAAATAAAACACTGCGTGTGTTTGAGTGTTAACTAACATTATTGTTCATATGGTTGAATCGCCGAATAATATGCAGAATTTTCTTCACAATTGGCTTTCAACAATCAAAAAATCTATTATTTAAACTTGTAGAGTATACCAACCTCTTAATATTTGAATGTTAAAATGAGATGCAGACAAAAGAAATGCAGTAGAATTTAAGAAAAAGAGACATGAATAGGTACATAATACTTAGCTTATCCAAGCAAAAGATAAAAGTTTTCCAGGAATACGAGCCGGTACACTATGAGCTCCGCAGTCGTTAATATTTGAAGCGTCATGAATTTTCTGAGAAAAACTTCAAATATCGCCATACAAGATTCTCCATTGATCTACAACTTCGTGTTCTTATTGCACTGAAATATTCTGTCGCCTGTGGTTTATCACCCTCCGCACATTCTCTTCCATGAACTCTCTTTACATTATATATTAAATCTACCTACACTTCATCGAGAGAAAGCGAAATCTACGACAGAAAAATGACACGGTAAGGGCGGTAAGGCGTGTCTCAACTCAACTTCAACTACAGTATTCTTTTAGAATCACGCGGAAACGTTCGGCTGAAAACAGTCGACATTTGAATTTCAACGCGTTCAAACGTTTCAAACGTTGGACAAGTACGAGGACGTTCTCAAGATTACGTAGATACGTATTTTTACATTTTTTTTAATTTGATGATGTAGGTCCAATGCTGAATTAAAAGTCTAGTTATTTATTTGTGCTGAGCTGTGCTTGCAGAAATGTTGACAAGGCAAGGACAGTGACGGCCTTGGTGGGTTAGTCCTAATATTGTCAGAGATTCTAAAGACCTTCAATCCGTTTTGATTCAAATCCCGAACAGACTAAATTCTCAAATCTGCAAATACCGAACCGAAAAACTTATTGTAAAAAATGTATGGATATGCCGAAGAATTTTCCTGGGAAATTCCGAAGGATTTGACATCAAATTTTCGAATGGGAAAGCGCCGTTTGTTAGATTTTGCAGTCAGAAATCGAATCAATGAGTACGCGATCAAACGTGTTTACGCAGAGCTTAAGCGAGATCCGTGTGATTTGATGTGTTTTGTGCGGTCGGAAAGTAAATTAATGAGTGCCATTTACATTTTCGGAAAAATCTAATCACCGTTTCGATCAAACGCTCCTTCGGTTGATCTCAATAGCTTCAAGCGTAACAAGCTGTGTGTTGGGACCACTGCTGTTTGAACGTGACGATTCTCTCTTCTAAACTCTTTTTCGCCTACGACTCAAGACATATTTATGAAATGGCAGGATTAGAAAAACTTTGAATTAATAACTGTGAACATGCTGATAGAACACTAAGTTGAAGAGCTGATCGAATTTCAGTTAAAATTAATATCCTGTCGTTCAAAAAAAGAACAGTTCAATTTTAGCAAAAAAAAAGTTTTGCTAGGATAAATGTATATCCTTAAATTCTCCTTACTGATTCACACAATCCGAACATTTGTTTTGTCAATCATCCTTTTCTGTCCCATTCTTCGATGTACAAAACAGAACTATTCTAAATATTAAATTCACTTCCCCGCAGCACAGCTTTCCGGTAAAACAATAAAAATCATTCAACGGAATGTTTTAGCATGAATTTACATCCTGCAGGATCGCCCTTAGAAATGATAGTTTTATATGCTTTTATATTTATGGCCGTGCTTTCCACAGTGTTGGAAAAGTGATTCCCAAAAGGCCACCCCTCGACGAACCAACAAAACTTGTTCGTGAGACAGGCTTTTTGTATGAGTTTTTTTTTTTTGTTGGTCGTTGGCAAATTGACAAAAAAGAAATGAAAAGCCATACATACAAATCCTACAATACAAAATACCACCCAAAACGCGACCGTTATCTGGCGGCTGGAGGACATGCATCGAGTACGCGCTTTTTTTTTGTTTCCCCCGTGCATTCATTTCGATTTGGTTCATTTCGTTTGCTGCGGAATTAATTCCTGAAAATCCTGGTTTGTTAAAAAATGATGCTTTGAGCTCCGGTTGGCAGAAGAGGATGCGTTTTTTCCTCCTCCCGTCGCTTTTCCTTTTTTTCCCATTCGAGTATAATACATCACTTTCAGGCTATTCAAACCCAGTCCTATGTTGGCTTCCGTTTCCAATTTTCTCATTTGGATTTGCATATATGAGAGCTGGGAAGAGTGCAGTTGGTCGATGGTGGAAGCTGTTATTTATAGCGACGGATTCAATCACTCTTCGCTACATAGTACTGCGACATGCGGTGAAAAGTGTGGCATTGGAGCTTTAACGCAATGATGGAATATATAGTTGAACATCAACATACCCATATTGGGAAGATCTTTTTTCCATTCTCGTACTGTGCCGCATTTTAACCAAATACCTCGAATGTTGACACATCATTACATGCGCTGAAAAGCAGGTCATATGAAATCCTGTCCAAATTCATCCAGGATTTTGTCTAAACGGCATTCGGTTTCAATGGAACTGTTAGCCATCCTTAGTTGGCTGCGCATCTTCACTGTCCACGAGGCCCCTCGACCTACTACTAGTTCACTCCAACACCACGCGAACGCTCCTGGCGGACGGTTGACACTGACAGGTATGACATCGAACTGGTGAGCAATCGGACAAGACACAATAACAGACGAAAGAAGACAGTCTACAACGTGAAATTATTCTACCTTATAAACTAGAATTTGTTAAGCATTTTTTTCATAGTTAGAACATCTAACTATTATTCAATTGTTATCTAACCGCTAAATTACATCAACTGGCTAGCTAACCTAAAACTTAGCCTAAAAAACTAAAATAGTGCCGAATTCCCACTCTTAAACTAGATCCTAATCAAACTATAAAAAGGGCCTCAAGGCCTATAAAAAGCCTCAATAAAGAAATAAAAGAAGTCGACCGAAATCTAACCTGGCAACAGGTTAAAGCGATAGCCGGGCAACGCTCAGGATGGAGATCTTTCAAGTCGGCCCAAGTTCACAAATCACGTAAGGGAGGGGGGTTGAGCAAAGTGTGACGATCTATACCAAATTTTCAGATGTTTCTTACGAAAGGTCAGGCATAGGGAGAGGGAGGGTTGAAAATTCCCTATTTTTGCATTACGTAATTAATGGATCTTCTCTAATGCAAATTTTAGCAATTCCATATTCCTCCCTACTATACAGCGTAACGTAACGGTTTATAATAATAAAAATAAATGTATTTTGTACATTCGTGCATAGTTACTTAAAAACAAATTTTGTAAACAAAAACGTATCATCTTTTGAACACATACAAATAAAATGACTGTCATTAGAAAATGGTATGTTAAGTTAAAATTATAATTGATGAAAATGAGTGAAGAACTATTTTCATGAATTACAATTGAAGTTAATAAAGTCTAGCAATACTTTGATAAAAATAAGAATACCCTATGTTTTAACAAAATGAAAATTCTAGAATAAAATGTTTTTAAGTGTTGGTATTCCATATGCGGTAGAAAAATGCAAAAGTCGAAAGAAAAGGTTATAAATAAAAGAATGAAAAAAATCAATGAAAATAAGGTTAAACACAAATAAATATTAATGTGCGAAACACGAATGACAAGCCTTTGATTAAAAGAAGGAAAAATTCAACAATAAAATATAATCAGGCGAAACACAAATAAATATAAATATGTGCATCTCGAAAGAACGGCCTATGACTAAAAGAATGAAAAATTTATCAATGAAATATCAGGTAAAACATAAATGTGCAAAGGAATGGTTGATCAACACTCGACGTTTTGCCCAATTTTTTCGACCTTCGACCTTTTGTCCAACAACCGCAATTTCTATCTTTTGTTCTTTCAACTTTTTGTCTTTCGACCCTTTGTCTTTCGACCTTTTTTTTGACCTTTTGTCCTTCGACGTTTTCACCACAGAGCAACAGACGTAACAGCTTGAACAATTTTCTGAAAAATCCATCGCTCAACTCATCTACCACCATCTCGTGAGCATGTTACACGAAAAGATGTTTCGTATGACATCGTCACCAGAAGGCGCTGGAGTGAAATGTCAAACCCGAAGGATCACGACACTAGCGCCTCTAGTTGTGAATTGCGTAATCAATCAAATTCAAATTGATCGTTGAAGTCATGGTCGATGGTATTTTATCTAGTGTTACGTCTGTTTGTCTGTGTTTTTACTTTCAACTTTTTGACCTTTCGACCTTTTGGCTCAGATTTTTTTGTTTCGACCTTTTGGCCTTTCGACCTTTTGACATTCGACCTTCTGGCATAGATTTTTTTGTTTAGACCTTTCAACCTTTTGACCTTTCGACCTTTTGTCCTTTCAACCTTTTGGCCTTCGACCTTTTCACCTTCGACCTTTTGACCTTCGACCTTTTGACATTCGACCTTTTGTCCATCGACCTTTTGGCTCAGATTGTTTGGTTTCGACCTTTTGACCTTTCGACCTTGTGACCTTCGACCTTTTGACCTTCGATCTTTTGGCTCAGATTTTTTGTTTCGACCTTTTTACCCTTCGATCTTGTGACCCTTTGACCTTTTGTCCTTTCGACCTTTTGACCCTTCGACCTTTTGACCCTTCGACCTTTTGACTCAGATTTTTTGTTTCGACCTTTTATCCCTTCGATCTTTTGACCCTTCGACCTTTTGTCCTTCGATCTTTTGTCCTTCGACCTTTTGACCTTCGACCTTTTGTCCTACAACCCAATGACCATGCTTCGCTGTCCATAAATGATGGTTACGTTCGTCTGCAAAACGGAACTAGATGTGCGGATATGCTTTCGAAAAATCCCGATTCGGGTGATTCGAAATGAAATTCCGCGATAGTCCGAAATCCATGATAATACATTTTTTCGAATCAAATCTTTCACATACTGTTCAAATCCACATAGAGTTTTCAAACATTGGAAATTAAACAAAATGATTCAATCTTTTCCGCACCGATTATCATTTCCAGTTTATTTATATATAATTGCCCGCCACTCTGCCCCACACTAAGAAGCTCTGATTTGAACTTCCTGATAATGGACGCAACTATATCAGTTAAGTTGTGTTTTATTCGTTGAGGATTCATGTTAGTTGAGTTAGTTGAGTTATACATGTTATAAGGAAATAAAAAAAAAGAAATAAGAAGAAGAAGAAGACAAAAATTTATACATATGGTTAAGTTTATGAAGTCGCCTCTCTACACGGTTAGATGACTTTACCCATTAATGGGTACTATGTTATTGTTGATATTATTCCCACCGTGAAAAATTCACCCATTTTCTTGAAAAAGCACCACTACCCATTTTAATGGGTAGTGGCGCTTTTTCAAGAAAATGGGTGAATTTTTCACGGTGGGAATAATATCAACAATAACATAGTACCCATTAATGGGTAAAGTCATCTAACCGTGTACACCTCAATATTGAAGGAACCACCTAGATAAGGAGAGATCGGAGGAATGGAAGGCAAATTACAATGAATACTAGATGAAAAAACTGAAAGGTGCAGCCCAATCGGGTTGTACGCAAAGGTGACGTAGGACTACGTAACTATTTGAAATTGATGGTATTTGCCATAATAATTTGTGTCGTTTTATTTACATTGAGCAAACTGCTCGGAGGCCAGCTGAATCAAGAAGTCGAATAGTTGTTCCCAGATGGATGGACTTTGAGTCTCTAACCGTGGAATTAACATGACTCATCGGCCGATGAAGCCACTCGACTGGCTTTCAGTCGGGGACATCACAATCCTTACTTTGCCACGTACGCTTACATCGCGGGCGACAACCAAACGTTGCAAATAAATATATTTGCGTTTGGTTTCACGCCACTTCTGATTCTGTTTATTTGGGCCATTTTCGAGGATGGTGAAGGTTGATCCGACAATTCGATATGAACTTTCTTCAAAGTGCAAAACTCAATCGTAAATAGCGAATTTGATAGCGCGTCGGAGGGAGATGATGTAGTGAATTTTAATGGATGGAATCACTAACAGCAACCAAGCTACCACGCCAAAACCGATGCCACCGAAACAGTCCATTTTCGCAATTAACTGTTTCTTTTCATAAAATGTTGGCCCTGAGAAGAACCAATTTTCTTTTCCCAATGCTCCTTACTAACTGACACCACAATTTGTAATAAATTTTCAGCCTAGGCACTGGCGGTGCGGGATCGCCACAGTGCTATTTTTATGGTCAACCCTCTCTTAATATGAAATGCTGGTTCATTGAGGTTGAATGATCTGCAGCAACACATCGAGCACTACCACCAATGCGATGGATTTCCTTTGAAAATGTTATTAGCGCCTCCGTAATGCTGTGTCCGCTCCGCTGCAATCGCTTTGATGCGTCCGCTCTGCGTAAAAGCTTGTTCAAACTAAGGATTAGATCCAAACCCGCAAGTGATTGATTTTTGATGTCTGTGCTAGTGATGCATGTACGTGATTGGTTAGTTTACCTTTTTTCAATTTTTTTATCAATTTTCAATAATAAATAGTTAAAAAATAGTATTTTCATATAAATACAAAGAAGCGTTGACTCATCCTTGATCGAATGGTCCAAAACAATTTAAAATCCATCGAGAAACGGTTTAGATATTAAAGTTTAAAGTCTATCATATTTTCGTGACGGTCCCCGATTTTCGCAATCGTAAAGTGTACCCCAATATAGAAAACACAGACGTAGTCCTACGTCAAAAAGCTCGTTGCTATGAAAAATGACAACAAAACCAATGTCATATCTTGTTTTTGATGTGTTTGTTATTGTCCAAAGATGGTCTAGTAGTCTAGAAATTTGATTTTAACGACATAAAGAGAGAGAATCCTGAGCAAACTATGACAGATCTCATCGAGATAAAGAGATATCGAGATAGAGAGAGGTTATCGAGACGTAAAAAGCCCAATGATCGAATGTCACCATTACAATTCAATATTAGTTATTCATTATCGAGCTGTAATGTAAAAATTAATCAAAATCCCTGCATTTTTACTCAAATTTAACGATTTGCAAATCTTTTTCGATTTTTGTTCAACCCGTTAAGATAAAAAAAAACAACCAAGCGTTCATCATTATTTCACAAACAATTGAGTCATTTTACAACACCTTTCGAGAGTTTTGCCCTAGACCCAATTTTAAAACATATTCTAAATACGTTAGTAAGTCACAGAAACATCTTCTTCTTATTATTATTATTGGCATTACATTCCCCACTGGGACATTGCCGCTTCGCACTTCAATCAGCACTTCCACAGTTATTACCCGCGAGGTTTCTAAGCCAAGTTACCATTTATGCATTCATATACCGTGGATAATCAAAATTCGGACACACTCAAACTTCGGACGCTTCAATTCGTATGGGAAATTTTCTGAAATATTTCATCGAAAAATTTCGTGAAGCTGGATCGGAAAGACTAATAGTTTTCGCTTGTTTTAGTATATTTAAGACATATTAAAACAATGCGATGAAATTATTGAAAGACAGTCTGAACTGCCCAGTGAAAATTGTTTTCAATTATTCTTCCCGGTACGCTGTAATCAGGTGTCCGAAGTTTGAATCTTTGTGTCCGAAATATTAATACAACCCCGCCGGTGTCCGAGGTTTGAATCAAACAGAAGCCGGACATTTTCATAAATTGCAAACATTCTTCGCAATATCTTGCACATATTAAATACGTAGTTAAAAGATGAATACTGTACTTAGTGATTGCAATGGTGATTTAAACGGTGTGATTTAAAATGTGAGTTAACAGGATGATTGTACATCAGAAAGTGCTTAAGGTGGTTATACATCAAAGCCACAAATCGGCCATCTTGGAAACCACGTGTTTTTTCTAGTGATTTTTCAAGAGCACGAATTGAGAAAACCTTAATGCCCATGGGTATGAAACATCCGTAGATCGTTTGCTTACTCATGCTTAACAATCGACTTTAATTTCAGCATTGTACGAACATTTTTACGCTAGATTTGAACTTTTGACAATAGGAGTAGAAAATCGTGTGGTGAATTTGAAATTCACCACATGGCTTGATTGTATAATCAGCGTCCGAAGCTTGACACGATCATACTTTTATGCCCAGGGAAGTCGAGAAATTTCCAAACCGAAAATTGTCTGAGACGGGCTCCTGGAATCGAACCCAGCCACCCTCAGCATGGTCTTGCTTTATAGCCGCGCATCTTACCGCTAGGCTAAAGGGGGCCCCAACATAAACATTGTTGTTTTCAGTAGGAGATCATTTTGAAATGTGGTATTGGTGAAAACATCAAAAAAGCTTGAGAGGTGCATTTTGGACTGTTTTTCCGTACTTACTTACTTACTTACGGATCCTGTACACCTCCGGTGGTGCAAAGGGCCGACTTGAAAGATCTCCATCCTGAGCGTTGCCCGACTATCGCTTTAACCTGTTGCCAGGTTAGATTTCGGTCGACTTCTTTTATTTCTTTATTGAGGCTTCGCCGCCATGAGCCTCTGGGTCTGCCTCTGCTGCGATGTCCCGCTGGGTTCCAGTCTAATGCTTGTTTACAGATTTCGTTTCCGCCCTACGTAGAGTGTGGCCGACCCAGCCCCACTTCCGATCCCGAATTTCTGTTGCTATCGGCCTCTGGTGACAACGACGA